>NC_090265.1:1378915217-1379237717 GCF_040414725.1 Anabrus simplex
ATCTTGCTGGATCCTACAAGTTGAGCTTCAGTGGAATAACCTTCCCTAAAACCGAATTGCCTTCTATCGAGCCAGTTATTAATTTCACAAACATGTCTAATATAATCAGAAAGAATGCCTTCCCAAAGCTTACATACAATGCATGTCAAACTTACTGGCCTGTAATTTTCAGCTTTATGTCTATCACCCTTTCCTTTATACACAGGGGCTACTATAGCAACTCTCCATTCATCTGGTATAGCTCCTCCGACCAAACAATAATCAAATAAGTACTTCAGATATGGTACTTTATCCCAACCCATTGTCTTTAGTATATCCTCAGAAATCTGATCAATTCCAGCCGCTTTTCTAGTTTTCAACTTTTGTATCTTATTGTAAATGTCATTGTTATCATATGTAAATTTTATTACTTCTTTGGCCTTAGTCTCCTCCCCTATCTCGACATTATCCTAGTAACCAACAATCTTTACATACTGCTGACTGAATACTTCTGCCTTTTGAAGATCCTCACATACACACTCCCCTTGTTCATTAATTATTCCTGGAATGTCCTTCTTGGAACCTGTTTCTGCCTTAAAATACCTATACATACTCTTTCATTTTTCACTAAAATTCGTATGACTGCCAATTTTGCTTGCCATCATGTTATCCTTAGCTTCCTTCTTTGCTAGATTCAATTTTCTAGTAAGTTCCTTCAATTTCTCCTTACTTCCACAGCCATTTCTAACTCTATTTCTGCTTCGCGTCCTTCTTAGAATCAACATTCAATTCCATGTTTACGTATTCGTGACTGGTCTTCATCTTTTTTCTGGTGGTCCCCGGTTTGATTCTTAGGATGGTCTATACTGCGTATTCTCTGATACCTCTTGTAATTCCAATTTCTCAGTCTTTTCTTTCAACTCATGCATAAGGTCGTCATGTATATCTACTTTTATCTTCGCCTCTTGCATCTTGTGCGACCAGTCCTCGATCCTATCTGACGTCCTATCTGCATTCTTCCGTACTTCCTCTTGGATCGTGACTATTCTATCGAGTGCCTGCTTTCTAAACTCAGATATTCGCTTATCCACGTTGGTAATTATTTCCTGTTTCAACGCGCTGGTTTGGTTCCGAATTTCATGCATATCGCTCTGAGTCTGATTGACTTCCTTCTTAATATCTTCTATTATCCTATCTGTGGTTTCCTGGTGAACTGTCACCGTTTGGATATGAACATCGATTTGTTCCGTCATACTTAATGCCTGAGCCTCAACACGTTCGATGCACTCAATTACCGTGCATAGCGAGTTTTCGAGCCGTTCCTGTAATTCGTCAGTGTTATCCAGTCGTTTTTCAAACAGAGCTGTGTTCCTTTGAATTGCGTCTGGTACACCGTTATCTGTCCTACCAGTTCGTAATAACGTTCCATTGTTTCCTCCAACCGTACGTTAAAGTTTCCCATCTGTTTATTAATCTCATCTCTCCCTTCCTTACACTCCTTCTGTATTCTCTCCATATGTTCGTTAACCAGATCTATTTTCTGATCAATTCTTCTCTGAATGTGTTCCTGAATGTTTTCACTCTCTTTCTTCAGTTCGTTTCTAATGTTTTCACCACTCTGATCTATCTTCTGATCAATCACTTTAATGTCCTCACTAATGTTACCTATCATCTGATCAATCTCATTTTTAACGTCCTCTGTCATGTCCTCAACTTTTTCATTACTCTGACCTATCATGTTTTTAACGTCCTCTTTCATGTCCTCTATTAGAGCTCTCATGGCTTCCATATCTTAACTCGAACCTCGGATTAGGAACAATCAACTTGAAAATGAAATCAATTCAGGGTTACCTTAATCAAAGTTTTTAAAATTGTCACAACAATCGGACTTGAATTAAATATATAGTCTGAATACAGTTATCTCGAAATTGCCTAACAGTGTATTTTACAAGGGTACCTTTCATCACAAAATATTCAAATAGGTAACCTAATTGTCATACTAATTTTTGAATAAAATCGTAAAACAAAAATATCGCGAATTAAATACCAACACAAGTGGTATATGCCAATAAATTAGGCCATCCTTCAAGCATTGAGGCAGATACACCTAATACAATGGGTAATATCGTCCCAAAACTTTCCACATGAATCCTAACTTACTGCCATTTCACAACAAACTCTAAAGGCTGAGGTCACCTTACCTACCGCGAAAGACTAACACAAATTTAATAAATGATTCACTATAAGTAATGAGGCCTGATTCAACCAGCACCTCCTGACTAGTACCCATGAATACGACTTCCTGAAGGGTATCGATATTCATTTTTCCTCAGATTTGGAAAAACCATTTCATTGTTTCCCAGGATTTAATAAAATCCTTACTTAATTTTGGGTACGTCAATTACTATGAATGACTGTCATGGTTATCGTCACCTTGATTATAACCAAGAATATGTTTTCTTTTTGCCTCAAATATAACATTAATTTTAATCTGCCATTCACTTCACATACTGGTCCAATTATCAGCATCCTATAACATGAACAACCATAGTGTTCCTTCAAATAATTGGCCAGTCCTATAATTTCAAAATATGGCATTACCATGCCTTGCGCCCATTTTCGAAAATTCAGGATTTGAAATTATCTATCGAAAAGGCCGAAAATTCTGAAAATGCCAAAAATTCCGAAAATGATAAAATGCTGAAAATATCTAACATTGCAAATGCCCAAAAATGTCGAAAATGCCAAAAACGTTGGGCGGCAAGTGCAATCCACGTCATTGCCCCATCGATCCACATGACAGCATCATAGTCCCCATAATTTCGGGCTACCGCCATATAGCACCATTCGCCAAGGCGTTCGATGCTATGAGACCTTTTTAGTTTAGAGTCAAATGCCACGTCATCTAGGAAAACGAAGAAAAATAAACTTCAAAATGATGGGTGAGCAAAAGCTATTTCGACCGTGCAAGGATCAGCTGCACTCCTCCGTTCGAAAGAATCTAACCAACGGCCTCCAAGGGCCATGGTGCGTTCGCGACAAAAGATCATAATATAACACTAAACTAACTTAAAGGCATAAATGAACGGAGGGAAATTTAGGATGAAATGTTAATCCGTCAAAATGACAAGCAAAGCAAAGTTTCAAAACCTATTTATTGTTCCTTGAAAAAAAAAACACACGATTAATTGAAATTAAACCTGAATAATTCTACTATAATGAAAATAAAATATACAATATCCGATGGACTAAATACAAATTTGGAGATGTCACTCCTTTCATTACGAAATTTTCATAATTCATATTTGTTAATATTTATCGATTAAATGTCGAAGTTGTTTGTTCCATTCCGTTTTTGACATGTCAGTAAGTATTACATTAAATAATCGGTACAAAATCCCTTTTAAGAACAGAAATATCCTTATAAATGCGACGGTTCTCATTACAAGCCTTCTTCACTATTAGAAGAAATAATTATCTATGTGAAAAATTGGAGACAACTTGGAGTGGTCGCATAACTAAATAATTATACTTATACTACTAAATAAGTAAACAAAAGAATAAGCCAACACTAGTGGATAAAATCATAATCATCACAATCAAATTTGACTGATGTCGGGTCAGAAATCGAACCCACATCATATAGAATCCGATGACAAATAACGAGATAGAACCCGGTTTTTGGAATCCAAACAAAAAAATTAAACACAACTCAAGAAGCATATTCAAAAATTATGTACACACATTTTAAAACAAACTATAAACAAACATACGCATGCAACTGGCTGTATAACGTAAAAGAAATATTGTGTGACAAAGAAAATCCATGGTCTGCCTTGGAGTTCGAACCGATGATCACCAAGATGTCATCGACAAACGGGTCTCTAAAAACTCCATATCTCAATTATTCGTAAGGTCAACAAATCAATAATAATACTGGCGTTCCAGTTATTTAATTTATTTATAGAAATAAACATGAACGAGTTAAAAGAATCCTTTAAATGTAATCGGGTTTATGCGAAACCGCAAATATTCAGTCTTAGTGGACAGACTTGAACAATAAACTTGGCAGTTTCATTCCTAACAAGGGATTGCTACCGCTCCCTATTTCTAAAATCATAAATCATACAACGCAGAACCGCACCTAATAATGGGTAGCCGCAGATCACTTCTTGTCAAGAAACTCAAGGCGAGACAAACCGTCTCCTTGAAAAAACATCTTGGTAAATAATAGCATTTCAACTTATATCCTTTTATCATACTCCAAAGCTCCACTGGCTTATTAATTCACTGCCCTATTACAATTCTTTAATTCAATATCAAGCCACTATTCATCTTTTCAATTTCACATCCATGGACTTAGAATGGCCCGGTTCACATCCATCTGACTACATAGAATACCTCAGCCTATATTTTCCTACAGTTTGAACTCAGACAAAAATCAAATATGGATTTAAACGTATCCATAATGTTATTCTCATATTACAGAAAAGCAAATACTTGACATAAAAGTAAACATTTATCTAAAATGGGAGGGCGTTTGTTCGTTGTCCAGGCTTGTCACAAGTTGCGCATATAATTAATATAGCCATCTACATATTCTTATCTTTTAAAATTACATTAAAATAAGAGTGCCTTCCTATCTTCATGATTATTATGCCGATAGTGCATTTTGAAGACACTGTCAACATGAATTACCAAAATAGGCTTGAATATTTCATAAAACAAAATATATAGACGACGGTTTGAAATCATCAATAATACATATCTAAATTTTCCCCCACCTAATCTAAAGCACTATCAGACTTACTGATATTTTCCCATTAAATCACGTACATGCATTACATTAAAATTATATTTTTCAGGCCCGAAATTTTGGCCCATATAATAGAAATTTCAATTACCATCTAGATGAATATATAAACAATATGAAGACCACTCACAAGTTCTCTTTCTCTAGTTTCAAGGAAATTCAGGAATACATGCAATTTACATTACTAACCTAATTTATGTGATTTACATATTACATAACCGTGCATTTATTTAGATAAAAATCTATATTTTCTGTACTTATCATCATGTCGTGAAATCCATGGTTCGGGCCAAGGAAAAGGCCCTTATCGTCGCTTAGTCTCTCATAGCGCTGACGTGGATCACAGGTTCGAATCCACTTCTATTCCTGCTGAGCACGTTCATAATCCCAGGGTCCTCTTCTTCACTGTAACAACTCTAATGACGTTGAAATAAGTTGCGTCACTCAAAACACAATTTTTCAAACGAGTTACACGGTTCTCGCGGTCACGTTACTTAAATACTTTCAATACTATCACTTGGACAAGGTGTTTCACACCGCGTATTTGCAAAATGTATATTATGACTCCCAAATACAGGTAAGATCAGAACACCAGCGGACCGTGGGTCTGCCTTCAATCTTTCGCGTCAAGTGGATATTGTGTCATCATGGCTGCCCCTTTTATAACATTACCCCTACACACACAATAGACGGCGGTCAGTGGCCACCACATTTTTTGAATTAGTGGTTCTACGTGTTGTATGACATTGGTAATTGGCTCAAATGTGTGACTCAGACTCTTAAGTACTCTTGTTATGAGCGTAACACGCATCGATCGGCGGTTTATTTAAAATTTATTATCGAAATGATGCCTTTACGGGGATCCCCCATGAGGAGTCTGCGTACTTAGTTAGCATGGGTTCGCTACTAGTGGTTATATAATCAGATAGTAGCGTATTTTTCCACATGGTAACATTTTATAAACAACTCGAATTTTGGCAGAGGTCTATTATGAAAACATATGACATGCCGAGGTTTCCCTTACTAATTGTAATGCATATCTCGAAATATTACCATACAAATCAATCTTGCACGTTGGCATTGCCGTGTTTCGGCCATTCTTAGTGGGCGGAGTTTTTAGTACTGATTTTCTTTCCTTGTCATTTTTCATAGCTCTCTCTCTCTATCTGGGGATTCCTCCAGCTATGACGGACTCGTGTTTACCCAGTTAGAGGCGTTGTGCAAACAAATGCAACCTAATGCGATATTTTGTAATATGTACAAGGGAACTTAACAAAAGTTTTCACTGCCTAAAATAATTATTAAATAAATATGTACATGACCGATACGGTCACAGTACCAATACTCATTATAAAGTACTGTAAAAATGTACTTTCATCGTCCATAAATGAGGAAAGAGAGTATAATATTCCCCTTCATTTTTCCTATTAATTAAACTTGGATGTATCCAACATGTCTTCCTTTTACATTTTTTGTTCACATTTCTTTTCTTCTTCTTCATCATCCAGCGCAATCTCAATAATTGCCAACACTCTCGTAGAGAACTTGCTTGATATTGTACAGCAACAACGGCCTGATCTCAACTGACTGGTCAAGACCGGAGCTTGCACTTACGCTGCTCGTCCTAATGAGAATACCTACCGTCTGTGATCGGACTGTGACCGTGACGTGAGCAGACCGTGATCGTACCTATAGTGTGAGTCATCCCTTATTCCCCCTGTAGTACCTCTGCAAGGTCACCGTTCACTGGAGGCTCTGTGATGTTCTGGGGTGGGGATAACCACTGATGCGCGCGTTCTTCGAGAATGGAATTCTGACAGACCACCGATACATTTACGTATTTTAGTGGATCATTTGGTGCCTTTTGTATCTGTAATGGGCGATAATTTTATCCTGATGAATGACAATACTAGCTCATACGTGATTTCCTGAATGAAATCGGAATAGAGCGCATGGTGTAGCCTGCTCTTGGTACGACATAAATCCGTTAAAGCATGTCTGGGATATGCTTGGGAGAAGTGCTAGGAGTCGTTCACCCGACACACTGGCTCAACATCGAGCTGCGTTCCAGGCAGAATGGGAATGGGAGCTCATACCACAAAAGAACATTCGAGATTGCCTCCCGAGCATACCTGATCGAATCACAACTGTAACTGAGGATAGAGGTGGTAATACCCGTTACTGACGCAATGGAAATGTGTTGAAAATATGTCGATAAGTGTACTGCATACGAAACGGGGCTGATCTCCAGGTTTTGAATTTCTGAATTCGTGGTGGTGGACTGTTGTGACTGTCACGATCAATGTTTCTCAGTTATTGAGCTGAAACTTTTGAGATGGGCTAATTTTAAATACACTGCCATGTTGTTGTCACAATATTAGATTTTTAACAGGTTTTGAACGTAGATTAAATTTTATCTGAAATACATCATGTTTCGCTTTTTTGCTGGTCAGTGTATTTTGTTCTAAAACGTGTGTTTATGTTGAAGAGATGACTGAACAACACTGTATTCGTAAGACTGTTTCTGAATTATTTGAAAATAACTTATGTTTCAGCTAACTATCATAATGGGATTCGCAAGCATTTGGATGACGGTACTCCTGGTGTCATTTTTATCAACTGGCAACTATAGAGAGCTCTACACTGCTCTTGCAGACATGGAAGAACTCTTGGAAACTGAAGCAGTGCTCATGCGCAGCTTGGAAGGCTACGTAGCAGCACAAGAAGAAAAGCTCAGGTTACTCAGAAGGTAGGGGTTGTTTTTATTTAATATATAATTATGTGTATCTATATATATAAAATAGCTTGTCCTGACTGACTGACTGACTGACTGACTGATTCATCATCGCCGAGCCAAAACTACTGGACATAAAGAAATTAAATTTTGGGGATATATTCATATTATGATGTAGGTGCACGCTAAGAGAGGATTTTTGGATATTCCTTCGGTAAGGGGGTGAAAATGGGGGTGAAATTTTAAAATGAGTGTATCTATATCTCAAAACTTTAAAAGTTTACAGATGTAAAAATTGGTATTTAGAATCTTCTTTAAAAATAAGGAAACACGTATTTTTTTGTTTTCAGAAAATCCCAATATGAGGGATGAAAAAGGGTGAAAATGTGGGAAAATGGGTTGAATGCCTTTAATCAGGATACCGGTACTTATATCTCAGAAACTGAATATATTACAGACCTGAAAATTGGTACTTTTGATCTCTTTCAAAAATAAAGAAGCACGTATTTTTTTGTTTTTGTAAAATCCAATTAATGAGAGGGTGAAAAGGGGGTGAATTTTTAAAATGAATGAATCTATATCTCCAAACTTTCAAAGTTTGCAGATGTAAAAATTGGTATTTAGAATCTTCATTAAAAATAAAGAAACATGTATTTCTTTGTTTTCGGAAAATCGCAATAGGAGGAGTGAAAAGGGGTGAAAAATGGGTTGAATGCCTTTAATGAGGCTACTTATATCTCAGAAATTGAAGATATTATAGACCTAAAAATTGGTGTTTGGGATCTCTTTTAAAAATAAAGATACACGTTTTTTTTTCTTTTTCTGGAAAACCCAATTAAGGGGGGTGAAAAGGGGGTAATATTTTAAAATGACTGTATCTATATCTCAAAACATTTAAAGGTTATAGATGTAAAAATTGGTATTTAGAATCTCCATTAAAAATAAAGAAACCCGTATATTTTGTTTTCGGAAAATCGTAATAGGAAGGGTTGTAAAGGTTGAAAAATGGGTCGAATGCATTTCATGAGTCTACTTATATTTCAGAACCTGAAGATATTATAGACCTGAAAATTGTTGTTCGGGATCTCTTTAAAAAATAAAGAAACGCCTATTTTTCTTTTTGTGGAAAATCCAATTAATGGGGGGGATGAAAATGGGGTGATTTTTTAAAATGAGTGTATCGATATCTCAAAACTTTTTAAGTTTATAGATGTAAAAATTGGTATTTAGAATCTCCTTTAAAAATAAAGAAACACGTATTCTTTTGTTTTCGGAAAATCCCAATAGGAAGGGTGTAAAAGGGTGAATAATGGGTTGAATGCCTTTCATGAGGCTACTTATATTTCAGAACCTGAAGATATTACAGACCTGAAAATTGGTATTTTGGATCTATTTTAAAAGTAAAGAAACACGTATTTTTTCGTTTTTGGAAAATCCAAATATTGGGGGGTGAAAAGGAGGGGTGAAATTTTAAAAATGAGTGTGTCTACATCTTAAAACTTTAAAATTTACAGATGTAAAAATTGGTAGTTAGAATCTCCTCTAAAAATAAAGGAATACGTATTTTTTTGTTTCCTGTAAATCCTAATAGGAGAGGTGTAAAAGGGTGAAAAATGGGTTGAATGCCTTAATTGAGGATACACATATCTCAGAAACGAAAGATATTACAGAACTGATAATTTGCATATGCGATCTCCTTTAAAAATAAAGAAACACGTATTTTTTTTTAAAAAAGCCAGTTAATGGCGGTTAAACAGGAGTCACAAATTGGGGTGAATTTTTTGAAAGACAGTATCTAGAGAATATCTTGAAAACGTAAAATGTTACAGACGTAAAGAGTGGGTGTAAATCTCCTGTAAATGTAAATAAATATAGGAAACTCCACTTAAGGGGAACTCAAAAGGGGTGAAATTTTAAAATGAGAATTTTTACAGTATATCTAAAAAACTTAACATGTTACAGAAGTGAAAAAAGGTATTTTTTTATCTCTATTAAACATAAAGAAACGTGTATTTTTGTTTCCGGAAATACCACTCGGGTGGATGGGGGGGGGGGGTAAAAGTGACTGAAAATGGTGTTGAATTCTTTTAATTAGCCTACTGATATCTCAAAAATGAAGATGTTACAGACGTGAAATTTGATATTTACAATCTGCTTTAAAAGTAAAGAAACACGTATTCTCGGAAAATCCCTTGAAGGCGGGGGGGGGGGGGTGAAAGAATTGAAAAATTAATTGACTGGATTGTATGAGAATACATCTAATAAAAACTAAAGTTGTTACAGACGTGAAAATTCTTATTTGGACCTCCTTTAAAAACAAAGAAGAACGCGTTTTGGTGGGGAAACCATCTTGGAGGGCGGGAGTGTAAAGGAGTTGAATTCCTTTCATGAGGACACATAAATCAAAAACTCTGAAGAAGTTAGAGTCGTGATAATTGGTATTTAGAAGATCCTTTACTATTAAAGAAACAAGTATTATTTGCGGGAAAATTCACTTAAGGGGGGGATTATTGTGAAATGAAGTGAAAAAAAGTAAATTATTTTTATGGGGATACTTATATCTCAAAACTGAAGGTAATAGACGTGAACATTGGTGTTTTGAACCTCCCTTAAACATAGAGAAACAAGCATTCTTTTAATTTTTTTGGTTGGGGGGGGGGTGGCGGTAAATAAACTTAACGGCGGTGGGGTGTAGAAGGAGGTGAGACCAATTGATTTTACTGTTATTAATGTACTTATAAGGATCCACCGTTGCTCAGGCGGCAGCGTGCCAGGCCTCTCACAGCTGGGTTCCGTGGTTCAAATCCCGGTCACTCCATATGGCATTCGTGCTGGACAAAACGGAGGCGGGACAGGTTTTTCTCTGGATACTCCGGTTTTCCCTGTCATCAGCCATTCCAGCAACACATAATAGTAATAATAATAATAATAATAATAATAATAATAATAATAATAATAATAATAATAATAATAATAATAATAATATTCCGGACCGTCGTCAAATGTGCGGACCGCGCTGGAAACGGCTCCTGGACGGGTAATGACTAAGAATGCAGTCCGGCCGCGGGTTCAGTGCCGCCAAGGCACCCAATATGACACCACGCCGGATCTCCTGAAGGATTTTATCCATATTAAAAATATTATAGGAAAAGATGGCAAAGATTTACGGACCCAACTGACCGGGAGGAATACCTGAGCCTAGCCCGGGAAGTACGAAATCGATTGCTGGAAAGGAAGATTTAAAAGTGGGAGGAAACGTGCCGTAAAATCATAGAAAACCGGTCAGATCGGGAATTTTGGTGGATTCTCGCAGAAAACGAGTCAGATCGCGAATTTCGGCGGATTATATATCTAATACAATAAGCATTCAATTATAAATGTCAGTATAATACCGTAGCGAAGCACGGGTATCTTGCTAGTATCTATATATATAAAATAACTTGGTCCTGACTGACTGACTGACTGACTGACTGACTGACTGACTGACTGACTGACTGACTGACTGACTGATTCATCATCGCCGAGCCAAAACTACTGGACATAAAGAAATGAAATTTTGGGCATAGATTCATATTAAGATGTAGGTGCTCGCTAAGAGATGATTTTTGGATATTCTTTCGCTAAGGGGATGAAAAGGAGGGTTGAAATTTTAAAATGTGTGCATCTATATCTCAAAACTTTAAAAGTTTACAGATGTAAAAATTGGTATTTAGAATCTCCTTTAAAAATAAGGAAACACGTATTTTTTTTGTTATCCGAAAATCCCAATAATAGGGGTGAAAAACGGTGAAAAATGGGTTGAATGCCGTTAATCAGGATACCGGTACTTATATCTCAGAAACTGAAGATATTACAGACCTGAAAATAGGTACATTTGACCTCTTTTAAAAATTATGAAACACGTAAGTTAAATTTTTGTTTTTGGAAAATCCAGTTAATTGGAGGGTGAAAAGGGGGGCGAATTTTTAAAATGACTGCATCTATATCTCAAAACTTTTAAAGTTTACAGATGTAAAAATTGGAACTTAAAATCTTCATTAAAAATAAAGAAACACGTATTCTTTTGTTTACGGATAATCCCAAAAGGAGGGGTGAAAAGGGGGTGAAAATTGGGTTGAATGCCTTTAAGGAGGATACTTATATCTCAGAAACTGAAGATATTACAGACCTGAAAATTGGTACTTTTGAGCTCTTTTAAAAATAAAGAAACACGTATTTTTTGTTTTTGGAAAATCCAATTAATGGGAGGGTGAAAAGGGGGGTGGATTTTAAAATGAGTGCGTCTATATCTCAAAAACTTTTTAAGTTTATAGACGTAAAAATTGGAATTTAGAATCTCCTTTAAATATAAAGAAACACGTATTTTTTGTTTTCGAAAAATTCCAATAGGAAGGGTGGAATAGGGTAAAAAAGGTATCGAGTGTCTTTAATGAGGCTACTTATGTTTCAGAACCTGCAGATATTACAGACCTGAAAATTGGTGTTTGGGATCTCCTTTAAATATGAAGAAACACATATTTTTTGTTTTTCGAAAATCCAATTAATGGGGGGGAGTGAAAAGTGGGTGAATTTTTAAAATGAGTGTATCTATATCTCAAAACTTTTAAAGCCTTTAATGAGGCTACTTATATTTCTGAACCCGAAGATATTACAGACCTAAAAATTGGGATTTGTGATCTACTTTAAAGATAAAGAAAATTGGAAAATCCAAATAATGGGCGGTGAAAAGGGCGGTGAATTTTTAAAATGAGTGTGTTTACATCTTAAAACTTTAAAAGTTTACAGATGTAAAAATTGGTATTTAATATCTCCCTTAAAAATAAAGGAACACGTATTTTTTTCTTTTCTGTAAATCCCAATGGGAGGGGTGTAAACGGGTTGAATGCCTTTAATGAGGATACACATATCTCAGAAACTGAAAATATTACAGAACTGAAAATTTGTATATGGGATCTCCTTTAAAAATAAAGAAACACGTATTTTTTTTTTTGGAAAATCCAATTAATGTCGGTTAAACAGGAGTGACATATGGGGGTGAATTTTTCGAAAGATTGTATCTACAGAATATGTGAGAAACCAGACGTAAAAAGTGGGTATTTGGAATTTCCTCTAAATGTAAAGAAACATAGGTGATAAACTCCCCTTAAGGGGAATAAAAAGGGGTGAAATTTTAAAATGAGAATTTCTACAGTATATATCAAAAAACTTAACATGTTACAGAAGTGAAAAATTGTGTTTTTATCTCTATTAAAAATAAAGAAACGTGTATTTTCAATTTTCGGAAATAATACTTGGGTGGAGGGGGATAAAAGTGACTGAAAATGGTTTTGATTTCTTTTAATTAGGCTACTGATATCTCAAAATGAAGACTTTACAGACGTGAAATTTGATATTTGGAATCTGCTTTAAAAGTATGGAAACACGTATTTTCAGAAAATCCAATGAATGGGTGGGGGGGGGGGGCTGAAAGAATTGATAAATGCATTGACTTAATTGTATAAGAATACATACATCTAATAAAAAAAGTTGTTACAGACGTGAAAATTGGTATTTGGATTTCCTTTAAAAACAAAGAAAAACGCGTTTTCTGGGGTGGGGGTGGGGGGGAGGAAACCATCTTGCGAGGCGGGAGTGAAAAGGAGTTGAATTCCTTTCACGAGGACACATCAGTCAAAAACTGAAGAAGTTAGAGTCGTGATAATTGGTATTTAGATGATCCTTTACTAATAAAGAAACAAGTATTTTTTGCCGGATAATTCACTTAGGGTGGGGAGTTTGAAAGGAAGTGAAAAAAGTGAAATATTTTTATGGGGATTCTTATATCTCAAAACTGAAGGTAATAGACATGATCATTGGTGTTCGGAACCTCCTTTAAACATAAAGAAACACGCCTTCTTTTAATTTTTTGGGGGGTGGGGGTAAATAAACTTAACGGCGGTGGGGTGTGAAAGGAGGTGAGACCAATTGATTTTACTGTTCATAA
The DNA here is from genome assembly GCF_040414725.1 of Anabrus simplex. NCBI lineage: Eukaryota > Metazoa > Arthropoda > Insecta > Orthoptera > Tettigoniidae > Anabrus > Anabrus simplex. Next base: position 1,378,928,727 of record NC_090265.1, read on the forward strand.
TGTACTTATCAGGAGCCTCCGTTGCTCAGGCGGCAGGGCGCCGCCCTCTCCCAGCTGGGTTCCGTGGTTCAAATCCCTTTCACTCCATGTGACATTCGTGCTGGACAAAACGGAGGCGGGACAGGTTTCTCTCCGGATACTCCGGTTTTCCCTGTCATCATTCATTCCAGCAATACTGTCCAATATTTCATTTCATTTGTCATTCATCGATCATTGCCCCCAGAGGAGTGCTTCGGCAGCCGGCACAATTCATATTGTCGCCGCTAGATGGGGCTTTATTCATTCCATTCCTGACCCTATCGAATGACTGGAAACAGGCTGTAGATTTTCGATGTACTTATTCTGATCATAAACCGATCATTTTTAATATTTCCTGGGTTCGATTTCAACAGCCATTATTTCTTCGGAGAACGTTCTTAGATTACAGTAGACTCTCCTGGCATATAAATAAAAATTTGAACACATTTGAAATAAACGATAGGAATGCGATTGACCGTCAAATTGTTCACCTCTATAATAAGGTCAATAATGAACGGAAGTATATCATTCTTGCATCTTGCTCTGGGGTCCAGAACATCTAATAATAATAATAATAATAATAATAATAATAATAATAATAATAATAATAATAATAATAATCTGGACCGTCGTCAAATTGTGCGGACCGCGCTGGAAGCGGGTCCTGGCCTGGTAATGACTATGAATAGAGTCCGGCCGCGGGTTCAGTACCGCCAAGGCACCCAAGACGACACCACGCCGTATCTCCTTCAGGATTTGATCCACACTAAAAATGCTTATGGAAAGGATGGCAAAGATTTAGGGACCCAACTGACCGCGTAGAATACCTGGACATAGCCTGGGAAGTACGAAATCGATTGCTGGAAAGAAAGATTGAAAAATTTGAGGAACTTTGCCGTAATCTCTTAGTAAACGAGTCAGATCGCGAATTTTGGCGGATTCTCTTAGAAAACGAGTCAGATCGCGAATTTCGGAGGATTATATATAAAACGTTAAGCATTCAATTACATGTTTGTCCAACCCTTGTCCCGTTTCCCTACGGGGTCGGGTATGAGGTGAGATGAATTTGTCGTGGCGGTTTTTTATGACCGGATGCCCTTCCTGACGTCAACCTCATCAGAGGAGTTAATGAGAGATGAAATGAATGACGTGATATATGATAGTAGGGAGAGGGTGAAACCCGGTGCCGGCACATAGCCTACATAGCCTACTCCTGTCGAATAGCACCAAGGGGTCTGCTCAAGGCTTAACGTCGCCATCCGACGGACGAATCACCATCAACAGCGTCATATGCCCTCACTCCATATGAGCACTGCGGAGAGGTTTGGAATTTAATCCAGGCTTTTGGCACGCAATCTAGTGATTAGAAACTGTATACCACCACCTCCCCTACCCTGCCGGCCAACATTCTGATGGTGAAAATTTTTTCGACCAACGGGACTTGAACCGGCTAACCTCGGTGTTAGACCGTTTTTAGACTTCAGCGCCTTAACGATCATGGCCACCAGGCGGGCTAAGCATTCAATTACATATTTCAGTATAATACCGTAGCGAAGCACGGGTATCTTGCTAGTACCTTATAAATGCACATCTTTTTTACTTTTCAAGGAATTTCTTATTACGTCAATCTTTACTACATTCCTTGTCATAACTCGTATGAGTTGTCTGTGCATTAAATTGATTTTCACCGAGCTCGATAGCTGCAGTCGCTTAAGTGCAGCCAGTGTCCAGTATTCGGGAGATAGTAGGTTCGAGCACCACTGTCGGCAGCCCTGAAGATGGTTTTCCGTGGTTTCCCATTTTCACACCAGCCAAATGCTGGGGCAGTACCTTAATTAAGGCCACGGCCTCTTCCTTCCCAGTCCTAGCACTTTCCTCTCTCATAGTCGCCATAAAACCTATCTATGTCGGTGCGACGTAAAGCCAATAGGAAAAAATAATTGATTTTCGGTAACCATTGCTGCAATTGAAGTGTGTTGCGTCGAGTAGTTTCAAACTCTACCGACAGCTTTAACGCTTATGTAGAAGTAAATAATTATTTAAGAGTAGGTCGGACGCTGTACCCCATTCCACGTTTGAAATGGTGCTTAACTCGGGGTTGTACCCACGAATGTGACAACTCACCGGAATTAACAGGAATGAAAGTATAAAATTTGAATAAAATATGTGTATATTAGTTTAGGCTGATTATCTGATCAATGATCAATGTTTCTGACCGCAGTCAGGGTTTACCATTCCAGATGTGATATGTCATATCTGATGAAGAAAGGGCAGCCAGGTCAGCCAAAATGAAGAGGTTTTGGGAAAGGAAGAAGGTGATGCAAGCTAAACCTTCAGTTAATTCTTTGTTAATGTAAATGTATTTGGGTTTGAGTTAAGTGCTCCAATGTGGGCATAAACTATGTAAATAAATATTAGTTTAGGTTATTTATTATCCTTATGTGTGAAAAGGAACGTTATTTAAAGGATTTCAATAATTATAATACTAAAAGAAACAAAGTACAGCGCCGGTCCCGTTCAACAGCTAAGCAGTCGGGCAGGCACGGGGTGAAGGGAAAAGTGTGGCGGCATGGTTAGTGGAGGAGGTGTGGCAGGAGGAAGGCAAGTATACCGGCTTAGCATTGGCTAGCAGGAATTCATCGCTGTTCGCGCGGAACTTGAAATGTCGCAAATTTTAAGCCCCTTAGTTAACGCTCTAATGAATGTCGGCACCTAAAACTGATGTTGGCATCTTAAATACGCGTATCTCATTCTGTTTTCCAAGTTTCATCGTGATCGGAGACTTAACAATTGCAGATGTTCCCTCTTAAGACACTATTGCTAGTTATTAAGATCATATAAGTCAAAGAGACGGGACTCTCTAAGGCTAATAATGCTACGTATTTGTATAGATTATTTCCAAGATGAAAATAAGAACTGTTGAAATAATTTTGGAATGGTATTCCTGCAAGCCCCTACCAGTATAGAGACTGTGACTCTTTAAATTGTATGCGGTACTTAAGAAGTTTGCAACTACTTCTGCTAATACTGCTACTGTCTCATAGTAAGCAGAAATTTATCCCCACGCCACATATGGCGAGTGGGTAGTATTTGAAGAATGCCCGTTTTTTTTTCTCCTAGTCGGCTACTGTTGGCTGTTCTATACCTCTTTCGAAGCGCACTGTGGAATCAATGATGCAGCCAACTCTTTGGACTTAATCGATGGCAATTACGTCCACTCTTCGTGTAATACCATTTTTGAGATAAACGGTGGACTTCTTCGTGAACTTCCCACTTGTTTTCTGCCAAAGAAGTCTCTATCTTTGTTCGTATGCGATGGTGTCATGTATTTCTTAACAGCTCTACATATCGACAGGAGCCAAGGACGTGTGCTGAAGTTTCGATCTCACTACAGTGTTTGCAGCGATTGTCATTTTGGCCTCTTCAATCAATCAATCAATCAATCAATCAATCAATCAATCAATCAATCAATCAATCAATCAATCAATCAATCAATCAATCAATCAATCAATCAATCAATCAATCAATCAATCAATCAATCAATCAATCAATACTTATCTGCATTTAGGACAGTCACCCAGGTGGCAGATTCCCTATCTGTTGTTTTCCTAGCATTTTCCTAAATGATTTCAAAGAAATTGGAAATTTATTGAATATCTCCCTTGGTGAGTTATTCCAATCCCTAACTCCCCTTCCTATAAACAAATATTTGCCCCAATTCATTCTCTTGAATTCCAACTTTATCTTCATATTGTGATCTTTCCCACTTTTAAAGACACCACTCAAACTTATTCGTCTACTGATGCCCGTCCACGCCATCTCTCCACTGACAGCTCGGAACATACCACTTAATCGAGCAGCTCGTCTCATTTCTCCCAAATCTTCCCAGCCCAAACTTTGCAACATTTTTGTAACGCTACTCTTTTGTCGGAAATCACCCAGAACAAATCGAGCTGCTTTTCTTTGGATCTTTTCCAGTTCTTGAATAGAGTAATCCCGGTGAGGGTCCCATACACTGGAAACATATTCTAGTTGGGGTCTTACCAGAGACTTATATGCCCTCTCCTTTACGTCCTTACTACAACCCCTAAGTACCCTCATAACCATGTGCAGAGATCTGTACCCTTTATTGTGTTGTTTGAGTCATCAGTCCATAGACTGGTTTGATGCAGCTCTCCATGTCATCCTATCATGTGCTAACCTTTTCATTTCTACGTAACTATTGCATCCTACATCTGCTCTAATCTGCTTGTCATATTCAAACCTTGGTATGACCGTTCTTACCACCTACACTTCCTTCAAAAACCAACTGAACAAGTCCTGGGTGTCTTAAGATGTGTCCTTCATTCTATCTCTTCTTCTAGTCAAATTTAGCCAAATTGAACTCCTCTCACCAATTCGATTGAGTATCTCTTCATTCGTGATTCGATCTACCCATCTCACCTTCAGCATTCTTCTGTAACACCACATTTCAAAAGCTTCTATTCTCTTTCTTTCTGAGCTAGTTATCGTCCAGGTTTCACTTCCATACAATGCCACGCTCCACACGAAAGTCTTCAAAAACATCTTTCTAATTCCGATATCAACGTTTGAAGAGAGCAAATTTCTTTTCTTAAGAAAGCTCTTCCTTGCTTACGCTAGTCTGCATTTTATGTCCTCCTTACTTCTGCCATCGTTAGTTATTTTACTACCCAAGTAACAATATTCATCTACTTCCTTTAAGACTTCATTTCCTAATCTAATATTTTCCACATCACCTACCTTCGTTCGACTGCACTCCATTACTTTTGTTTTGGACTTATTTATTTTCATCTTGTACTCCTTACCCAAGACTTCATCCATACCATTCAGCAACTTCTCGAGATCTTCTGCAGTCTTAGATAAAATAACAATATCATCGGCAAATCTCAAGGTTTTGATTTCCTCTCCTTGGACTGTGATTCCCTTTCCACATTTCTCTTTGATTTCCTTTACTGCCTGTTCTATGTAAACACTGAAAAGGAGAGGGGACAAACTGCAGCCTTGCCTCAATCCTTTCTGGATTGCTGCTTCTTTTTCAAAGCCCTCGATTCTTATCACCGCAGAATGATTTTTATACAGATTGTAGATAATTCTTCGTTCTCGGTATCTAATCCCTATCATCTTCAGAATCATAAATAACTTTGTCCAATCAACATTATCAAATGCCTTTTCTAGATCTACGAATTCCATGTACGTGGGCTTATCCTTCTTGATTCGATCCTCTAAGGCGAGACGTAAAGTCAGGATTGCTTCACGTGCGCCTACATTTCTTCTGAAGCCAAATTGATCTTCTCCCAACTCAGCTTCAACTTGTTTTTCCATTCTTCTGTAAATAATACGTGTTAAAATTTTGCAGGCATAAGATACTAAACTAATGGTGCGGTAGTTTTCACACCTGTCAGCACCGGCTTTCTTTGGAATAGGTATAACAACATTCTTCCGAAAATCGGATGACACTTCTCCTGTCTCATACATCTTGCACACTAAATGAAATAACCTTGCCATGCTGCTTTCTCTTAAGGCAGTCAGTAATTCAGAGGGAATGTCATCAATTCCAGGTGCCTTGTTCCTATTTAGGTCACTCACAGCTCTGTCAAACTCTGACCTCAAAATTGGGTCTCCCATTTCATAAGCATCAACAGCCTCTTCATGTTCCAGAACCAAATTATCTACATCTTTACCTTGATACAACTGTTGGATATGCTCCTGCCATCTTTCTGCTTTGTCTTCTTTCGCTAGAAGTGCCTTTCCATCTGAGCTCTTAATTTTCATACACCTAGATTTCCTTTCTCAAAAGGTTTCCTTGATTTTCCTATATGCAGCATCTACCTTTCATACAACCATACAACCTTCGACATCCTTGCACTTCTCCTTCAGCCATTCTTCCTTAGCTACCTCGCACTTTCTATCCACTTCATTCTTTAATCGCCTGTATTCTTTTCTGCCCTCTTCATTTCTAGCATTCTTGTATTTTCGTCGTTCATCAATCAGGTCTAGTATCTCCTGAGTTATCCACTGATTCTTAGTTGATCTTTTCTTCCTTCCTAACATTTCTTCGGCAGCCCTACAGGCTGCATTTTTCATGACTCTCCACTCTTCCTCTATAGTGCTTCCTTCAGCCTTTTCATTTGGTCCTTGCGCAACATGCTCCTTGAAACAATCCCTCACACTCTTTTCTTTCAACTTGTCTAGACCTCATCGTTTTGCATTCTTTCCTTTCTTCAATTTCTTCAACTTCAGATGGCATTTCATGACCAACAAGTTGTGGTCAGAATACACGTCTGCTCCTGGGAAGGTTTTGCAATCCAACACCTGGTTTCTGAATCTCTGCCTAATAATAATGAAGTCTGTTTTATACCTTCCACTGTCTCCAGGTCTCGTCCACGTATACAGCCGTCGTTTGTGGTGTTTGAACCAAGTACTGGCAAGGACTAAATTATGATCAGTGCAGAATTCAACCAGCCGACTTCCTCTTTCGTTCCTTTGTCCCAATCCAAATTCTCCTACTGTACTACCTTCTCTTCCTTGGCCTACCACTGCATTCCAGTCTCCCATCACAATTAGATTCTCGTCACCTTTTACATATTTCATTAAATCTTCTATCTCCTCATATATTCTTTCGATTTCTTCATCATCCGCTGAACTAGTAGACATATAGACCTGCACTATTTTTGTGGGTATTGGTTTGGTGTCTATCTTGACGACAATAATTCTTTCACTATGCTGGTCGTAGTAGCTTACCCGCTGCCCAATTTTCTTATTCATTACTAAACCAACTCCTGCATTTCCGCTGTTTGATTTTGTGTTGATAATTCGGTAGTCGCCTGACCAAAAATGTTTGTTCTTCCTGCCAACGTACTTCACTTATACCAACTACATCTAACTTTAGCCTATCCATCTCCCTTTTCAGATTCTCTAACCTACCACAACGATTCAAACTTCTAACATTCCACGCTCCGACTCGCAGAATGTCAGTATCCATCGTCCTGATTATCACCACCTCTCGTGTAGTCACCACCCGGAGATCCGAATGGGGGACTAGTTTACCTCCGGAATATTTTACCCGGGAGGAAGCCATCATCAGTACATCATTCATACAGAGAGAGCTGCATGTCCTCGGGAGTTAGTTACAGCTGTAGTTTCCCGTTGCTTTCAGCCGTGTAGCAGTATAAACACAGCTAAGCTATGTTGAGTATTATTACAAGGCCGTATCAGTCACTCATCTAGACTCCCGCCCTTGCAACTACCGAAAGGCTGCTACCCCCCTTTCGATGAACCATTCGTTAGTCTGGTCTCTCAACAGATACCCATCCGATATGGTTGCACCTGCGGCTCGGCTATCTGCATCATTGGGACACGCAAGCCTCCCCACCGCGGCAAGGTCACATGGTTCGCAGAGGAGGACCCTTTATTAACAATCATACTTATGTGATTACCCCAATGTAGGTCTTTTCTTATATTAACACCTAGGTACTTACAATGATCCCCAAAAGGAACTTTCACCCCATTAACGCAGTATTTGAAACTGAAAGGACTTTTCCTATTTGTGAAACTCACAACCTGACTTTTAACCCCGTTTGTCATCATACCATTGCCCACCGTCCATCTCACAACAATATCGAGGTCACCCTGCAGACGCTCACAATCTTGTAACTTATTTATTACTCTGTACAGAATAACATCATCTGCAAACAGCCTTATCTCTGATTCCACTTCTTTACACATATCATTGATATATATATAAGAAAACACAAAGGTCCAATAATACTGCCTTGAGGAATTCCGCTCTTAATTATTACAGGGTCAGATAAAGCTTCACCTACTCTAATTTTCTGAGATCTATTTTCTAGAAATATAGCAACGCATTCCGTCACTCTTTTGTCTAGTCCAATAGCACTCATTTTTGCCAGTAATCTACCGTGATCCACCCTATCAAATGCTTTAGACAGGTCAATCGCGATACAGTCCATTTGACCTCCTGAATCCAAGATATCTGCTATATCTTGCTGGAATCCTACAAGTTGAGCTTCAGTGGAATAACCTTTCCTAAAACCGAATTGCCTTCTATCAAACCAGTTATTAATTTCACAAACATGTCTAATACAATCACAAAGAATGCTTTCTCAAAGCTTACATACAATGCATGTCAAACTTACTGGCCTGTAATTTTCAGCTTTATGTCTATCACCCTTTCCTTTACGCACAGAAGCTACTATAGCAACTTTCCATTCATCTGGTATAGCTCCTCCGACCAAACAATAATCAAATCAATACTTCAGATATGGTACTATATCCCAACCCATTGTCTTTAGTATATCCCCAGAAATCTTATCAATTCCAGCCGCTTTTCTAGTTTTCAACTTTTGTATCTAATTGTAAATGTCATTGTTATCATATGTACATTTTAATACTTCTTTAGCATTAGTCTTCTCCTCTATCAGGACATTATCCTTGTAACCAACAATCTTTACATACTGCTGACTGAATACTTCTGCCTTTTGAAGATCCTCACATATACATTCCCCTTGTTATTTAATTATTCCTGGAATGTCCTTCTTGGAACCAGTTTCTGCCTTAAAATACCTATACATACCATTCCATTTTTCACTAAAATTTGTATGACTGCCAATTATGCTTGCTATCATGTTACCCTTACCTGCCTCCTTTTTCTAGATTCAATTTTTCTAGTAAGTTCCTTCAATTTCTCCTTACTTCCACAGCCATTTCTAAATCTATTTCTTTCCAGTCTGCACCTCCTTCTTAGTCTCTTTATTTCTCTATTATAATAAGGTGGGTCTTTACCATTCCTTTTCTCCCTTAAAGGTACAAACCTGTTTACACATTCCTCAACATTTTCTTTAAACCCATCCCAGAGTCTGTTTACATTTTTATTTACCGTTTCCACCTATCATAGTTACTTTTTAGAAACTGCCTCATGCCTTATTTATCAGCCATATGGTACTTTCTAATAGTCCTACTTTTATGACCTTCCATTCTATCACATTTATTATTAACTACGACAAAAACAGCTTCATGATCACTAATACCATCTATTACTTCAGTTTCCCTACAGAGCTCATCTGGTTTTATCAGCGCCACATCCAGGATATTTTTCCCTCTGGTTGGTTCCATCACTTTCTGAATCAGATGTCCTTCCCATATTAACTTATTTACCATTTGTTGGTCATGCTTCCTGTCGATCGCATTTCCTTCCCAATTGACATCTGGTAAATTAAGATCTCCTGCTACAATAACATTTCTTTCCTTGTCGTTTCCTACATAGCTGATTATCTTACCAAATAATTCTGAATCCGTGTCAGTGCTACCCTTTCCCGGTCTGTACACTCCAAATATATCAAATTGCCTATTGTCTTTAGAAATGAGCCTTACACCTAGAATTTCGCGTGTCTCATCTTTAACTTTTTCGTAGCTTACAAATTCTTCTTTCACCAGAATGAATACTCCCCCTCCCACCATTCCAATCCTATCTCTACGATACACACTCCACTTACGTGAGAAAATTTCTGCATCCATTATATCATTTCTCAGCCATGATTCAACTCCCATTACAATATCTGGTAAATATATATCTATTAAATTACTCAATTCTATCCCTCTCTTTACAATACTTCTACAGTTCAACACTAACAATTTTATGTCATCCCTATTTGATTTCCTGTTCCCTGTTCCCTTATCACCGCTCCCTAGGCCACCCCGTTTCCCTGAGTGTACCTCCCTATTACCCTTCCAAACAAATTACCTAACTTATACGTACCACTGCGGTATGCAGATCCCTATCCCCTACCCACCCACTAGCATCTAGAAAATTCACTCCCTGTTTCCCACATACCCACTCCATAGTCTCATTTAAATCCCCAATCACCCTCCAGTCAGTATCCCTCCTACACAGTATTCCACTAATAACAATATCCGCTTTCTTAAACTTCACCCGTGCTGCATTTACCAGATCCCATACATCTCCAACTATGTTGGTACTTATATCAGCTTGCCTTACGTTGTTAGTACCAACGGGAAACACTACCACCTTCTCGTTCCCCTCCTCCCTATCTTCTACTTTCCTTAACATCTGCCTCAACCTAATTCCTGAAAACATTCTACCCTGGTTCCCTTTCCTCCACACACTTTCCCTACATGTCTAACGATGGAATCCCCCATGACCAAAGCCTCAACCCTACCAACCTCATTTGATCCCCTGCCCTCCTGGTCAGCCCTATCTTCTCTCATTGCTGCAGAAGCTACTTCCTCCTCCCTTTTCTCCTTCCCATGACCCTGTTACGACTGTCTTTTCCTCTCCTCTCCTCAACATTTCCCTTTCCTACCTTTTCCCTTCCTCCTACTTCACACATCTCAGCAACAGTTCTCTGTCCCTCATTTTCCCTCTGTTGTTCTTCCTGGAGTGACTCGTACCGATTTCGCACAGACACCTGTCCTGAATTCTGATCCTGAACAGAGCCCTTAGCCTGCAATCACCTTTCCTTTAGAACATTAGACCACCTGTCTTCTACAACTCCCCCCTTTCCTTCCCCTCCCTCTTGTACACGTACTGTAACCTGCACATTGTTTGAGGGAGCCTTGTCTTCCTTCCTGTCTTCTGTGAGAATCCTAATTTTCTCCCTCAAACTCTCCAACGCCTCCCTCATACCCCTCAAAGCCTCGCCACACCCACAGTTCGTACACTCGCGCTCCTTAGCCATTCTTTACGGAAAAAATGAAAATAAAAATAAAATAACTTATTTGCAAAAAATAAATGAACGGAAGGATATATTGTCTGGGATAGTACTCAAAGATCTCACAACAATAAGGTAATTAATATACGACTACACTACAATACTACTTAGTCGAACTCTATTTTATCCTACAACCCCTAACAGGATAAAACTGCTGTTAATTACTGAATATCGAAAGGAATACACAAGAACTACACAATTCCAAACTGCAATTAAGCCTATCCTAATTACAACAACAGAATTTTAGTAAGAGTTTCTACGGATACCTCTACTACTATTCCAGTACTACACAAATATTTTACAATAATAAAATAAACACACTCAATTCTGATAGGATATTAGGCTATTCGTATACTACTGTACATTACACTACAGTAATTTTTAAACTACTTTCAGACGTATCCTAATTACAATACCGGTACCGTATGTCACTACTAAGCACAAACAGAAATGAAATTTGCAAAAACTACTGTACTCAAAGATTACCAACAAAGCTAAATGCTTAGACAAATTATTATTAGTATTACGCTCTAATAGATACACACGAAAGATAACACACGAATATAGTAGGCAAGATACGGCACTATCTAAATGTAATATACTGTATCTACACTACAATTTTCAGCTGAAGTGTGGTTATATGAACTTTTACTGCTGGTGGATTAGTATTATTTTCCCTACTACGTGGGACGGAGAATAAAAGTGTCCTTAAATGCTGAGAATAAGAGGTTGTCTACTATAATTTCTGTCAAAACCACGCCGGGGGCTTGAAGTTCAATATTATTGGGATATAGGAAATTGATTATTAACTTTTACTCGATTAATAAACGAAGGTGGAAAGTACAAAGTATGCAGGGAACTAAGACTACAAGTTATCGGAATAATGAATCAGCTGACTTTGTATTTATTTACACAACTATCATGTGCATGTAGCAACAATCGTCAAAAAGCTGTTAAGTACCGTAATTATCCAGTGAAATTACCGTGAATTCTCGTTAACTTCTCTTTAAATCGATGTTTACAGGCTTATCGTGATGTTTAATGTAATAAATTATTACCTTCGTGAGTTTGAACGGATATCTGTACGAAATATCGGAAAAGTAGCGGCGGAAATTACAATGAGTTACAGCTCATGATAATCTGCCTTTGTAAGTATTGGGTACCAAAGAACCTACACGATATTTTAAAATATTGTTTTAAATGTAGATATTACCTAAAGTATTTCCTAAACCTAAATTTGAAATAAAGTACACCTAGCTAGCCTACTTAACATAGAAAACGTAATCTATTGAACACCAAATGAATTACTTGTTATAAAATTCAAATAAATAATACTACTCCCAATTTCTACCAACAAGCACTAAAAACCAATATATAAATAGCACTAAATGGAACACGCACACACAAAATATAAATAATTTTAATAGGTTTTAACTACTTTTTCACTACAATAATGCAAGAGCTCTCTCAACAGCCAACCGTTCACAAGCGCATCCAACAATGCGTTCCTTCTTTTTAATAACTCTTTTCTTCAGTCTGCCGAAACTAATTTTTTGAATAATAAATTTATGAACTACCTTTCTTTCTTTCTTAATCTATTTACCTCCAGGGTTAGCTTTTCCCTCGGACTCAGCGAGGTATCCCACCTCTACCGCCTCAAGGGCAGTGTCCTGGAGCTTCAGACTGTGGGTCGGGGGATACAACTGGGGAGGATGACCAGTACCTCGCCCAGGCGGCCTCACCTACTATGCTGAACAGGGGCGTTGCGGGAGATGGGAAATTGGAAGGGATAGATAAGGAAGAGGGAAGGAAGCGGCCGTGGCCTTAAGATAGGTACCATTCCGGCATTTGCCTGGAGGAGAAGTGGGAAACCACGGAAAACCACTTCCAGGTCGGCTGAGGTGGGAATCGAACCCACCTCTACTCAGTTGACCTCCTGAGGCTGAGTGGACCCCGTTCCAGCCCTTGTACCACTTTTCAAATTTCGTAGCAGAACCGGGAATCGAACCCGGACCTCCGGGAGGGTGGCAGCTAATCACACTAATCACTACAGCACAGAGGCGGACTATGAACTACCTGAAAAAGAAAATGTGTTAACAATATTATACTTCAAAATGAAACATTAATCGTTAATTCATTGTTAACTATTAATTAATAATTTTATACACTACCTGAAAAAGAAAATATGTCGTAATAATATTTTACTTGAAAAAGAAACAATATTATTAATTGTTAATTATTGTTATTAATTCATTGTCAATATTAACTTAGTCGAAGCTGAAAAGAAATGGCTTCAGCTATTGTAAACTTTGACTTCTGACATGGAGAGCCCTCACTGGAGCTAATTTGGCTGTAATTTTAAAGCCAGTCAACTACTTAAACCTTCCCTGGTCATACCATTTCCGTGGGTTTGCAATTGGCATTCTTTTTTTCTTTTTGGCAATCCTTAGACCTAAGGATCGTTCTTGGAAGTCTTGACATTTGTGACGTCATTGATACCCAACTCTGATAAACATTGTTTTTTGTCTAAGTCTATACTAGTTCTTATGTAGTTATAGTTAGATCTAAATAGTATGTTAAAAATGATTCAGCTGAATGATTCCCGTTGTAACATGCTTTTGTTTTGCAATTGGCTTTATGTCACTGCGACACAGATAGGTTTTATGACGACGATAAGACAAGAAAAGGCTAGGAGTGGGAAGGAAGCGGACGTGGCCTTTATTAAGGTACAGTTCCAGCATTTGCCTGGTGTGAAAATGGAAAACTATGCAAAACTATCTTCAGAGATGCCGACAGTGGGGTTCGAACCAACGATCTCTCGAATACAAGTTCACAGCTACGCACCCCTAACCACACAGCAAACTCGCTCGGTATAGGTGAATATAACATTGCATCTGGTGTATCAATAGGATTCATAGGCCTTTCCTATGCCATCGTCGCCATAAGACCAATCTGTGTCGGTGCGACGTAAATAGCAAAATTGAAAAAAAATAAGGAGGGAGAGAGATGCGTTCTTTACAGTTCATTGAGAAAATCAGCTATATAAGGATTTATTTTTCTAATTTTTTTTTTTTTTTTTTTTTTTTGCAAGTTGCTTTATGTCGCACCGACACAGATAGGTCTTATGGCGACGATGGGACAGGAAAGGGCTAGGAGTTGGAAGGAACCGGCCGTGGCCTTAATTAAGGTACAGCCCCAGCATTTGCCTGGTGTGAAAATGAGAAACCACGAAAAACCATTTTCAGGACATAAAGCAACTAGCAAAAAAATAATATTAGAAAAATCAATCCTTATATAGCTGATTTTCTCAATGAACTGTAAAGAACGCATCTCTCTCCCTCCTTATTTTTTTCAATTTTGCTATTTACGTCGCACCGACACAGATTGGTCTTATGGCGACGATGGCATAGGAAAGGCCTATGAGTCGAAAGGAAGCGGCCGTGGCCTTAATTAATGTACAGCCTCTGCATTTGCCTGGTGTGAAAATGGGAAACTACGGAAAACCGTCTTCAGGGCTCCTACAGAGTGCTCGAACCCACGATCTCCCGAATACAAGCTCACAGATACGCGCCCCTAACCGGACAGCCAACTCGCTCGTTATCTCACTTTCTAAGTTGATGTTTAATGGACTGCTATTTAAATTTTCCATTAACAATGTTTAAGACAACTGACTTATTGGCCTCGGAAGAGAACAAGAGTTGACCAAGGGAGGTGAAATGGGAAAAACGAAAGCGAGGAGCCTGGCACAAGTAAGTGGAAGCAATGCCAGACTCAGCGAGGGGAACCACTTTCTTAGAAACGACGACTTGTCTCCTTGTAAGAGTTGTAGCAGCTTCTTTGCTATGATTGGTGTGTCGTTTGCGAAACCAAGTACTGTGATTTTTGGGAGACCTTCCACTAATTCATAGCCATATCTCTGAGCAGCAGTGTCTTGGAATAGTTCCTCTAATATAAAATCTGTGGATAAGTTATAAAGTACAGGCACCGACAGTGCACCCTGCATGACACCGCTCTTAAATGAAATCGCCGTTGTTCTGCATCTGTATATAGCTAAAAATTCTCAACTCTCAAGAATTATCTGACACTTTCAAATATATCTGCTAGTGATTTATTGTTCAGATAATTACATCTGCCTGTAAAATAATTTTTTCCGTGTGAGCTGTTCTTGTCTCCTTATTTTTTGATCTACCTTGTGGTTTATTATCTTATATGGAAAATCCAAATAAGTGGGTGACCGGAATTTTTTGTAACGGGAGCGACCAACTTTGCGCTCTACGCGGAAGAAATTTAAGACAAGAGAAATTTAAGTCAAGTTTTAGTTCATTAAGGCTACTCGTGGGCTGGAATTGAAGTGCACAAGTTTGCCCATCTACAAGTTGTACGTGTTCAATAGTCGAATTACGCCAAATTGAACGTATGATTATTCCTCATGAACACAACAAGGCCGTCATGTAGAAGAACGACGAACCTGTAAGTTCTATTAGCACTTTTTGATTTTCAAGAATTCAAAATCAGATTTCCTACTAGCACGAAACTATCCCATCTACTTGAGTAGAAACATTAATTCCCTGCATATATGATACGGTATTATCAAGCCACGTTTATCTTAATATATTACCCGACTAGCAAGATACCCGTGCTTCGCTACGGTATTATACTGAAATTTATAATTGAATGCTTATTGTTTTCGATATATAATCCGCCGAAATTCGCGATCTGACTCGTTTTCTGCGAGAATCCGCCAAAATTCGCGATCTGACTCGTTTTCTAATAGATTACGGCAAGTTTCCTCCCATTTTTCAATCTTTCTTTCCAGCAATCGATTTCGTACTTCCCGGGCTAGGTCCAGGTATTCCACCCACTCAGTTGTGTCCCTAAATCTTTGCCATCTTTTCCTGTAAGCATTTCTAATATGGATCAGATCCTTCAGGAGATCTGGCGTGGTGTCGTCTTGGGTGTTTTGGCGGTACTGAACCCGCGGCCGGACTGTATTCTTAGTCACTACCCGTCCAGGACCCGTTTCCAGCGCGCTCCGCACATTTGAAGACGGCCCAGAACATTATTATTATTATTATTATTATTATTATTATTATTATTATTATTATTATTATTATTATTATTAGATGTTCTGGACCCCACAGTAAGATGCAAGGTCGCTACTTGGCGGTAAATTACATTTCCTGCCATTGTCATTGTTGACAATGTGACCAGCAACATTGTCGCGCGTAGGCAAGTGTGCGGGATTTCTGGCGATACGAATGACATACTTCCGTGCATTATTGACCTTATTATAGAGGTGAACAATTTGACGGTCAATCTCATTCCTATCGTTTATTTCAAATGTGTTTACATTTTTATTTATATGACAGGAGAATCTACTGTAATCTAAGAACGTTCTCCGAAGGAAAAGATGACTGTTGAAAACGAACCCAGGAAAGATTAAAAATGATCGGTTTATGATCAGAATAAGTACATAGAAAATCTACAGCCTGTTTCCAGTCATTCGATAGAGTCAGGAATGGAATGAATAAAGCCCCATCTAGCGACGACAATAGGAATTGTGCCGGCTGCCGAAGCACTCCTCTGGGGCAATGATCGATGAATGACAAATGAAATGAAATATTGGACAGTGTTGCTGGAATGAATGAAGACAGGGAAAACCGGAGGATCCGGAGAAGAACCTGTCCCGCCTCCGTTTTGTCCAGCACGAATGTCACATTGAGTGACTGGGATTTGAACCACGGAACCCAGCTCTGAGAGGCCGGCGCGCTGCCGACTGAGCAACGGAGGCTCATTATAAGTAAATTATGAACAGTAAAATCAATTGGTCTCACCTCCTTTTACACCCCACCGCCCGTAAGTTTATTTACATCCCCCCCCCCCAAAAAAAAAAGAAGGCGTGTTCCTTTATGTTTCAAGGAGATTCCAAACACCAATGTTCACGGCTATTACCTTCAGTTTTGAGATGTAAGTATCCCCATAAAAATAATTCACTTTTTTCACTTCCTTTCACACTGCCCCCCCCCCCCCAAGATAATTTTCCAGCAAAAAATACTCGTTTCATTAATAGTAAAGGGTCTTCTAAATACCAATTAACACGACTCTAACTTCTTCAATTTTGATTTATGTGTCCTCATGAAAGGAATTCAACTCCTTTTCACTCCCGCCCCCCAAGATGGTTCCACCCTCCCCCCAAAAAAAACCGCGCTATTCTTTGTTTTTAAAGGAGATCCAAATACCAATTTTCACGTCTGAAACAACTTTACTTTTTATTAGATGTATGTATTCTCATGCAATAAAGTCAATTAATTTTCCAATTCTTTCACCCCCCCCCCCCCACTTCATTGGATTTTCTGAGAATACGTGTTTCTTTACTTTTAAAGCAGATTCCAAATATCAAATTTCACGTCTGTAACATCTTCATTTTTGAGATATCAGTAGCCTAATTAAAATAATTCAATACCAATTTCAGTCATTTTACCCCCATCCACCCAAGTGATATTTCCGAAAACTAAAAATACACGTTTATTTTCATAGAGATAAAAAAATATCATTTTTCACTTCTGTAACAGGTTTTTTTGAGATACACTGTAGAAAATCTCATTTTAAAATTTCACCCCTTTTTAGTTCCTTTTAAGTGGAGTTTCCAAAAACAAATCACCTATGTTTCTTTACATTTACAGGAGATTGCAAATACCCACTTTTTAAGTCTGTAACATTTTACGTTTCTCAGATATTCTGTAGATATAGTCTTTCAAAAAATTCCCGCCAATTTGTCACTCCTGTTTAACCGTCATTAATTGGATTTTCCAAAAACCAAAAAATACGTGTTTATTTTTAAAGGAGATCCCATTTACAAATTTTCAGTTCTGTAATATCTTCAGTTTCTGAGATATATGTATCCTCATTAAAGGCATTCAAACGATTATTCACCCTTTTAACCCCTCCTATTGGGATTTACAGGAAACAGAAAAATACGTATTCCTTTATTTTTAAAGGAGATTCTAAACACCAATTTTTACATCTGTAAACTTTTAAAGTTTTAAGATGTAGACACACTTATTTTAAAAATTCACCCCCCTTTTCACCCCCGATTATTTGGATTCTCCAAAAAAGAAAAAATACGTGTTTTTTATTTTTAAAGTAGACCCCAAATACCAATTTTCCGGTCTGTAATATCTTCAGGTTCTGAAATATATGTAGCCTCATTAAAGGCATTCAACATATTTTCACCCCTCCTATTGGTTTTTTCCGAAAACAAAAAAATACATGTTTCTTTATTTTTAAAGGAGATTCTAAATACAAATTTTAACATCTATAAACTTTAAAAGTTTTGAGACATAGATACACACATTTTTTAAATGCACCCCCTTTTCACCCCCATTAATTCGATTTTCCAAAAACAAAAAAGTACGTGTTTCTTTATTTTTAAAGGAGATCTCAAACACCAATTTTCAAGTCTGTAATATCTTCAGTTTCAGAGAAATAAGTATCCTCATTAAAGGCATCAACCCCTTTTTCACCCCTTTTCACCCCTCCTATCGGGATTTTATGGAAACAAAAAAATACGTGCTTCTTTATTTTTAATGAAGATTCTAAATACTACAGTTTACATCTGTAAACTTTAAAAGTTTTGAGATATAGATGCACTCATTTTAAAATTCACCCCCCTTTTCACCCTCCCATTAATTGGATTTTCCAAAAACAAAAATATATGTGTTTCCTTATTTTTAAAAGAGAACAATACCAATTTTCAGGTCTGTAATATCTTCAGTTTCTGAGATATAAGTACCGGTATCTTGATTAAAGGCATTCAACCCCTTTTTCACACTTTTCACCCTTTTCACCCTTTTCACCCCTCCTATTGGGATTTTCTGAAAACAAAAAAATACGTGTTTCCTTATTTTTAAAGTTCTAAATACCAATTTTTACATCTGTAAACTTTTAAAGTTTTGAGATATAGATAAACTCATTTTAAAATTTAACCCCCCTTTTATACCCTTAGCGATGGAATATCCAAAAAGCCTCTCTTATCTAGCACCTATATCTTAATATGAATCTATGCCCAAAATTTCATTTCTTTATGTCCAGTCGTTTTGGCTCGGCGATGATGAATCAGTCAGTCAGTCAGTCAGTCAGTCAGTCAGTCAGTCAGTCAGTCAGTCAGTCAGTCAGTCAGTCAGTCAGGACAAGTTTTATATATAGATTATGAAGGTGAAATGAATGAGTGAATACATGAATGAACAAACGCTGTAATGCTTTCCAGGTTTGAGTCTACAAGCAGCTGTGATTTAACCGTGCGCCGTCAAAATCCTCTATTTGCAACTAGCTCCACGGCATCATTTAGTTCTATCCCTTCTTCTTCTTCTGCTTCTTCTTGACCTTTTCTAGACTGCGTTAGTTTGACACTAATGTGGTTAGATTTCAGTTTTGCAGCCGGATGCCTTTCCTGACCTCAACCCTGTGTGGAGGGATGTATTCACTATTGCGTGATTTTGCGGTGGTTTGTAAATAAAGGTGTATATTAAGACGAAAAGAAAGACGCAATCCTGAAGCAGGAGGAAGTAATCAAGCCATGGTTTGGCCGGGAATCGAACCCGGGGTTCTCTGAACCGAAGGTCAGTACGCTGACCATTCACCCAAGGAGCTGGACTTGTTTAGCTCTATAGCTCTTATCATCGTTAGAAAACGAGTCTAACCATCGTCGCCTTGGTCTCCCTTTACTTCTCTTACCCTCCATAGCCGAGCTTATTCTTCTAGGTAGCCTCTCCTCTCATGAACCTGACCACAGAAGCCGGTTTATACGCACAGCTTAATCTGTCAAGTTAATTCATAACCTTTATCTCCTCTTGTCGTCATTCGTACCTGTTCATACCAAGAATTATTCTCGCTACCTTCATGTCTGTTACTTCCGACTTATGAACTGGAAACAGACCAACATAAAGATAATTTCTTCCAAGAACTCACTTTTTACAGAAGATCGCAACTGCGAGCTCATTGCATTAGCCTTGACTCAATTTCACTTACTATACTGCCATTAATGAATGAAATGAATTGTTGCAATACTGTATATTACGCTGGTCGTGAAGAAAAATGTGTGATATTGTGCTCTAGAGCTTGCTTAGTCTATGAGTTCTACTTCCGTAGATGGGTGTGAAAACATTATTCTTGAACGTATCAGGCTGCAAACTACTCGGTAAATTGTACGCTACCGAGCTCGATTGCTGCAGTCGCTTAAGAGCGGCCAGTATCCAGTATTCGGGAGATAGTGGGTTCGAACCCCCTGTCGGAAGCCCTGAAGATGATTTTCCGTGGTTTCCCATTTTCACACCAAACAAATGTTGGGGCTTTACCTTTATTAAGGCCACGGACGCTTCCTTCCCACTCCTAGCCCCTTCCTGTCCCATCGTCGCCATAAGACCTATCTATGTCGGTGCGACGTAAAGCAACTTGCAAAAAAAAAAAAAAAAAAAAAAAAAATGTACGCTTGTGCTCGACCTTGCAAGCAGCTATATATTCCGCATAGCTTATGCTAACGATATAGACTAGGTTATCAATTTTCGGTGGCGCAGTAATTTCCATTGTGAATGTCATTGCGATACCTGCAACACCAATTATCTTAATTTATAGTACATTATCATGGGGCATCTTAGAAGTGAGGAAAAGTATCCAACAAATATTTTATCCACTTGATTCAAGTTACACTATTCCATGTTTCTTGTTTAATCCAATTACCGTAGCTCATATTTTGATCCAGTAATTACGACCTTGTAAAATTGTAGGATGATTAAGTATTACTCTCATCTGTTCACCCTTTTTACATAGTCGTGGTGACTAAATGAGGAGTGTCAAGAAAAGAAAAACACTACCATTCGTAATAATGATGGATGGAACAATCTCACGATAAATAATTAAATGTAGTTATTGCAGCTGGATGCAGCCTTTCTACGGCAGACCGTCTAATGAGGGAGGGTGGCGCCTGTCCTGGTATTTTAATGGAGGATAGTGCTGTGTGTAAGTTGCGGGAATATTTGGAACAGCACAGACACTCAGTCCCGAGCCAAGGGAATGAACATTTTACCATTAAAATTCCACAACCCCGACGGGAATCGAACCCGGGATCCCGAGGCCAAGACACTGACCGCTAAACCATTTTTGTGGTGATTTGTCTTTCTCCTCTTTGTGTTGTTCTGTAGTAGGGCAAACTTTTGACAGTGATATTCTCAAAACTCATTTCGAAGTGCAACCACCAAAGTCAAAGTAGAATATAGAAAGGAGGAGTTATGTCAGTAGGACAAACTGAAATTAATAACAACACTTAGCTTATATTCCCCATAGTCACTTACGCCCAAGAAGCCTGGGCTATGAATGCAACTTATATGAAAAAATAATAAATATACTAGCAGTTACGCGCGGCTTATCTTGCGTGGATTTCGTAACTGGATAAAAGTGATCGTTCCTAGGTAAGACATTAACTGAAAATCCTTAAAGTATATAAACTCACTTAAAAATTGAGTTTCAGTTACCCCAGAAACTCTTTGTAAATCACGTTTGTGGTATTGGCCTTTTGGTGCTAAGATGACCATGCGACGTAGAACTGTACATGTGAGAAACGGTCTTCACATAAGTCGAAAAAATATGTTTGAACGAAATTCCAAATACCTCTTTCCACGCCTGTAACATCTTCAGCTTTTGAGATAAGTATCCTCATAAAAAAAACTCCCTTTCACTTCTTTTCACTCCCGTTAAGTGCCTTTTCCGAAAACAAAAGAAATACATGTCCCTGTATTTTTGAAGGACTTTCCAAATAACAAGTTTCTTGTCTGTAACATGTTACGTTTTTGACATATACTGTAGATATATCGGTACTCAATTTAAATTCGAAAATGAAATGGCGTATGGCTTTTAGTGCCGGGAGTGTCCGAGGACATGTTCGGCTCGCCAGGCGCAGGTCTTTTGATTTGGCACCCGTAGGCGACCTGCGCGTCATGATGAGGATGCAATGATGGTGAAGACGACACATACACCCAGCCCCCGTGCCAGCGAAATTAACCAATGATGGTTAAAATTCCCGACCCTGCTGGGAATCGAACCTGGGATCCCTGTGACCAAAGGCCAGCACGGTAACCATTTAGGCATGGAGCCGGACACTCAATTTAAAATTCACCCGCTTTTTAAGTTCTTTTCAGCTCCTTAAGAGGATTTTCCGAAAACAAAAAGCACGTGTTTCTTTATTTTTAAAGGAGATTCCAAATACCAGTTTTCACGTCTGTAACATTTTCAGTTTTTGACATTTAAATATCCTATTAAAAAGAATTCAACTTCTTCTTCACTTCTTTCCAACCCCCTCCCCTCTTAAGTGGACTTTCCAAAAACAAAAAAATTCGTGTTTCTTTTTTCAAAGGAGATTCCAAATACCACCGTTCACGTCTGTAATATCTCCAGGTTTTTAAGATAAGTATCCACATCAACAGAATTCAACTCCTTTACTTATTTTCATCCCCCCTCCCCACGCCTTAAATCGATTTTCCGAAAACAAAAGGGTACGTGTTTCTTTATTTTTAAAGGAGATTCCAAATTCCAGTTTTCACGTCGGTAACATATTTAATTTTGATTTAAGTGTCCTCACACAAATAATTCAAATAATATTTCAATTTTCAATTCTTTATTTAATTCGTTTTTCACCTTTTTCATCCCCCTTTATGGTATTTTCCGAACACAAAAATTCGTACTTCTTTATTTTAAGGAGATTGCAAATACCAATGGTTACGTATTTAAACTGTTTTTTAGATGTAGATACACTCGTCAGTCAGTCAGTCAGTCAGTCAGTCAGTCAGTCAGTCAGTCAGTCAGTCAGTCAGTCAATCAGTCAGTCAGTCAGTCAGTCAGTCAGTCAGTCAGTCAGTCAGTCAGTCAGTCAGTCAGTCAGTCAGTCAGTCAGTCAGTCAGAACATGTTACTTTATATATATATAGATTACTGGACCTTTGAAATGCTTGTACTGTATATATGTCGGTGTTGACAATATCATGAACGCATCACCAGAAACCAATATTCCAAACAACAATGCGACAAACGGGCTACGTGGTTTAGACGGTAAAAGCGCTGGTCTACCGAGCTCATGTTGGCGGGTTCGATCCCGGCTCAGTCTGGGGGCAATTGAAAGTGCTCAAACACGCCAGTTTCATGTCTGTAGATTTACCAGTATATAAAAGTACTCACGTGGGAAAAAATTACGGCAACTTGGTGGTTTCGAGTATGACATAAAATCAATAACATTATTTTCACAACAAGATTATTCCTCAAAAGTGATCAGCCACACCTAAGATATTCTGAACAGCAAATTGTACAAGTGAATATCAACTGTAAACCTCCAAGATGAAGAGGGAGATTTCAATCGTCGGGTGACCAAATAAGGACAGGCATAGTTCACGTCCATGAAGCACAAACCGAGAAACGTAGAGAAATACAATTAATACCACCGAGATATAACGTCACTGTACTCTTGTTTCATTCAGTAACTGGACAGAGGAGTACGGTGTACATGTAATATGCGTGGGTTACAATAAATTATCATTTCCATAGAATTCATTTTCTTCCTGGCCTTTACGCAAATTTATTGGGGTCAGATTACTGATGTGAATTTGGCTCAGTGTTACGTCGGATGGGGAACACGAAAGAAGCCTCCCACCTTTCAATTCTTATCATTAATTCAAACAATTAATTCAATTATTATGAATATAGTAAGTAAGTAAAGCAAAGTATGCATTGAACATAACACGCTTTCGCCCAATTACATTGTGCCCCTATTCCAAATTCGAAATAACCACAGAAGTGAACATTTATAAACAAATAAAATCAAACTAAATCTACTATGTGGCCTCTCAACTGGGCGCATAGCAAGTCCACATGCAAGACGCAACCCCCACCTACAGAATCTTTTTCAGCTAAGCACTAACTACTTACCACTTAACTACCGCTAAATCTACTGTGTAGCATCTCACACATGGGCGGATAGCCAGCTCCACATTCAACACGCTACCTCAACATCTAACTAAACTAACTACTTAACTACATTAACTCTATACTAATTGTATCCTAAATCTGTCTAGTCGCGACATCATCGCTGGTGAGGAACTGCTACCACCCTTCCCTGGGATGTCACAACCAGACATGTCTCATGAGGCTCGGAAAGCGATACCTCATAGACCCCTTAAGCTGCCAATGTTATTTCCTCACCACTCCTTCATGTAACAGCCCACATGTGAGCGGATTGTGAGCTCTACATGTAGCCTGCCACGCCTGCATTCTTCTGCCAAGTTGGATGCCATAACTCGGCTCAACTTTCACGTTTCATTGACAACTTACTTCCTCTAACCTAATACTATTCACTACCTTACTCTACTCTACACGTGCAGACGTACTGGATCAACACTTTAGCTTGAGATAGATCAGGCCTCTCTCACCCTCTCCCAGCTCTACGTCACCAGACAAAACAAATTAATAAACAAAGAGGCAGACAAACAACAAACAACCTAATTAGAAGCAATACAGTACGGCTTGCATATCAATGAACTGAAATACTACTAATGAGAAAATATACAATACGTAAGGAACAAAGGAACAAAACTGAGCAAATATAAAAACGGAACATAAATCTAAAATTATAATTATTGTCGCCCCTTACTTATTACTGACTTCGAACTCTATAATGTTGAATATTTGTACGTCAAAAGTTGTACATGGTTACAAAACTTCATTATTATTACCCCCGTACAGAGATGATACTTCAGAGATTAATAATTATCCGTATGTTTTCTTCTACTCAATATAATCGATTTTAAACTGCTTATTTAGTGTACGGGTAAATGATTAATTTTGAAGTCCCCCTCTTCCAACTTCGGTTGTCCGAGGTAGGAGAGCCGAGACCTGGTTCGTCCTGAAAGATTAGCATGCATTCCTGTATGTGTAGTTCATATGTCCTCTAATATCATTTTAACCATGTGTACTCGTGCTGATTTCACAGTTCTCAATTTCTTCAACAGCATGTACCATTCCTTCTTTCATAACTTTCGTTTATTATTCGCACCTTCATCAGCATGGACCCTTCCCTCATTCACCACTTTCATTTATTCTCCCACAAGCTTTTCGATAGTTTCCCTGGACTTCTCCATTCCCTGTTCATTAATTTGACAAGAATATAATATTCAGA
Organism: Anabrus simplex; assembly: GCF_040414725.1. NCBI lineage: Eukaryota > Metazoa > Arthropoda > Insecta > Orthoptera > Tettigoniidae > Anabrus > Anabrus simplex. The sequence goes on from NC_090265.1 coordinate 1,378,953,725, forward strand.
TTCACTTTCCATTTTATTTATCTCTTGCACTTCCAAGTATTTAACCCGCAATGCTCTTGTACTTTCACACTGTCTCAAGAAATGTGCATTTCCTAACTCCTTATCGCACAATAAACATTTATTTGCAACTTCTGTAAGTGCCTTATTTTCATAAATTACCATCAGTCACCATATCATTCCCCTCTATTCTCTTTTGGTTAATTTATCATGTATTATATTCATACCTGGATACTGAACCCTTCACGGTCCATAAAGGATACCTACCTTCCTTACCTATTCGCAATCGGCATGAGATCTGTCTCTTGGGTCGTCTATGGGTTCTTCGTCACTTGCTTAGGTAAGAGGCGGGTTTCAGAAATTTTAATCTATCTACTAATTGAAAGGAACCAAATCTATGAAAAACGTCGTTTATTCAAGAAATTATCTGATTGAATGAAGTTAAAACAAACATTTAAACCGAACTCCAACTTCTTGGATGAACACAATCAACAATGACAGTTATAATGCTAATGAGAGGTACTGGTTTGAGAGACTTCAACTCAACTGCCTGAGGGGCAGCCTTGCTATAAACCACTGTCTGAAGTTAAGAGTGAAATAAAGGAAACCTGGAAATCCTTAAAATCGGCTTCCATGTGAGACTCCATGTGCCATCATAATGATTCGTGATGATCCAGCCTCCGTAGAACGAACTCTGGACTCTTGGTATAATTGAGGCAGTCCAATCGGTGTGTGCCACAGAGTGGTTGTACGGCATGGACCCTTGGTTGAATCGATGTGACCTGCGACTATGTCATGGACAGACATCTAACTTTGTAATTTACGTTAAAGTCATTGTGGATGATGACTGCACGGAAAATGATGCTATAGTAGCAGATGGGCTTAATCTAAGTCACTGAGGTTGACGACCCATGACCATCCAAATTTCTAAGCTGAAGGCTGAACACAATTAAGTTACAGTAGTTGATGACTGAAGTTTCCACTTTAATAATCCCAGCCAATTTAATGCTCAACTAACCAAAGTCAAATGGTACAACAACAACAACAACAACGCTCACAACACTAGTGGCAGTAAAAATCCTTAAAATCGGACAGGTCCCCTCAATCGTTACGTTAACAATTGAATTTTCCCAGCAAAATAAACTAAGATTTCCAGAATACATTTCAAGTTAGTCACTTGTTTTTAAGTTATTTCTCAAATACGATTTCCATGGAATTTAATAAATTTAAATGATTTTATAATCCTAAATAACAACAAATTCTATCCATCATTTTACTTACATCATTTAATTATATAATTCATGTTCACTTGCTTCGTGGAGGCTGGGAACATAACATACATTTATTGTTTTCCAGTATTATTTATTTATTTCACGGCGTCACACCGTAAGTTTACTTTAACACTAGCCATTACTAATAGTTGCTTGGATACCCCTAATATTAATCACTCAAATCTGCACAAATAAAACTCAACGCAAAAATAAACCAACTCCCTGTCACCCTACCTCGTGACATTTAAAATAAGGCTTTGTGCATCCCTCAAACAATGTCAAACAAATTACTACCAATACTCTAATTTGGACATCCCTAGAAAAGGTTACACCCGAACATTATTGTCTCATTTCCGTCGCTTCAATAATCATTTCAAATCTCGGTTAAACAAGTCTATTCTAGAGAATGCAATCTAATTCCAAACATATTACACATTGACAAAAACTCCAATTAGTTTCTTTCAAAGTGGCGAGCTCCATTCTAAAGAATACAATCTGATTTCCAACACGTTTTACTCAAGGAAGAAAATACAAGTTACCGCTGTCTTTCAAGTGGCGAGCTCCCTGACGACCAATTGTCCTAACGGGACCAAATCTCCCCTCTGTTATCGCTTGAAAAGAAACACATGTGTGCTAGTGGCGTTTCAACTGGCATTTAAACAAACCATAACTTCGGTCTCGCCGACAAATCACAAAATATATAATTCTTGACCTGCATAGATTATGCGAAGAGATGTCACTCAATATTCATATACATCGCGATCCTACAATTTTACGTGGAATTCGAAGTTTGGTCCGAACTTATTCCCGTCCCTAAACATTACATAAATAATTCCTCGGGTTTCCAAAAGAACATACCGGCATCATCACTACAGGCTTTCACTAACCTCATTCACAAATCCTACATTAACTCACACTTCGCAACATCTTAACCACTTGCTTCAATACAACAAAAATCTCGACGACATAAAAATGGAATATAACTCTCAGGACCCACAACGCTATGACACCAACATTCTGACAATAAACCATCTCCCGCATAACGTGACGTAATATTTCTGAACTGGACTTCGCAACATGACTTACAAAATGTTACTGTAATCTCCTTCGTCAGTATTATACACAGATTAAAACGGACATTGAAATAGCAATCCCTTGTAACAGATATTTATCGAATCTCGCCTCGTAATTTGACTTAATAAAATGTACATTGTTCAACACGACACAGTGCCTTCACTTCAACTTTAAATGAGTAACCACGGATTTCTTACACAAATTTCATCATTACGTCAAAGAGAAACTTTACGATAGATTAAATATCTTAATTTGACACACCACAAAATGCAGAAAAATAAACGCACGGAATTGGCAATCTACTGTAGACATTATATCGTTTCATAACCATAAATTTTCTAGTCTACAAAACTTCACACGGCATTTCGCGACTTTCTTAGCTTTATCCAAGAACTTAAAAGAAAATGACCTTTCGTCATATTCTGACATTTCAAGAAAATAAATGGGTGACCAAAATGCGTCACAAACAAATACAATAAACGGTGACGTCATGAAATAAATAAAACATGTTATAATGGTGATCATTCATCTACCGTGAGATGTACGTCTCCTACCATCAGGACAAATTCACCAGTAACTGTCCGAAATTTTATTTAGCCATTCAAACACGTTTCCGCTTTACAATAATTTTTATTTAAACAGTATATTACTTCATCTGAAAATGATGACGTAGAAAGAACAATACCCTTTACACGATAGTTCCGCGGATCGAACACGTCTGTTGAAATACCGACCACACACGCAATACTTTACAACATAATAATATTCATAAATGCTTCACTTACAAGATTGCGGCGTCAGAATGACCGTCTCTTCAGGTAGACCTCGTTATACGCGATAGTTACGTTCCGCGCCATTGCCGGGCATATCGAATTCGCGTAAATGGAGAGTAATTTTATATGTAAAATATAGGGTTAGGATTCCGTTTACTCACATGTTAAGTTTAAAATAGCGGAGATTCTTAGTATTTTTACAAAAAATAACCATGATCATGTTTCTGAAACGCATTTTAATGCAAACTTTATTCAGTTAAAAATGTAACACTGAAACAAACAATAATAAACTGAACTGTGGATACAAGCTCTTGGCTTTAGCTTGAATAGCAGCTCGAGGGAGAGGCATGTGTTGTTGGTTATGATGCTCAATCCAATCCTTTCCTTTTCCATCGCTTCCAAGCGAGATTTGGTCACTCTAGTCACACTTAAGTAAGTAGAAGATGGAGCAGTTTTTCGAATTGATTCCGCATTGTTACACATAGTTCTGACTGTGAATTCGCTAAGTCCCAAAGCACGCTGAATGTCAACAGTACGCTCACCTTTCTCATAGCGATCCAAAACTTCTTTGTTTCTAACGAATATGAATTTGATACACGCTTCTTTCCTCCGACAGGGACACTTTATTTTCTTTTGCCTGGTGTTTTAAATATTAAACACGTCAACTGTTCGAAACTGATGATTCACGTCTGACAAACACGACAGAAGATGCGCGTAGAGATGCGCTTGTCACGTTTAACCTTGGCGCGCGACGTAGTGTACGTTACAGATTTCGGCAATCATGTCGGCACCCGCATCTACGGACTGTTAACGGATGGCAGCACTAGACGTAAAACGAAAATCGCGTATATGCGAAAACGCGGATAACGAATCCGCGTACAACGGCGTTTACCTGTACTTGTTTATGAATGACGCGCTACTTAGAAACTATCTCCACTTGGAGATAATATACCAGCCACATCGGCCAAAAGCTGCGTTCCTTATTGGACTTTGTCTTATTATCATTGATTCATGCAGTTATACAGAAGTGCGAGGTTCCTCCTCGAACTCAATTGACACAATTTCAAGATGGCGCACCCTGTTTTTATAGTTTTTACCCCATCTCTCATCCATTTTTCTCTTGCCGACAAGACTTTTACATATACTTTTCTACCCCATGAAAATGTATTGAAGGCAGGTTTCATGGTAACACAATACTGACTAATTTAGTAGTGACATTATTTATGAGCATTTAAGATTTTCTCTTAACAAATTGACTGGTTAAATGACCTCATATGATAGGCACCATATTTTGCTGACGTGACAGAAGTTGAACGAACAAGTGCGTCCTTTACCAATTTTCCCTCGGAAACTGTTTAGCGATCTAAAGTCTGTATCGTTAAGGACCAAATTGATTCACATACAATTATCTAACATTTATGTTAGACTCGCTGCTAATTCCTTTACAAAATTATTTTTATTAATCCAATAATGTCGCTGTAGCAATGCTCCCTTTACACGTGTGGGCGACGTCATTTTCCTGAGCATGAGAGTGAGAACTACTCCCCGGTCACGCCACGTGCCGACTTTGCGAGATAAAATGTAGCTGAAGCTCCTCACTCGAACTCATATGGGGCCTCATGCAATAACTTTAGGACTTTAATTTCTCGTGACACAAAGGTCATGGGTTCATATTTCCCCTAATGCAACTAATTCCTTTCGCGAAGAGACAAGACATTCCATTTTAATATAATCCAGATGGTGAAATTTCTAATTTCGACGTCTGATGAAAACATGACCTTTGAACTATAACTCTCCTGCAATTGCTCATCTTCTGACATGAAGATACTGGTTGATACGCTCAGCTCTTGCTTGTCCTATGTTATCATGTCCATCTCCAGTGAATTTATCTCAACTATTATTGGAAATTCAGTGTTTTACCTTTCCAATCCTTTGACGAATTCAAATTTTCGTCGAAATTAGGTGCAGTAGGGGTTAAATCCCTATGTTGATGGTACATTTTTCGTATAGCTCCTGTATGGGACAAATCTTGTGTGCTCCTACACAATAGGTAATTACTTCCCTTCGTTGAATGCTATCTCTCCATTTGTCCTGTTCTGTACTTGATCTGAGTTCTCTAATGTACTGATCTCCTTTCCTTCTCCTCTCTTCAGATCCATGCCAATGATTAGGACGTCTGGAATAATCATATTTATTCCATCTTCTATTCGGTTCGTTCCCACGATTGTATCTACGTCTTTAGTCTTAGCTTCCCTGATTTCGACCCTGATTCCTTCTCCACTGCTCACGGCGTCTATCCCACTCTTCGTGATGGTACCTAGGCTGTTCCCAATTCTTTCTGCCCTGGTTTGGTCTGGTTTTGAACCGTCGCCCATTTTTTTCATATGTGGGTGTCAGTGAAACCTCCCTCTCCGGCATATTTCCTTGGCTGTCGTTAACCACATTAACCTAGTGTTCCGAATGCCTAGCTACCCGTGGTACTGATTGGTGATGATGGGTGTTGTCAAATTGACACAGTATTAACTCCACCTGCATAGGTGTTTCGGCTTTAGCAGCGATTAATACCCTCTGAACGTCAGGTGGAATTTGCTTGTGGATCGCCTGAACAAGTTCCTGTTGAATCTCAGAATTCCAAAATGTACCTAAGTATGCTGTCTGAAATTCATCGTACGTGTCAAAATTATACCGGAAACCTTTGTACCATAATAAAGCAACTCCGTCTAAGTACCGCTCGACAGTCCTTAATTGTCTCTCTTCAGGTATTCGGTTATCCCTAATGTATTCCCTAAGTTCTTTCAAAAATCCCTTTGGCGTTTGGGGACCAACACCGTCAGATTTCTTAGGCTGATCTTCCTTAAGCCGAATCATATTTGTTACATTTGTGACATGCTGTCCCTGGGAATGAGTAGGATTGTCAAAATGTCCATTCCCCGGATGATGCATAGGACTACTAGTCTTACTAGGATTACTGAAGGAAATGTCTGAGGTATTACATGATTTACTAACCACCTCATCTATCTTAGCTTGGACTCCCACGATGTTACTTAATAACCCATTCAATTCTAGCTTCTAAGCGCTGACTTAACCCTTAAGCGAATCCAGTTTCTTGTCCGTCTCCTCATGAACAGATGTTTGGTCGTCACTCAGAGTTACGACTCTGTCCTGGGTATCCTTAAGCTGTTTGGACAAGTCTACCCACGTGTCGCCTAGATCCTTTCCTAGTTCCTTTACGTCTGCTTGCACATACTTAATATTCCTAGCCGTTTCTTCCTGAGATGCATGTATCTTTCCTATTTCCTCTTCATTACTCTGGAGTATTTTCCTATCGACCGCTTGAACATGTTGATCTACAGTTACCTTAACATCTTCGACTATCTGGTCTACCTTGGTATTAACCGTAGCTATCTCTTTAGACAACGCCTCATGTTGTTCCTGCATGACTGTGAAGGTTATCATCTTCACGCAAAATATTAAATTTCTCTACCTCTGTTTTTTGACCGGCCCTAAGTTCATTTAAGTGCTGTCGAGGTATCCCCTGATTGCATCCTGATTTTCACTCAGAACACGATGTAGCTCACGATTGTCTGCAAACAGATGGTTAATCTCTTTTTTGAAGTCAACCCGAGCTTTAGTGTTCTGTTCTAACTTCAATTTAAATTACCAGTATCTTTATCAATATCCTCACTAGCTTCCTTGCAATTGTCCTGAGTGTCTTGCACGACAGTCTGGCTTGAGGAACCGTGGAGTGAAGTCGCGTGGTGCAGTGCGTGCTGAGAACATGGTCGGTATTGAGCAGTACCGGGCCGCGATTGGGAAATGGCAGGTGAAGCTGAAGGAGAAGACCAAGAATGGACGGGTGTTAGGAAAAGAAGGAGTAAAAATCGGTGAAGCGGTGCTGGTAGTGACAGTGATAGCGGTGCTACTGGTTATGGGAGGGGGGTAGAATTAAACCCAGGCCTTAATACCAGCGGAAAATTTAGCACGGAGGACTTGGCAGCACTCAAGATGGTAGTGAGTGGGGTAATACAGGAAAAGTGTCAATGGGATAAGGCACAGGAAATAAAGGACATGATGGAGGAGCAGAGAGAGGAGACAGGGGACATGAAGAAATGGCTAGAAACGAAGACGGAGGAATCGAACAGGAAAGTGGACAATAATGAGAAGGAAATAGAGTTATTAAGAGGGAAAGTGAAACATCTGGAAGAGGAGGTGATGATGATGAAGAGAGAAGCGGAGGGGTACAGGCAGGAGACAATGAAGAAAGCCATATTTATATATGGTGTAGAGGAAGGTGAGAGGGAAGGCAAGATTGACCTGATATCCAAGGTGGTAGAGTCATACGGGATAGGATGAAGGTAAACTTCGGTGAAGTGGACATAGACGATGGGGAAAGAGTGGGAAAAACTAAAGGACGGAGACCAATTAGGGTAAAATTTTTCTCAACCCTAATGGCAGAAATTGTGATAAGAAACAGTAATAATTTACAGGGCCAGAAAATAGGGGTGAAAAGAGATATGGGAAAGGAAGGAAGTGAAAATATGAAGATATTGAATAGACACCTATGGAGAGCGAGAAATCAGGGGCTAAAGGCCCGAATAAGAGGTCAGAGGTTGTTGGTGACAAACGGACGATGGGTTAGCGAGCACTCAGTGGCGAAGCTAAAGGAGATCGACGAATGCGTTAGTTCCGAGGGAGGAGAGATGAAAAGGCAAGATGGAAGGAAGAAAGAAGTAACAAAGAGGAGTGGAGACGAGGAGGATGAGGAGATCAACTCAGGTGAGAACGGACAGTGCAGTGTGGATACAGAAGATCAAAGCAGTGAAGGGGTGAGTGAGAGTGAGCAGCAAGAAACGGTGAGAGCAGAGTGCAGTGGTTTAGTGAGCAAGAAATGACATGATAAGACTGATCGACACGAAGGTAAAGCAGTTATGAGCAAAGGAAGAAGTAGGACTTTAAAAGACCTCTGGGGTAAAGTATGTAAAGGTATGGAGAATACGGAGGGCATGAAACGGAATAGGTTGGTAAAAAAAGGAGGAATGGAGGCAAGGGAGGAGGGGTCGATAACTACAAGGAGTAAGATTAGAGGAGGAAACTTAGAAGGGAGGGAGGGAAAGTTATAACTTTACTGGAAAATAGGATGTGTGAATATTGAGGGACTAATGAACAAATTAGGAAATAAGAAAGTTCGGGAAGTAATAGAAAGATTCGATGTTGTGGCACTCTTGGAGACCTGGCTAGAAACAGGGAGGGAGATCTCATGGAAGGGGTTTGTGATTAAATATACATACAGGAGAAAGGAGAGGACTAAGAGACGCGCACCACGAGGGATGATAGTATTAATTAGGGAAGAAATCAGCGAACTGATGGAGGATATAGAGACAGATATGAAAGAAACCATATGGTTGAAATTGAATATGGGAGGGCTAGAGAGAAGGGAGAAGAAAATAAATCTAGCGTTCGTATATTGTCATCCGAGTAGTTCACCATACGCAAATAAGTATCTTTTTGAAGAGTTGTTGGTGGATATTAGTATGATAAGAGAAAAGTTTGCAGGAGAAGAGGATATGTTGTTATTCGGAGACTGGAACGCTAGAATAGGGGAACAGAGCCCAGTATATAGTAGGGGGGATGGAAGGTGTATGTTGAAAAGTAGAAGTAGTGAGGATAAAATTATCAAAAGCTACGGGGAGAAACTCCTAGAGATGTGCGCTGCGGAAAATGTATATATTCCGAATGGATGGAGGGCGACAGTACGGGGAAATTGACCTATGCTACTGAGAAGGGAGGTAGTGTGATAGATATGGTTTTAAGCTCGGATGGAGTGTTGGAGGATATTGTAAGGATGGAAGTAGGCGATTGGATTGAAACACACCACTTCCCAGTGTGGGTTATGTTGAAAAGGGGGGAAGAGACGCATATAAGGAAGGAAGTTGAGATGAAAGATGTATCAGGGAGTGGATATAACAAGTAGAAATGGTCAGAGAAAGTGGAACGGGATTGGGATAGGGTAGTGATAGAGGAATTACAACTTCTAAAATATGGTTCGGAAGGTGCGTTAGAGGAGAATAATATTGATAAAGCCTTGGCATTGATGCTACATCCAATAAAGATTATAGCACAGGAGGTAGAATGTAGCAAGAAGAAAAAGAAAGAGGGTGAGGAATTGTTTAACAGAGAGTGTGAAGGAATGCGGAGGAGGGTGCTGGGTGCGTTGCAAGAGTATAGAAAGAAAAGTGGGAGTGGAGAAAGAGAGGTTTTCTGTAAGTTGGGGAAGGAGTATAAAAAGAAAATTTGTGAGGTAAAAAAGGCTTGGTTAGAGGAACAAACTGAAGCCATAAATAAAGAATGTAAAACTAACAGCATTGAAAGTGTTTGGGAAAGGATTAACAGAATAATAAAGGGTGGAAGGAGTCTAGATGTAAAGAGCATTGAAGATGTACAGTGGGTGAGCTACTTTGGTGAATTACTCGGGGGTAAGGAGGAAGAATGCTGGAGGAAGACGGGGGATGAAGTAATTTGGAGAAATAGGAGAGTGGCAAATTACAAACTGGACAAGGAAATTACGAGGGAGGAATCCTTAAGAGTGATAAAAAGAATCAGGGGCAGGTCGGCAGGGGGTTGTAATGGGGTCAATATTAAATTTTGGAAAGAAATGAGCAAAAATGAGACAATGGTAGAGGGCATAGTGAAACTATTTAATACGATCTTTGATCAGGGGAAGTACCCGAAGGAATGGGAAACAGGAATTGTATGTCGAATATATAAGGGGAAGGGTAATAAAACAGTTTGAATAATTAAAGAGGAATATCTCTGTTAGATTCCTTAAGTAAAATTTACACAGGGGTGTTGGCGAACAGGTTGAGTGAATGAGCAGAACAGAATGAAGTATTGTCTCATTTTCAAGGAGGATTTAGAAGAAAGAAAAGAATAGTGGATAATATAATGATAATGATGACAGTTCTTGAAAAGTATAGGAGCCTGTCAAGAAGAAAGGTGTATGTGGCGGCAATCGATTTTGAAAAGGCGTTTGATAAGGTGGATAGGGAAGCTCTACTAGAGAAAATGGGAAGGTTGGGGATTTCGGGAAAGATGATGAGGGCAGTAGAGGGGATATATAGGGTAGTTAGGTTCTGTGTAAAATTGGGAGACGATAGGTTGAGCAGACCATGGTGGGCTTAAAGCAGAGGTGCAAATTATCGCCAATTTTGTTTATTTTATTTATTAACGATATCTTGGAGGGGCATGGGGCAAGCAATTGAGCAGTACCTGTAATTAATGGGGTGGAGGTCGCAGGATTGATTTTTGTTGATGTGATTTTGATTACTCTAAACCCAGGGGGGATGCAGAAGGCTTTAAATGCAGTGTCGGATTTTGCGAAGAAATGGGCCTTGAAAATTAATGGGAAGAAATCTAAAATGCTAATAGCCCAGGCACATAAAGGAAGAAGGGATGGCTGGAAATGGGTTGTGCAGGGAGAAAGGTTGGAACTGGTAGGCAAGTTAGAATATCAAGGAGTCATTATTAATAGTAAAGGCACCTGGAATGATCATAGTAAGAGGGCGAGGAATAAAGGGATGGCCGTCCTAGCCTGATATCAATTATAAACCCTGAGGTTATTTCTAAGATCGGTTATTTTCGGGAGGGTATTGTATGGCGCTGAAGTTTGGGGGTTGGATGACAAAAGAGTTGAGTTAAGACGAATTATTACTAATTTCGGTAAGATGGTGATGGGGCTCCCGATGTGCACAGCCAATGCAAGGGTGGAATTAATGTGTGGGGAGGATTCGGAGTGTGTGAAAAGAATAGTTAGATATTGGATGAATTTGAAAAGACAGGAAGGAGGGAGGGTATTACAGGCCGCGTACGAACAACAACGGATGCTGGCTAGATAAAATAAAGGGATACTTGGAGATGATAGGCCTGGGGTACATGTGGGATGAGGTGTGGACGAAGACAGAACCTAGGGGGATGAAGGTACTGGTATTGAGATTAGAGATCTGGGTAGGCAGAAATTACTGGCCGAAAGTAGATTAAAAATTTCCCTTAGTGTTCTTAATAAAGTTGAGGAAGTAACGGGGATTAATATTAGATACGTTGATAGGTTGAGAAGGAGAGGGTTGGTATGGTGGTTGTTGGGACTACATAAAAATACGGGGTAGCTAAGAGGTAGAGATAAGGCAGTATGTATACTTTGTGGGTCGGAGAACGGATATTTTCACTTATTAGGTGGGTGTGAAGAAATAAGTAAGATTAGAAATAGTTTACTGAGTGTCAAACATCGGAAAATTTTAGGTAAAGGGGATGAGCAGGGTATTATAAGGTGGATTATTAAGGAATGGGAAAACGGAGGAGAACTGAACAGGTATTTATGTGCGGTAAAAAATTCCTGTGTGAAAAAAAACGGAAGAGGAAGGGGCATAGGACGATATGTCAGGATGTAAGGGAGAAGTGGTTAAGAGTAGGAGGATCTTCAATCGTTGGAGTTTGTTGGAAAATTTAGAAGCTAGTGAAGTGTGGGTGATGTGGATATAGTGAAGTAGTTTGAATTCGAGTCTGGAGACTAAGTATTTATTTATTTATTTATTTATTTATTTATTTATTTATTTATTTATTTATTTATTTATTTATTCCTGACTTACATTTGTGGCGAAGTTAGGGCTCACGGCTCTCTCTTACACTTAACCACTATAAACAGATTTTAAAAATGTAAACATAAAAGTAAGACATAGAAACAAAGGTTGTTGAGGTGGCGAGGTAGTGAGTGAGTAAATGTTTTGGTATCTTGGAATGTAGATGCCTTACCGATTGCGATATGGAGGATGGTACACAATTGTTGTCATTTGGTTTACTTGAATCCAGAGGAATTAGGTCATGGAACAAAATATGCGGACTAAGCAGTACTGATTACAATGGCGTGAGCCGAAACTGGTGTAAAGTACTGAGCCGTATCCTATCGGCCCATAATAATAATTGGAATATTATTTGACCAAACATGTGAAATTTATTCAGAAAAGTTACAGTCTAATATGTGAAAGCATCGTACCCTAAGGTAGTTGATACCGGATGTTGAGCAAGACAGTGGTTCGCTGGATGTTGCTTCATATTTCCGTATGACCGTGAGATAGTATAGCGTACCCAAGCGTTGGCAAGGATCGACACGTGTATTAGATGCTGACCAAGCAAGATATTTCAGCCAATGGGAACTTAGGGATTTGGCAAACCTGGAGGCTACACCGCGCCAAATATTAATTCCAGGATGACCAACGTGCTCTGTGGATAAAGTCAGTTTCTGTAAGAGATCGATTTTCCACAGTTTCTGAAGTCAGATATATTTGGAAATGTATTATAAAAATTGGTGGAAGAGATTTGCTAGTGTTTGAGCTGTGTTTTGTAAATATATTACAATAAGTATTATGTCATCATACATGACGAACTCTCTGATTGGTGGTTGGTTCAGACACCCGGGAACCCCAACATTATTGGCGTCACCGAAGCCTCCTCAGTAACCCTTAGCTCTGGAGAACGTCAGTCCGTAGCAAAGATTTGAGCAGTACGGTTGTACTAACTCTGTATTCCGTAGTTGAAATTTGAGCAGTGCGGATGCACCAACTTTGCACTCCGTAGCAAAGATTTGAGCAGTACGGTTGTACTAACTCTGTAGTCCGTAGCAAAGATTTGAGCAGTACGGTTGTACTAACTCTGTATTCCGTTGTTGAAATTTGAGCAGTACGGATGTACCAACTCTGTATCTCTGTGGTAAAGATTTGAACAGTGCGGATGCATTAACTCTGTGACTGGTGTTATTCCAGTAATAGTAACTGGTTATCATTGATACTGTAAATTGTGCAGTCGCAATATTTACTGTACTTGAGTAAATGAAATAGTACAATTTTGGCAGAGCTTACTTTCAATTGATAAAGACGGTGTTTAGTGACCGCTGAGTAACAAGTGTAGTGGAAACGTGCTATTGTTTCACTATTTCGCGACGGGCGCGTATTCGCGTAGAACTTCCGTACCGAACCGTGGGCTGCTTTTTAAACTGTGTTTTACCCTTTAAGTGAAGTGTGTTATATATATGTGAATCAGTGTGTTAGCTGATCTGGTAAAAGAAAGGGTATCTCGGCTCGCAGCATTAAGCAGTGAAGAGGTATCAATAATAGTCTTCTGTGTTCCAGTGAATTGTTTTCCAGCAAGATGATGGATACGCCTGTAGAGGAAGGAAGTGCATTCCCACATGTTAATGCTGTGATTAACATGGAGTAGATCCATAAGTAGTGGGGATGTAAGCTGCTATCCTGGTTTCCCGAGAGTCATGTAGAATGTAAAGTAAGACGCATGTATTATTTACGGCATGATATGTAAGTTATGTTAAGGTACTAGGGCAGTGTAGATAGAATTTTAATTTTCATATAAAGTAAGTCTGACGGCATGTGTTTGTTTAACTTTGTTACTATGATAGATTCGGATACGAGAATAATGCATGTTTATTTTATTTTCATTCTGCTTTATGAGTAGATGTTTGGGAAAATGAGGGATTGATAGGATCAGTTATTGTTGTAAATATAGTACTTAGCGTAGGATATTCCGAGTTTTCCTTAAATATATGCTAGAAGGGCTAGATCGACAGGTTCATTTTTATATTACGTCAAACACGTATCAATTCATTTTATTTCGGTTATTCAGAGAGACAGGTATAGATATTTTGCATGATGCATGGTTTTAAAGAAGCTGCCAGAAGGAGCTGCAGAACGTCGTTGTTAAATTAAGATCTTTGAAGTTAAGTTGGTTTCTGTTTGCCTGATGGTCTGCCAAGGACTCGAACTGCGTCTCATTATGAGGAAAGGCCAGTGGGATTCATGAGGAATAATGAGATAATAATTGCATGCTGAATTATAATGTATTGGTGCAGGCTGATGGTAAGCCTGACAAGATAGAGTATTATGCAGATGTGTGTGCCTGCCTAGTGTCTTCTGAGTGTATATTGTGATCAGAATGGACAGTGTTAATTCCAGACTATTGAGTCTGATGTTGTTAAATGGCCCAAGCATGCCAAGAAGGAATAAATATACGGGAGTTTCCGTGTAGCTGATGATGGGCGTTATCTCATGGCAAGCTGATTCCTGGCCTGTGTTATCGCTATGTGTGAAAGAGACAGTATTTCCTTGTGGCGGCCTCGGGAGACAAAATCCAATCTTTAGCATAGTGGAGTTCAATATTTCTTTACAGCCCGTAATCAACCCGGAAGTACATGACGGATGACCGCGCTGTTGAGCGCTCAAACGCAGCAGAAGGAGGCAATGTTGCCCATTGCTTTCTCCATGATATCAAGGATTATTTATATGTTTTTCCCTTACAGGATGGTTTTACATTAATATTTATGATTGTATACCTTGTCTCGTTGTTTTTAAAGGGAACAGCCCGAGTGCTGAAGTATTGTTGGTTTATCTAGTTCTGTCTAGATCTTTTGCAGTGAACCGGGATTCACATTAGAAGCAGTGTAGCATTTAAGACTTTACTCGATATCCGATGTATATATATGTTTAGTTTGATTATTTGAATTGCTGTAAATATAGTGTAGGATTTGCCCCTAGTATTTTGCATACCTTACATAGCGTCCGGTGCGTCTTAATTATTTTTCTTTCCGTCGTAATTTTTCTTATTATGTAACTTTTATTTTACGGAAATAGTTTGACGACACTCGGGAGTAACTTAATTTTGAAACCGTATCGTTGGGATGCGATAGTGTGAAACTCCATACGGAAATACCACATGGCAGTGTTTGCGTACACTTGTTGCCATACAACATAAACATTGGACTATAAGAAGAAGCTCAGTCTTGATTAATATATATATATTATTTTTTTTTGCTAGGGGCTTTACGTCGCACCGACACAGATAGGTCTTATGGCGACGATGGGATAGGAAAAGCCTAGGAGTTGGAAGGAAGCGGCCGTGGCCTTAATTAAGGTACAGCCCCAGCATTTGCCTGGTGTGAAAATGGGAAACCACGGAAAACCATTTTCAGGACTGCCGATAGTGGGATTCGAACCTACTATCTCCCGGATGCAAGCTCACAGCCGCGCGCCTCTACACGCACGGCCAACTCGCCCGGTTTGATTTATATACATGTTCTTTGTTGAACTTGTTTTTTGTTAATGTTAAATTTGTACAATCATTCAATTAAACGTTTCTAATTTCGATTTATTTCAATACTTTGAGTTTATTTTTGATTACAAGTTATTATTTTTGTTGATTTAATTATTTTCGTGTGATTTGATCGGGGATATTTATTAATAAATCCATCTTACCCCCTATGATTGTTTCTCATTCGTGTTATACCTCCATTTCCTGTCATTGATTGCTATTTTAGTGTAGAACTTCGACTTTTTATCCTGACCCAATCGACAACCAACCCACACTCTGCCCAACCCTGAGTTAGTCGGATGTTCATACAGGAATGGAGGCATCGTCCTAGAGGGTATTTACCCCTGGGTACGGTACAGTACAGTCAGCGGTTCTTGCAGCATAATCTGTTGTGAAGGTCATGTGGAGTGTACAGTCACGTGGTGAAGGCAAGGTCAGGGTAGGGACAGATTAGTTCTTTTGAGTTAGATTTTTGTTTATTATTATTATTATTATTATTATTATTATTATTATTATTATTATTATTATTATTATTATTATTATTATTATTATTATTATTATTATTATTATTGGTACTTGGTTGTATACATTAGGGCATATTCGTTTTTTTTTCACTATTCACGCATGCTAGGAGCTGGTAAGGAATGATGGACAAGGGAGAGCAGGACATAACCGTAAGAAGACAGAGTGGGACGGGCCCACTCCAAGTGAGTAAATGAAGAGAGAAACGTGAGAGGCGGGATATGGTGGAGAACGGCTCCAGTTTCACGTGGCAGGCCGCAGTGGAATGGTGAGAGAAACGCATTGTCATCTGGTAGGATTGTTGGGGTCTTCCTTAGGGCCCCACAGATAGGGCCGGTCGTGTCATCATCGGGAGGGCGGCCTTTTTCTCACCAGGGGTGATGACACGGCGGGACAGTAGTAGTAGTCACCAATATTATTTCTTGTTTTATTTTATTATCCTTTATTGTTCATTTTATTTTGTGTCTTAATATTAAGTGGAGACGATGGGCGTGGCATGGGGGACTGAGGATGGCTGCCGTGGTGATTCTACCTTGGGAGTGTCATGTTTTCGGAGTATCCAATGTGCCCCATGGTACGCCCTGGGAATCCGGTATTTCTTTTCTTTTTGGTGTGAGCTGTCCATGTGAACATGTATCGGGGCAAATTCGCCTGTTATGTTCAATAAATATCTATCTATCGTGTCTTGCACGACCTCCTTCATGTTTTTCAAATCCACATCTGCACTATCTAATCTAACGTCTACAGTTTCAAACTTCTCACTCATTGAGGAAGGGTGCTTCCTCGCCCTTATATCTTCTGTCTTCAAGATTCCTATA
Source organism: Anabrus simplex (assembly GCF_040414725.1). Classification (NCBI taxonomy): domain Eukaryota; kingdom Metazoa; phylum Arthropoda; class Insecta; order Orthoptera; family Tettigoniidae; genus Anabrus; species Anabrus simplex. The sequence continues at coordinate 1,378,970,324 of NC_090265.1, forward strand.
ATCTTCCTCAAATTTTGATATAATATGCATTTTTTTGATAAACACAACCGCGTGAGCATTGTATAAGGACGCTAAAGCTTCCCTATCATCTTCCTGGAAAATGTAAGTTCTTAAACATTTTTATTGAAAGTGATCTTCAGTATCCGGACTATTAACTTCGGAAATGACAACTGCTAATGAATTTGGTGCATTCTATTTCTCCAAAGTTCCTACTTCCTTATTCTCGGCATTTTCTTTAATCTGTTGTACCTATCACCATCCTCGGGTCTCATTTATGAATCAATATTGTGTTCATACTAAGTAATCAAGTGTACTAAACTTTTAAAATTATTTCCACCTTGGTAACATCAAAAATATTTTCTTTATTATTATTATTATTTTTGTAATAAGTTAAAACGTAATCCTATTTATTGTTTTAATGAATTAAGCCTGTGGAAGGCTTTTAGGCCCATGTGTGTTTTCACCAAGAAGTCCGAAGTTTCTATTTTAGCCTTTCTCTTCTCTTCCCTTTATTATTATTTTTTTTTTGATGGGTCGTTCGTGGCATACTTTGCTTGTGTTCGTCGCCATGACAGTTGAGTTATCCTGGTGATGATTATTGTTTCTCGGTTGTTGACATGTTGGGTTGGAGTTGATGTGTGACTTTGTGGCTATACTCCCAGTTCACGTGGAATTTTGGTCATATTACTCGACATTTTAAATTATTTTATCCCCTTTCCTGGTGTTGCTAATTCTGTCCTTCCGACTGGTTTGTTTTCCGGTTTATGCTAAGGCATGTATTGTGTGTCGGACTCTCTTGGGGAAACTCACTGGATTATACTGTGATTATTTTAACAAAAAGGCTGAACATAGTTCCTTCCAAAGCGAATTAAGTAGATGCTAGTCTCTCTTACACCTCAAAGGTCGTTGTGTTAATCAGAAACGTAGGATTAGTTAATTTTTCATTTGTATCTTTTAAGTGAGCTGTTCACAATTAGAAATTATTTAACCCTTCCGATTTCTCATTTGAGTTTATTTAAATAGTCTAAGATGAAATATCTCTAAGATTCCTATGCATGCCTTGTGTTCTGATAATAGACGCTATTTACCATTCTATATACTGCCACGCTTCTCTCTCAGCAATACCCCGTCAGAACACTGCTATGTTAATGTGTGACAACGTGACAACCGACAGGAGGTAACCGGGATTTAAAGGAAGCCTGTTTCAAATAGATGGCGTTGAAAAGTGGTATTGATTACTGTGATGTTGAAAAAATGTATTCTGTATTTGAAGCGGCCTAAATCCTTTCAAACTGATGATGTGAAATATTTTGATCAGTTCTGCATTTTCCAGCAATTCCTGAATGTAACGGGTTACCGTGTAGTCAGAAATGGGCGAAGAATTTAAATTCACGTGAGTCAGTTGATTGTAGTTCTGAGTTATTAAAACTTGCAGAATACATCTTTTCTATACCAAGACACAATGTAAATGTGGAAAGAGTAACTTCATTGATCTCAGCAAATCAACTGATAATAGGAACCGTTTCAAAGTAGAAAATGTGACAATCGTCTTAATGGTTCAATACAATCTTAAGGAATTTACATGTGCATCTTTCTATATGTTATACATGCAAAAACTCATGAAGGCAACTGAATCTTCGAAAAATACCGGCAAGGCGTGTAAATTAGTTTCATTGTCTAAATTTTGTAAGAATTTCTTCTTCTTCTTCTTCTTCTTCTTCTTCTTAATCTGTGTACCCTCCAGGGTTGGTTTTCCCCTCGGACTCAGCGAGGGATACCACCTCTTCCGTCTTAAGGGCAGTATCCTGGAGCGTGAGACATTGGATCGGGGAGAATGACCAGTGCCTCGCCCAGGCGGCCTCACCTGCTATGCTGAACAGGGGGCTTGTGGGGGGATGGGAAGGTTGGAAGGGATAGACAAGGAAGATGGAAGGAAGCGGTCGTGGCCTTAAGTTAGGTACCATCCCGGCATTTGCCTGGAGGAGAAGTGAGAAACCACGGAAAACCGCTTGCAGGATGGCTGAGGTGGGAATCGAACCCACTTCTACTCACTTGACCTCCCGAGGCTGAGTGGACCCCGTTCCAGCCCTCGTACCACTTTTCAAATTTCGTAGCAGAGCCGGGAATCGAACCCGGACCTCCGGGGGTGGCAGCTAATCACACTAACCACTACACCACAGAGGCGCACTTTGTAAGAATTTACTGTAGGCATATAATATGTAATGGATAGATTTTTTATCTATGTGAAAATTAGAATATATATCTTAATTCAGACTCTGAATAGAGGATTTTTGCCCCCTGTTTTCCTGCATTGTCCCCCTTTTTAATTAGTTTTGTACTCTTGTTTTATCTGTTTGCATCTGGTCAGCCTAACCTAAATGTAAATTGTAATTTTGATATCTTCAAAATAGTTCGGAGAGGTCATCCACAATGTTGTGAAATGGACAGCAGACCAGATAGTAAACGGGATGAAATCTCAGGTTGTAAAGTTTATATATTTTTAATGAGTTTTTTGGCCTTACGTAGGCCTAACAACCCAAACAGCCAGTTACAAATACATTTAAATCAAAAGAAAAGATAAACAGCAAATTTTAACCTGGATTACATATACACGTATGGGGTATCCATGATGGTGTACTTGGATATCACAGTTTTAATGTTTTTGAGTTCTTACAGTATACTCACGCACACAGACAAAAGAACACTGTAATGGTTGTCAGTGAAGTTATTTTTTAGGTTGCAGGTTCACCAAGAGGACACGTCCTCTCAGTTTTAATTACTGCGTTGATGGGGTGAAATATGAGTTTTGTGCTTCGGGTCGTTATCTTGGTAATACTCAAATCGATCAAGAATTCCAAGCTTTTGAGCACTAGGTCGTAAATGTTCTTTCAGTCTACTTTGATACACATGTTGATCCACGGTCCCATCAATAAAAGTCAACTCTCCTGGTCCACTAGCTGACATGGACCCCCAGTAAGTTACACTACCTCCACCATGTTTGACACTTGAACGTAGACTGCTAGGTTTCAACTCCTCATTTGGTTTCCTCCAGATATTAATCTTTCCATCTGATCCTGCAAAAATAACGGTCTTCCAGAAGTCAAAATCTTTCTCTATATAGCCTACTCCTTAACGAAGCTCGACCTTTTCTTCCTATTAATCTTGCTAACAATATTTTTTCCTAGCTATTCGTCCATGCTATTTACTTTTCCTTCGGAAAAGTCGAATGGTTTCTGGATGTGCTCTCTTGATGGTATGTTCCTCAGCCATCACAGTCAGTTTCGGAGCACTAATCGCTGGATTTTTCTTCACTTATCTTACTATCCAACGTTACTCTTGAGGTTGAACATTTTTCTCCCATTTATTTTCAATGGCGCGCGTACTTTTATATATATTTATAACGCACTGTATAGTTGCATGACTCCTGTTTATAAATTTACCAATTTCTCGGAGTGATTTTCCTCTCTTACAGTGAAAAATCATCAGTTCTATTTCTTCTTTCGAAAATTGTTCTCTTTGACGCCCCATGATAGCACCGGAACTTGTCTGTACTTCACAACTCTCCACAATAAACTGAATGTTTAAAAATAAACACAATAAACACAAACATACAGCATTTGTACTGCCCTCTTATCTGCCCAAGTAGGACTGTATGAGTTTCATTTTGACGTTCCCCAGCAACATATAGACAAAGAATCGGTTATATCTTGCTAAGTTAAGGGATACGTAAACTAGTCTGTGGTGACATACCTGCATTGTTCCACACATAAAATGCGAACATAAATTATTGTCCACATTTCTATTCATAAACACATACTAGTTACAGTGGTGTATAAGTGTCACTTTGACTCACTGCAAGTTATATTTGTAAGAGTAAGCATAGGCATCATCGGTATTATCATCATTGGTCGTTCTACTCAGCCGGGCTCAGTAACTTAGACTAGAACGTTAGTGGGTTCGATTCCGCCTCAGTTCGATGGTATTAGAAAGTTCTCAAATACGTCAGCCTCTCCTCTGTAGATTTACCAGCGCGTAAAAGATCAGGGTAAAATATCGGCATATCGGCGTCTCCGTAAACCGTAAAAATAGTTAGTGGGACGTAAAACTGATTATTATTTTCCTACGCTCTCGTGGGGTTGCGGATGCGATCTGTTTCGCACATGTGTGGTTAGCCCATTTTACTGACAGATGAAACTGTCGGGATAAACACAAAAACCCATTCCCGAATCAGAGGAATTAATTAGACGCGATTAAAATCTGCGAACCGACTAGGAATCGAATCTGGGACCGTCTGAATCGAAGGCCACGGCGCTGACCATTCAGCGAAGGAGCTGTACATTGTGATATTTTAATAATAATGAAATTTTGTTTCTCAGGAGTTCTTTTACGTGCCAGTGTTTGCGGTATTTGAGCACTTACAAATACCATCGGACTGAGACGGGATAAAACCCACCAATTTGGGCTCAGAAGACCAGCGTTATACAGTCTGAGTTTCTTAACCTGTTATTATTATTATTATTATTATTATTATTATTATTAATAATAATAATAATGTTATTTTCTTTACGTCCCACTAACTACTGTTACGGTCTTCAGAGACGCCGAGGTGCCGGAATTTAGTCCCGCAGGAGTTCTTCTACGTGCCCGTAAATCTACCGACACAATGCTGTCGTATTTGAGCACCTTCAAATACCACCGGACTGAGCCAGGATCGAACCTGCCAAGTTGGGGTCAGAAGGCCAGCGCCTTAACCGACTGAGCCACTCAGCCCGGCCGATTATTATTATTATTATTATTATTATTATTATTATTATTATTATTATTATTATTATTATTATTATTATTATCACCTCCGTAGCGTAACGGTTAGTGTTATTAGCTACCGTCCTCGCGGGCCCGGGTTCGATCGATTCCCGGTACTGCCAGAAATTTAAGAATAGCAGTAGGGCTGGTATGTAGTTGAAATGGTACATGCAGCTCACCTCCAATGGGGGTGTGCCTGAAAAGAGCTGCACCACCTCGAGATGAGGACACGAGTTTGCATTATTATTATTATTATTATTATTATTATTATTATTATTATTATTATTATTATTATTATTATTATTATTATTATTATTATTATTATTATTATTATTGAAAATGAAAACCTACAACCTGTTTTCCAGTCATTGACCGGGGGTCAGGGATGGAATGAATGAAGCAGATTTAGGCTATTAGTGCGATGGGGTCGCCACTCCCAAAGTGATTTATTAATGACTGATAGATGCTATGAAATGAGAATGGAGAAAGTTGCTGGAATGAAAGATGACAGAGAAAACCGGAGTACCCGGAGAAAAACCTGTCCCGCCTCCGCTTTGTCCAGCACAAATCTCACATTGAACGACCGGGATTTGAACTACGGTATCCAGAGGTGAGAGTTCGATGCGCTGCCGTCTGAGCCACGGAGCCGCTATTATTATTATTATTATTATTATTATTATTATTATTATTATTATTATTATTATTATTATTATTATTATTATTATTATTATTATTATTCGACTCATTGCTGAGCGACGTGGCCTCATTGATTTGCTGTCTTAATATTGCATCCCTGATGAGACGCAGCTACCCAGAGCAGTATTTGGCATCTTTGCTTGATCGAACCATCGTCTCATAGACGGTGTCTGGACAGATCCCTACACTGTCAATTCCACACACTGCAAAAAATACTGACAGTTCCCTACAGCCCTTGGACGCGGCTACCTGATTAATGACTCGGAAATAATCTCGACTGACAATTCACACATCTCCCCTTCCCCCCTCAAAGACTACCAGAAAAATAAAAATGCTACCATCCACTTCCCGTACACTTATTATACATTATTTTCTATAATATTCATTCCCCACCCGAAGGGCGGGGCGGGCCCCCTAGAGCGTAACGCGCTCGCTCGGGCCAGGAGAGGTGAAGAAAAGAGTGAGGTGTGGTGGAGGAGAAAGATAGGAAAAACGAAGTAAATAAATTAAGAGAGATGTGATGAAGGATGTGTAGTTTAGACAAGAGTGCCAGGGTGAAGCTAAGGGTTGAGGAGTTGTAGGGCGGCGACGATATGACATAGTGAAGTTGTAAGGAGTCTGAAGAGATCTGTATGCGGAGGTGTGTGGAAAAAGGAACGAACTGGGTCATGGGGTGGACGAACGTGGTAACGAGGTTGATAGGGACGGGTGTGACGACGTGTAGTCTAGGGTAAGATTGAGGAGGGGAGCGAAAATGTTCCACTTTGTGATGGCGTCTGTAGATGTGCGCTCCACTGGAGATGAGGCGATGTACTGCGTCTTCCGTCGGTACGTGGAGGCGTACTAATGAGGTCGCACCAGAGGAGTTCATAATGCGGAACGCCTGCCGGGCTGGGACGCCCTCTGCTTGAAGTTCATGTAGGACTTGGCGTTCAGTGATGGTGGTAGCAACGCTGCGAATGACGCAACTAAACATTGAGTGTTGAGTAGAGCTGGGAACGGTAGGAGCGGAGCGGAGCAGTTGTTTTCGCTCGTCCTCCGGAGACCTCCGGTAGTCCTCCGATTGAATTCACGGGCGGAAAATTCAAATGCTTTAATGTGGGCAATGTTGTAACGGTGATCTTAGGAGGAATTACAATTTAAATTTCATTACTAATTCCACAGATGCATGTGTTCCCTCACGTTTGTCATTCAAATGCTGTAGTCGTTTCAAGATCGCCGCATTATTTGTTACCCTATGAACAACAGATTCTGCTGACATTCAGTTTGCAATAGGTGCAGGTGGATAGAATACTGTAGATTGAATATTGGCACATATAATACCATTGCAAATGCATTTACAATATTATTAATAGTAAAACAGTTTAAGCAATAAGACTCCAGTGCATGCAAACATGTATTATATACGATGCTCTTACAGCTATATATATAAAATAAGAGTTTTGTCTGTACATTGCTCAGAATTTGAAAATAATGGTATTTCTGTATCGGTCATGTCCATAGTAACAAGGAAATGCGCTTTTTACTTTTACGTAATTTCTGTCTGTCTGTCTGTCTGTCTGTCTGTCTGTCTGTCTGTCTGTCTGTCTGTCTGTCTGTCTGTCTGTCTGTCTGTCTGTCTGTCTGTCTGTCTGTCTGTCTGTCTGTCTGTACACGCATCACGAGAAAACGGTTGAAGAGAATTTAATGAAATCGGTGTGTGAAGTCGGGGGATCAGCCTCTACAATCTAGGCTATAGATCATTTTACTCACGCTGAGTGAAATGGTAGTTTAGGGGAAGGCCTAAAATTGAAGTCTCAACTATTTATGTTATTAGTGGTCTAATGAAAATCGGTATGTGAAGTCGGGGGATGAGCCTCTACAATCTAGGCTATAAATAATTTTACTCACGCTGAGTGAAATGGTAGTTTAGGGGAAGGCCTAAAATTGAATTCTCAACTATTTATATTATTAGTGGTCGTATTTTAAAGAAAATGGGTATGCAAAGTTGGGGAATAAGTTGCTACAATCTAGGCTATCAATAATTGTATTCACGCTGAGAAAAATGGTAGTTTAGTTGAAGGCCTATAATTTAACTCTCAAATATTGTTGTTATTGGTAGTCCTATCTTGATGAAAATCGGTATGCAAAGTCAGGAAATAAGTCGCTATAGTCTAGGCTGTAAATTATTTTATTCACGCTGAGTGAAATGGTAGTTTAGAGGAAGGCCTAAAATGTAATTCTCAAATATTTCTTATTAGAGGTGTAAACGATGACTGCTACATAACTAAGGTTATATAGTATTAAATTTCCTATTATTCATGTCTTATACATTGTTACCGTACTGGCTATGATCACAAACATATTCATGAATTTGGATTTTTGTTACTAAGTCCATATCAGCGCCGAGTAACTAGAAAATGGGTAAACAGTATTTAATGAAAATCGCTACGTAAGTCGTAGAATAAGAAACTACAGTTTACGGTATAAAATATTTTACAAATCACAGAGTCGAAAGAAAACTAAATGTGAAGGCTTACAATATAGAAAGCTCCTAACATTGATCAACAATAACATTACATTGACCATTGTTTGTCGTCATGTGCTTTGTGTCTTCTGTTGCCCCTCATCTCCGGTAGATAGAACTACTGCTGCGTACAGAGTACTTTTTATTTGATTTACGTCGCACCGACATAGATAGGTTTTATGGCGACGATGGAATAGGAAAGGGCTAGGAGTGCCTTAGGCCTTAATTAAGGTACAGGCCCAGCATTTGCTTGGTATGAAAGTGGGAAACCACGGAATACCATCTTCAGCGATGCCAACAATGGGGTTCGAATCCACTATCTCTCGGATGCAAGCTTACAGCTGCGCACCGCTAACCACACGGTCAACTCGCCCAGTCGTACAGAGTGTAACAGCCTGCCTGAATATTGATGGGAAGTAGCTGGGGAGTTAGACAACTTTCTTCTTTGGCATGCCATTCCCCTGGGTTATAAATTGTCTGATACTACTGGTACGTAACACACTGGATCATCATAGCATTCGGGCTATTCAATCCCTACTGTGAGGCACCGATTGGAATGAACAGTGTGTATATTTAGGGGAATAATGGCAGAAAAGTGTTCATGGCAATCTGCGGCCTGGTCATTCCAGCTCTGGAACTTTGTACTATTAGACTGGCACCGCAATCTAACCGCAGCACTGTTCGTTAAAAGTGATAAAACGTGCGGCTTTCCGTTTGATCGAGTATTTTATATGATAGCATTGCTTTTAATCGCTACATTCATACTTACGTTTTTGTAATGACTTATGTTGATTTCAGTTAGGAAAACCACAAAGTCAGTCTTTCTGAGAATCCCGTAGCGAAGCACGGGTACATCAGCTAGTTGTGTTATACGTGTAGCTCATTTATGACGGAAGAGTACGTCCGGCTCCATGACGAAATGGTTACCGCGCTGGCCTTTGGTCACAGGGGTCCCAGGTTCGATTCCCGGCAGGATCGGGAATTTTAATTTTAATTGGTTAATTTCGCTAGTACTGGAGCTGGCTGTATGTGTCGTCTTCATAATCATTTCATCCTCATCATGACGCTAGGTCGCCCAAGGGTGTCAAATCAAAAGACCTGCATCTGGTGAGCCGAACTTGTCCTCGGACACTCCCGGCACTAAAAGCCATACGCCATTTCATTTTTTAATGAAGAGTACGAACTGATTGGTATTGGTTATATGCTGTACCGGGCTGAGTAGTTCAGACGGTAGAGCTCTGGCGTTCTGAGCTCAAGTCTGCGGTTTCAATTCCGACTTTGCTCGGCGGTACTTGAAGATGCTGACATACGAGAGTCGCATGTCGGCAGGTGTACCGGCACATGAAAGAACTCCTGTGGGACAAAATACCGGCACCTTAACGTCACAGCAAACCGAAGAAGTGGTTATGGGAGTACAATAATAATAATAATAATAATAATAATAATAATAATAATAATAATAATCTTTCTATCAATTTACCCTCCAGGGTTGGGTGTTCCCTCGTTCGCAGAGAGGATCCCACCTATACCGCCTCAAGGACAGTGTCCTGGAGCGTGAGACTTTCGGTCGGTGATACTTTTTTGTTTTATTTTACGTCGCACCGACACAGATAGGTCTTATGGCGACGATGGGATAGGGAAGGTCTGGGAATGGGAAGGAAGCGCCCGTGGCCTTAACTAAGGTACATCCCCAGCATATGCTTGGTGTGAAAATGGGAAAGCACGGAAAACCAACTTCAGGGCTGCAGACAGTGTGATTCGAACCCACTATCTCCCGGTTGAAAGTGTGTTCGGACCCCACTGTCGGCAGCCCTGAAGATGGTTTTACGTCGTTTTCTATTTTCACGTCTAGAAATTGCTCTCCTCAGCCGTTCCCATCACATCGTAGCCGTAAGACGGCATGACTAGAGTTTGTGATTTTTAGCATTTGCGATAAATGCGAAATATGTCGAAACTTTGTCAGTGTATGTGCCTTCGTCTTATATGACCCGTACGAGTGGTTTTTAGCGATTTCTAATTAGCGATAAAATGCGAAATTGATTCAAAATGCGAAATTATACAATTTATACAAATAGATGCGAAACTCGCAGTTTTGTACGAAAGAAAAATATATCTTTTTTAAAACGATGCATTTTTCTTAAAAATAAGATATATGTTGTTATTTATTTCAGGATAAATAATTATTACGCCGCCCATTGCGATCGTAAAGCGGTAACATGCTTTGCTTGCTTGCTTGCTTGCTGATGCTTATGGGCTATGTAACATTCTTTGACGGGCACTTCCGTCCTGCTGCACGGTACGTTTATAAGTTCATTATCGCAATTAGCTGGTCGGAGAGATTTATTCTCTTTGTTTTGAAACCTACCCGGTTGATGTCAGATGATACCTGAAGCTATTTTCTCTGTTTAAATAGTAACTCTGAGCTGAAATACGGAAAATAAAAAAGCACCTCATTTTGCCTCTCGTTGTAAACAATCATGGCGGCATCCAAGCGCGGCATGGATGAGTTTATTGCCGTAACTTGTTTGAAAATAGTGATGTTGAAAGTGGAAATGATTCTCTGGAGAGTGAAAATGCTTCTTCTTCTTCTTCTTCTTCTTCAACTGACAGTGATGAAAGTGATTCCGATTTCAGTTCTGAGATGATAGTGCCAGTTGAAACTACGTGACAAAACCAGAATGCAACAAGAACGAGTGAGAAGTCTAATTTTTTTTTTTTTTTTTTTTTTTGCTAGTTGCTTTACGTCGCACCAACACAGATAGGTCTTACGACGACGATGGGACAGGAAAGGCCTAGGAATAGGAAGGAAATGGCCGTGGCCTTAATTAAGGTACAGTCCCAGCACTTGCCTAGTGTGAAAATGGGAAACCACGGAAAACCATCTTCAGGGCTATCGACAGTGGGGTTCGAACCCACTATCTCCCGGATGCGAGCTCCTAACCGCACGGCCAACTCGCCCGGTGAGAAGTATAGTAAAATGATACTTGGAATTATGATCTTGTTGACAATAAGCCTCTTTCTGTAACATGTAAACCAGTTTTTGAAATTCACTCTATAGTGGAGAGGGGGTTGGGTAATAATACGAAAAAATGGACGTACGGAATGAATTTCTAACCCCACAGTTCTGGGCTCACATTACTAAGGAAACCAATGCCTATGCCTCTACATTTCTTGCTAATTTATCTGCTTCCCTTGAAACCAGTAATACTTACGAACAAAAACATTGGTTTCCTGTTACTATAGACGAGCTAAAAGCTCACTTTGCTTTGTGTATTCTTATGCGATTAATCAAATTTATGTTAAAGTGACGAAAAAATAAATGGTATGTAAGGGAATATTTCCTTTCACAAGTAATGGTAGGCCAAAGGGTTAAATAATTCAATGTGTGGAATTTCTTTCAGTGGGTAAAGAGCACTGCAAGGAACAATCAATCAAACAGCAAATACACTTTCAAGCACCACGTTCATTCTCTTAGTGTGTTGACCCTTGATCTTAGTCGGTTATTCTTGACATTGGTGTTGAGTAGTAGTTCGGTTTAAAAGTACGGTAGCGATTTTTATTTTATTGTCTGGTAGCCATGGGTAGAAGTAAAGTGACTATCAAACAGCATGCCGAAAGTCACAAATCGGGACATATAAGCGATACAGATGGTCTGTATTGATGTGCCGACTCTGCCGACTTGAAGGAAAAAAAATGTTTTGCAGTCCCTCCTTTGCCTTGGCAGCACTTCTGTCCATTTGGGCCTCTACGAACAGTGTCGATGTAGAGTTGTTTTTAGCAACTACAACATAATTGTAACTGATAAGCGGTCTCAAATGAAGGAGGACACCTTTTAAGCAATTGGCATGTTGTACTTTAATCATCATTGGAACTCCTCTTCCTTGTAGGTGTGTTGTACTGTGATAAATAAATACGTTCAGAATAGTATTTTTCACTTTGAAATTGTGTTTGTAAATTTGAAAATAAGCATATTCCTGTGTGTGCGTTAATACTTCTTGCAGTCTTATGTTGATGTTTGTCTTATTTTCCATAGTGAATTCAAAACTGCATGACGAGCAATGTGTGATTAAACAGTATGATTTTACTCCCAACTGTTGTGTGTGCAGTTTAGCAAATTATGCCTATTTTTAACCAATTTGCTACAAAACGCTAAATTTGAGAAGTTTAGATGCTACAAAACGCTAAATTTGAAAATCAAAACGCTAAATCTCTGATTTTTAAATGCTATAAACCACGAACTCTAGGCATGACGTAAAGCAAATTGTTACAAAAGTAATCGACAAATGAAACACGAACGATAAATGAGAATGTATATATTTCATATATTCGCCTTCGTCATACGTTTACCATGTCGCTACCACATCCGTTGTGCACCACGGATGGAACGGCAAGGAAGCACGCATTCAATACTGTTCCTCCGTCCTCCGCTCGCCGACCGAACCAGCGATTGGTTTCCAAGCAACAGTTTACTACCAAAGAATACCGGAGGGAGCGCTGCACTCGCACTACCGATTGCAATCATAGGAGTAACTGCTCCGTTCCCAGCTCTACGTCCAATGACGAACCGATGCAATCTCAGATGAAACTGTGAAACATGACGCTAAGACGAAGACAGACTGCCTAGAGCTGAGAACGGTAGGAGCGGAGCGGAGCAATAGTTTTCGCTCTTCCTCTGGTGACCTCCGATAGTCCTCCGATTGAATTCACTGGCGGAAAATTCAAATACTTTAATGTGGGCAATGTAGTAATGGTGATCTTGGGTGGAATTACAATTTAGGCTTCAGTATCAATTCCACAGATGCATGTGTCTTTCTACGTTTGTCATTCAAATGCTGCAGTCGTTTCAAGATTGCCTCATTATTTTGTTACGCTGTGAATAACAGATTTTGATCTGTTGAAATTCAGTTTGCGTTCGCCTCTGTGGTGTAGTGCTTAGTGTGATTAGCTGCCACCCCCGGAGGCCCGGGTTCGATTCCCGGGTCTGCCACGAAATGTGAAAAGTGGTACGAGGGCTGGAACGGGGTCCGCTCAGCCTCGGGAGGTCAATTGAGTAGAGATGGGTTCGATTCCCACCTCGGCCATCCTGGATGTGGTTTTCTGTGGTTTCCCAGTTCGCCTCCAGGCAAATGCCGGGATGATACCTAAGTTAAGGCCACGGCCGCTTCCTTCCCTCTTCCTTGTCTATCCCTTCCGATCTTCCCATCCCCCCGTAAGGCCCCTGTTCAGCATAGCAGGTGAGGCCGCCTGGCGAGGTACTGGGCATCCTCCCCAGTTGTATCCCAAGACCCAGAGTCTGAATCTCCAGGACACTGCCCTTGAGGCGGTAGAGGTGGGATCCCTCGATGAGTCCGAGGGAAAAACCAACCCTGGAGGATTGACGTCCGAAACGGGGGAGGAGCTTACGGTCAGCTGTTTCCAATATGGCGGCGAGATAGTGACGGGAAGTAAACATGACAGTGATCGGGTGTGCGTCTGTAGGATTTATTAAGTGTTCAAAAGACATGCCAAAGCGTTAGCCAGGTGACGGGGGAGTTACCTGTCTTGTAAACTGTAATCTTGGGGAAGAAATAAAATAATAATTCTACTAAGTAAATGTTGTAAAGCAAATAAATCCTAGGCTATATACAGGCTTGTGTTGGCACAGCCCACATCCTATCTTAATATTCTTCCATTTTTACCATCAGCACAAAAGTTAAAACTTACAACCGACAATAATAAGTATAAAAATTATAACTACCTACAGAATATGCAGAGCAAAGTTTGAAAATTATAATTTAAGAGTACTATAACCTCTACAGTCACAGCTGTGTGGGGTTGAAGAATACTTGGTTTGTCCAATTCTACCAAATAATTAGGTTATGGCTTCTAATTTATGATGACCGGACGAGTTGGCCGTGCGGTTAGGAGCGTGCAGCTGTGAGCTCGCATCCGGGAGATAGTGGGTTCGAACCCCACTGTCGGCAGCCCTGAAGATGGTTTTCCGTGTTTTCCCAAATGCTGGGGCTGTACCTTAATTAAGGTCACGGCCGCTTCCTTCCCATTCCTAGACCTTTCCTGTCCCATCGTCGCCATAAGACCCATCTGTGTTGGTGTGACGTAAAACAAATAGCAAGAAAAGCTCATTTATGATCGCAAAATACTACATATTTTCTTTCATTGATAGACGTTTTTTATAGGCAATTTAAATGCAGTGCTTAATTACTACCAGTTAAAGATATTACTCACACGTAGATAGTTAATTTACTGTCTGCTGTTACACATATGAAGAAGTTTACAAAGAGCGGATTACATTCTGTGTGCGGCACAGAAGTATTAGGCTACAAGTTTATCAGTATTTTTGATGTAGCTAAATCTTTGTGAATACAAATTAGAGACAATAACTACCAATGAGTACAATAAACAGTACCGGTACCTACGCTGTGGAAAGAAGTCGTCTTCACGAGAATGCAGACTGCACACTGTCATGTATCGCGTAACGCGTTTTCCAATTGACAGCGCGGAAGCCCATCTTTCTCTCTGAACTTTTTGTACAGGAAAGTAGTGAAGAGATATCGCATCCGTTTTATACGATTTGCAACCGTATACAGAGCAGTACCTCCTCAAATTTGACCATTTTCTTTCTGTTTCCATCACGACGTCAATGCTTCGCCATGTAAATAAACCTCACCAGTCACTATGTTGCAGCTTCAACATTCTACCGCGTGGCTGCGCCATCCAACTTTTCTGACGTCAATAAGCAGATTAAGAAAGAAAGGAAGAAATAAAGATCATTTATTACTGAAGAGAATGAAGTGATTGGAATTGTTTATATGCTGTACCGGGCTGAGTAGTTCAGACGGTAGAGCGCTGGCTAGTGGCTGGGACGGAGCGGTGCAGTTGTTGTGACGTCATCATCCGATTATACCGAGTAAACTACCGAGTGAATGTACTGTAGCGGCATGACAACGTAAAGGTATTTCACCCGTATATTCAATGCACTTTTCTCACAACGTAACTGTTTCGTTTAATACAGCAATGTTGTTTTCTTCTGCTGAAGCCAACTACCACCCGTCGCGTAAATGCGGCCGCAAAATGTGCATTTTGCTGATGTTTATCATCGGTAATTTCAAAGAAATGCCATGCATCAGACGGCCTACGTGGTACAAATTTCTGTACAAATTTATTAAATGCCTCTAAATATTCTAAAACACGAATACCATCTATAAACGGGATTAAATATCAAACCAATACCACAATTATTTTTAATATACTTTGCATTACCTACACAACACAACAAGCAGAGGAAATATAGACGCAAATTTAATACGCACAGACTGAATACAGGTACAATACACTTACAAGGGGAGGCCATGACGTTCGGATCACGGACTACCTTCCAACTTTGTACACATTTAGTAGTCCATTAGGACAACATAATGTGCAAGTAGTACGGCGTTCTCGAGAAAATCGCAAGATAACCTTTCGCGTGGAATATGTACCGGCGCTTTGGGTTCACGAGCACGAAACGGCGGCGGTCGAGTGGTTAGCTCGAAAGCGCTGGTTCACTGGATCGAGTCCCGCTTCTCGCGTTGTTTTTCAACACTGGTTATTTTCTTCAAAATGCTATTTGTTCGGGGCGTCGACCCATGTGGATCTTTTGCCCCTACAGGCACCATATTGTATGAACCCCTGGGTGTAATTGGAATGGCGGTAGTGTGGAATGTTGTGTGTGAGGAAAGGCAGATTAAGGACGTCTCAAACACCCAGTCCCCAGGACTGGGATAGTATTTGTACCGGGCGGTACACCTCCACGCCGCTTATTTAAAATTTGCGCCAGTTGAAACTCCTCTGCTGGAGGAAGTCTGAACATCATCTACGGTATTAATTTTCAACTTTCTCAGAAGATGTCACTACTTGGAAATTTTGGAGTTTTTGAACTGTGTCATTTTCGATGTATTTTTGTTTTGCTTGTAGTAAGAAGTGTGAACTTTCTCTTCTAGAGGACACTACTGAAGATCAACAATAGTGCACCCTAGTGCGGAGTGAAAGAACTGTTTTTTGGAGAAAATTTAATTTCAAAAGTTTGTTCTTTGCTAAATTTCTTTCAGTCATTGTTTAAGTTGGCAATATTAACCCTTTCTTTCCCCTTGTTTTGAATTTAGCCAATCCCGAATTTCTTAAATTAATTTTCCACCAATGATGTGTTTCTTCTTCATCTTGTGTAGGGGTTTTCTTTATCCACCAATAAAAAGATTGTGGGCGGGTGTTTTCCTTCCTGAAACGCCTCGAACTTTCCGCGAGAGTATATAAACTGCTGATTTTAGGGTCTCTGCGCCACTTCTGTTCCATCTTTTCGTGTGTAAAGTACATAGCAGGGGGCGGGAAGCGCCTCTTTCTTCGGCGGCAGTCAACAACCAGGTAATGGCCGATTAATTACTTCTTTTCTTGCTTGCTCAGCAGTTTAACTCTCGGGGCGGGTCCGAAGTTTTTCCATAATGTAACCTTCCTTAAAATGTAAAGAAACTTGTATCTATTCTATCTTTTAAACTACATATTGGGATAGAGAGTGCTTAACCCTCTCGAGCTCCCACTCATATTGTTTTGAGGTGAACTTATTTTCACAACCTATTCTTCCTTAACATAATGTAAATTTGTTTCTTTCTAAAGTCACCTCTGTAGTATGGGATTAGCCCTTGCATTTTTGGCCTAGAGCCAGATTAGGTTTTAAAAACAAAATGTATTAGGAGTGCAGTTCGCCTCCTCTCAACTTGGAATTTTAGAGGTCATGTAATTATCCTTTTCTCGCTTAATAGACCTCAGTAGGTTGGGTATTTTACCCCTGTGTTTACGTCCTTAGAGGACAGCTTGAAAGTAGAGTTTGGTGTGGCCTTGTGATAGGCTTAAAACTTTGAGAGCGGATCGCTCTTTGGTGCTTTGTTTCTGCGTACCTCTAGGAGGTCTTACTGTATAATTTGGAGCAAGTGCTCCTGGGCATGATTGGGGTTGTCTGCCCCCTTGTTAAACCTTAAGTACATGTAAACTTGGGCTAATTGCTCAAGAAGTGTGAGTTCGGGGCTCGAAGCCCAAAACCTGTAAATACTGTTGTTGCTCTTTTGGTTGCCTTGCTACTCTGTACCTGCCATTCTTGTTGTTCCGAATTTTGAAAAGAAAATATAACCTTGTTAAATTTTAAATGCACTTTAATTTCGTAGCCGGAGACCTGTTCACCACCCCGCACCTTCTTTCACCTCTAACTACCATAAAAACACGGTAACAGTATTCATTACAATTAAAAGAACACCGGCCCGACTGGGAATTGAACCCGGGGCTGTCGGACGACAGGCGGGCGCGTTGGCCCCAACACCGCGGGGACGTACGAGAGTACTTACAGTCTATCACATATATAACACTTCAAAGGTAATATAATGAAAAAAGTCTATTCTACTTGCATGGACTTTTATCGGAAATATATATATTATTAAACGTTAACGATAAATGCGAATGTATATATTTCATATATTCGCCTTCTTCATACTTATAAAGCAGTATTTACTACGTCGCTACCACATCCGTTGCGCTCCAGTACTGGAAGTGCAAGCGAGCACACATTCAATACTGTTGCTCCGTCCTCCGCTCGCCCTAGGAAACCACCGATTGGTTTCCAAGCAACAGTTGACTACCGGAGAATACCGGAGGGAGCGCTGCACTCGCACTACCGATTGCAATCATAGGAGCAACAGCTCCGTTCCCAGCTCTAGTGTTGAGACGATGGTGGCGGTTGTGACGATGGTGGCAGTGTGGCGGCTTCTGTAGTTCGAGCAGGTGCGTCGTCGATTTGCTGGCGATTAAAGTAGCGAACGGTATACGAGCGTAGTGAAAGAATTGTACCGAGCTCGATAGCTTCAGTCGCTTAAGTGCGGCCAGTATCCAGTATTCGGGAGATCGTGGGTTCGAACTCCACTGTCGGCAGCACTGAAGATGGTTTTCCGTGGTTTCCCATTTTAACACCAGGCAAATGCTGAGGCTGTACCTTAATTAACGCTACGGCCGCTTCCTTCCCATTCCTAGCCCTTTCCTGTCCCATCGTCGCCATAAGACCTATATGTGTCGGTGAAACGTAAAGCAACTTGCAAAAAAAAAAAAAAAAAAAAAAAAAGAATTGTAGGAGAGGGTGAGGGTGGAGGTCGTTGTGGTAGTAGTGGTGGTGAAGGTGGTCATGATGAAAGTGGAGGGTATATCGGGGAGGCTGACTTCCAAGTGCTCGTATCGGCCGCTTGCTATATCGGCTGGGAGCTGGTAGTAAACCTGATGTGCCACCCGGCCGAACAAAAAATACGAGAGAGTCTAGAGTGCAGATCAGTCATTCATTTCATTTTCATTTGGGAGTGGCGACCCCATCGTACTAATAGCCTATATATGCTTCATTCATTCCATCCCTGACCCGGTCAAAGACTGGAAAACAGGTTGTAGATTTTCATTCTTCTAGAGTGCGGAGACGTCCAATACAGTGAGGTCGATCTCGACTTGTGCGATGTGTTGTTCTCTATCCTTATACATTATTTGATGCGTCTATTTAATACTCTTCATCTATTTGTTTATGTGTAGTAGTACATTAAAAATGAGAACTTTCCAAGGCCTCCTCCCCATGAAGTGTAGGGCATTTTGCACGCCACCACTGTATGCCGCTCTGGTTATTCTACGCTCTGTGGGATTATCCCCTTGAGTCAGTGAACTGTTGTTGGATTCCTGGATTATGTGGTCACATTCCGTATTATCGATTAACCAATGGGGTAGCAGGTATAAATTATTTGGGAAGCAAGTAGGCTATCTAGTACCTACGCAGTCTACTGGCATTACCGTTTTGATTATTGTCGTGTTAGCATCGTGACTACTACGGAGTTAGAATTTGGTCGGACATCTAAGGGAAGGGAGTGTGGCACTTGGTGGGGTAGAGTGGTTAGCTCTATGCCCGGCCGTCTTTGCCCCCAGGAATTAACCTGGTACTCATTTTTGGTGTAGGCTGAGTGAACCTCAGGGCCATGTGCACCTCCGGAAGTGGAAATCTCCTTTCTTAAATTTTACGACTTCCTGACGGGGATTCGAACCCACACCCTTCCGGGCGAACCGAGCACGCCTTTACCGCCTCGACCAGGCAGCCCCTACCATGAAGCTTACGAATTCTAGAAGTTAAGAATGGCGAAAAGTGGTGTTGTGACGTAGGTGTGTGTTTACAAGTAAAAGAAAAAGTGTTATTCATCAGTTCAGTCCAAAGGTAACATTTTTAACACGTGGGTCGTGGACTTAACAGTGAGCGTCAGTGTGGTGTTCCTGGTGTTGCCCGTTTAGAGGTTTCGAAGCGCGTCCAAAAGGCAGTGAAGAAAGCGCGTGAAGAAGATGTAAGCGTTAGTCAATTTTTTTTTATTTTTTTTTTTGCTATGGGCTTTACGTCGCACCGACAAAGATAGGTCTTATGGCGACGATGGGATAGGAAAGACCTAGGAGTTGGAAGGAAGCGGCCGTGGCATTAATTAAGGTACAGCCCCAGCATTTGCCTGGTGTGAAAATGGGAAACCACGTAAAACCATTTTCAGGGCTGCCGATAGTGGGATTCGAACCTACTATCTCCCGGATGCAAGCTCACAGCCGCGCGCCTCTACGCGCACGGCCAACTCGCCCGGTTAGTCAAATTTACGACGATGTAAGGATGATCTTCATGATAAAGGTACAGTATGTGTTCTTGACATTAGTTTCAGTAGTACCACTGAGTGAATTTAGTACACTCATTCAAACAACACATATGTAAATAAAAACCGAGGCCGATGACCTTCGATGTTAGGCCCCTTTAAACAACAAGCATCATCATCATCATCAATAAAAACCGTTCATTTGAAATTAGTTATCTGGTATATTTAGTATTTACCTTCATACAAAGTTTCAGTTCAATCGGTTCAAGGGTTTTTGAGTTAAATCGCCTAAATCACAAATTTTGGACCATTAATAATCCTGTCATTGAGATCACTGTTGTTTGTCCAACCCTTGTCCCGTTTCCCTACGGGGTCGGGTATGAGGTGAGGTGAATCTGTCTTGGCGGGTTTTTATGACCGGGTGCCCTTCCTGACGTCAACCTCATCAGAGGAGTTAATGAGACGAGATGAAATGAATGACGTGATATATGATAGTAGGGAGAGGGTGAAACCTGGTGCCGGCACATAGCCTACTCCTCTCGAATAGCAACAAGGAGTCTGCTCAAGGCTTAACGTCTCCATCCGACGGACGAATCACCATCAACGGCGTCATATGCCCTCACTCCATATGAGCACTGCGGAGAGGTTTGGAATTTAATCCAGGCTTTTGGCACGCAATTTAGTGATTAGAAATTGTATACCACCACCTCCCTTACCCTGCCGGCCAACATTCTGATGGTGAAAGTTTTTTCGACCAACGGGACTCGAACCGGCCAACCTCGGTGTCAGACCGTTTAGACTTCAGCGCCTTAACGATCATGGCCACCGGGCGGGCTGTCATTTAGATCACTATATAGCATTATTCTTTCTTTCTTAATCCGTTTACCCTCCAGGGTTGGTTTTTCCCTAGGACTCAGCGAGGGATCCCACCTCTACCGCCTCAAGGGCAGTGTCCAGTAGCGTCAGACATCGGGTCGGGGGATACAACTGGGGAGATGACCAGTACCTCACCCAGGCGGCTTCGCCTACTATGCTGAATAGGGGCCTTGCGGGAGGATGGGAAGATTGGAAGGGGTAGACAAGGAAAAGGGAAGTAAGCGGCCGTGGCCTTAAGTTAGGTACCATCCCGGCATTTGCCTGGAGGAGAAGTGGGAAACCACGGAAAACCACTTCCAGGATGGCTGAGGTGGAAATCGAACCCACCTCTACTCAGTTGACCTCCCGTGGCTGAGTGGACCCCGTTCCAGCCCTCGTACCTCTTTTCAAATTTTCGTGGCAGAGCCGGGAATCGAACCCGAACCTCCGGGGGTGGCAGCTAATCACGCTAACCACTACTCCACAGAGGCGGACGTATGTACCTATTACTTGGTTAAATGAGTCCAGCATTGCGTTTCAAGTGGTATTCACAATGAATTTGTCCGTAATCTGTGCTTACGTGGCGATAATTATTATGTCTACTTATTATAACTTTCTTAAAAGAATATCTGAGACTTCAGAAAAGTCAAGTCTTCGTAATGGATGCCTAGAAGAGTACGAAATTAAAATTAACAAAGGCATGACTCAACAAGGTTTCGAACCGTCATTGCTTCCTCTAGCTTATCCACGTACAACTAACATGCCTAATACCCCACAGCTACTTCCTCCTGCAACGTTTTGCTCTTACAACTCTGTATTCACGACGAGAGCGGAAGTTTTCGCTTCGTAAATTTACTGATGTGTTACAGCCTTATGATCCAGTTTTATGACTTTATTGAACGTTGTAACTGTAGTATATATATGGCGAAAGCCATCAAATTTTCTGTACAGCATTTGCGTGTCATAGATTATAAAATACTGCGAAAAACGCGTTTCCATCAATTTCGATGTGACGAGACTATACAAAATGACCATGAATTGACTTGTCTGTAATTGGTCCTAACCTATCACGTTTTCTATGATACCGTGACCACTCTTTTCTGTCAAAATAAAATGGCCTCTTGAACCAATCAGGTGCGGAATTCTCTATCGAAAGCTAAAGCAGTGGCTATGGTTTCAACAATAAAGTAACAGTTCATAAAAATGACTGGAGTACTGGACTCCGCTCTACATAAAATGGTACATTGTTTTTGAGATGGGCCTCACTTACTGCCTCTTGTACTAATTTTGCATTGTGAGGGGAAGTCTTCATCGGGCTGTATGTATGTATGTTCAGTCTTCAGCCCTAAGGATGGTTGGATCCTCAACAGCTCTGCCATCAGCTGTCATAGATGGCCTAGGCATCACTGAAGAGGCGTACTAGGGAAATGATGAGTGAGGTAGTTTCCCGTTGCTTTCCTCACCGAGCCAGAAGTTGCTATTACATATCAGTCTGCCGAGCCCACTGAAATGCATGCACCAACCGACCCTATGAGCAACATTTTCACACCACTGATAGCAGGGACTGGCTGCAGAAGGAATGGCATTACTAGCATCGCTCATACGTCAGTCACTTTCATATTGTCAAAGCCAAGGATAAGACAGAGACAGGTCAATGAAAGTAACAAAATTGCTTTAGCCCATACCAGAAGACATAGTGCACTGTAAACACTAGGTCCTGCCAGCAAAGGCATTCATCGGGCTAACTGCACATAAAATTGCTGTAAGATGTTGAGCATGGTAGGCTTAAGAGACATTTAATTCCCAGCTGGTTGCATAGGATTGGAAAAAAAATAGGGGCAGCTGTACCACTCGGTATACCATTCATGCCGATTTTGGGAGTAGCAATGATGAGAAAAAAATGTGCCCTATCCTATTCGTCCTTCTACCAAACAAGAAGAAGCAAAGATATACGAGACTGTTCAGACTCCTCCTCCAGGCTGTTCCGGAGTGGAGACCAGGAAATATAAACGTGGATTTTGAAACTGCTGTCATTTCTTCTCTGCAAGAAGTATTTCTAACAGGAAAAATATACCGCTGTCATTTTCACATGACAAAACGCTTGTGGATAAAAGTACAGGATCTCGGATTGTCGGTGGAGTACCGAGAGAATAGCGAAATCAACCTTCATGTCCGTATGTGCGCAGCACTTTCGTTTTTAAAGCCTGAAGATGTGCTTGATGGGTGGGTGGAAATACACTCTTAAGCTACAGAAAGTTCCAAATTTAGCCAGTTTTTTGACTACTTCGTTGACAACTGGCTAGGCACCCAAGACATTCCAATCGAGATGTGGAATTGCCACCAAGCACGCACAGGTCAACGAACGCTGTTGAGGGCTGGAGCAACCAACTCAACAATCTTGTCGGGAGACCTTACCTCAAATTAAAAGAGGTTGTCAAAGTTTTGAAGACGGAAGCTAAGAAGACAAACTGCGCATTTCTGAACGCCAAGATCAACATGAATGGGAAAATAGACGAAAATATGTCAAACTAGAAGAACATATTGAGAAAATCCAGAAAAAATTCGAAAATGACAAAAAAATAAAATGTTTCCTGAAAATGGAGTAGGTTAATAATTATTATCGTTGAGAAAATTGGACCAAAACCAAAAATATAAAAAAAATTACACAAAAAATGACCAAGCCGAAAAAGCTGATTTTAAACACGCCAAAATGATAACAACACCAAAATGATCAATTTGGTTATTATTTTGCCAGTCCAGAGCTTGGGATAAAGTGTGATGGAAATCAGACTCTTTGCAATTATTTTATTTTGATGGAAATTACACTACATCAACTATATTTCCGAAACCATATTAGTAATGAAGGACCCAGACCGAGCGCCTGACTCCAAAAGAATAATATGTTAACTTTGAAGGTCAGTGGGGTGAGCCTTGATGTTACAGGCGAGCGAATCGCTTCGCCAATTCGCCAGAGCGAACTCGCTGCACTCGTTCACACCAGTTAAATAAAATATACGTTTCGTTTAAACATTATATATTGTATACTTTAAAGTATAGTTTGGGCGCAGGTATCAGTAGCCGTTTTTGACACACACACACACACACACACACACACACACACACACACACACACACACACACACACACACACACACACACACACACACACACGCACACACACACACAGATATGCATGCACGCACAACTGCTTTATTAGTATAGGTATACCAGCTGATGTACCCGTACTTCGAACGGAATTCTAAATTGTATACAGAACTGAGCGTGATGGAGTATATTTAAAGTTTGTTTGGATCCCAGGGCATTCTCACATTGCAGGTAATGAATACGCCGATTCCGCTGATAAAGAAGCCGGTCGACCTTGCACCACCCCCGTCCCAGTAGCTATACCGTGTTTACAGGAGACTGCCTACCGGGCTAGGCAAGATCAATGTAGTCAATCAGCACATTCCAAATGCCACTACTATTATCAGCTTCAACCATCCATCCCCTCACAACCTTGGTTTTATAAGGGAACATATTCACGACGACATATCACTAATATTATAGGCCTCCGGTTCAATCATGCTCTTACCCCTCAATATAAATATCGTTTTCGGCTCGCTACTTTGCCTTATTGTGTGTGTGGTGATTCTGATGGCGACTCAAATCATGTTTTTTCCACTGTCCCATCTATTTATATCCTCGCCGTAAATTTCTCCATACTCTCATACGGATGAAAATTCCTTTTGCTACTTGTATTCCTTGTTTGTTATCTGACCCTTCGCCTGGCACCATACATGTTCTTAATCAATTCCTCGATGACGCTCAATTGACTTTGTGAATTTCATTCTTGCTCCTGCTTCCATTCGAACTGTGTGTACTGTCCCTTCTCTACGTGGCTTCTGTATCCCATAGTAATACTACTCATTACTTAACAGTTTTTCTAATTTTACGTGAGAATCCGCTTTATCCCATTTGTGACTTAATCGAATCACATAGTTTCTCGCTGTTTTTCAATATTAAAAGTGTAGTGACTGAGTAAAAAGATACAAGAGCCAATAAGAATCAAGAAGAAGAGGAAGAAGAAGAAGATATCGAGATATCATAATTTAAATTTTAGAGGAGTCACTTAAATAAACTTGTCATGATAATATAAAGGCCGGTCTCCACTGATTAACATTTAACACCAACATGTTAAATTTAGCATGTTACAATTGACATGTATATTGTGATTGTGCCTTCCAATTGACTTTGCATGTTAACTCAGAATGTTGAGGTTAACACTTTTAACAGGCTGGCGTGTTTTCCGCTCCAAGTGGAAAACGTGTCAAGTCAATTTGTTGTTCGTTAGCTGTCGGCACAGCTTCGGCAAATTCCGTGCTGTTTCCATTCCAACAGATAGCCTAAACGACACAAACGACGTGCACCGAAAAAAAAAATACTAGCGTCCCTCCGCTTCCAGTATGGTACAGTCGAGAACTGTAAAAAGTTCAGAAAAGTCGGGGGCGGCAACGGACGAAGTTTATATTTAAGAGTGTTTTGTTTTTGAAGCAATGAGGACGATGAGGGGAGGAAGTGTGCCTAAAACTGCATTTCTAAATCAAAACAAGAAGCAACAGTGGCAATAACAAAGGCCAAATACACTTTATCTTTTTTCTTTTTGCAAATGGCTTTACGTCGCACCGACAAAGATAGGTCTTAATGCGACGATGGGATAGGAAAGGCCTAGGATTAGGAAGGAAGCGACCGTGGCCTTAATTAAGGCACAGCCCCAGCATTTGCCTGGTGTGAAAATGGTAAACCATGGAAAACCTTCTTCAGGGCTGCCGACAGTGGGATTCGAATCCACTATCTCCCAGATGCAAGCTCACAGCCGCGTGTCCCTAACCGCACGGCCAACTCGCCCGGTAATCCTCTTCATCTGAGTCCAGTGTCCTTTTTTTGAAAATACTAGACACCACCTAAAAGTGAGCCTATTACCACAAATTATATTGTATGTAGAAAAAGGAAGTCAAGTTTAACATGTTTATTAAATGTGGACACACTGTTAAATGAAACAGTATTCAACATTTAACGTTTAAAATGTTGATGGTGTCACTAGTTAACATTTAACACTTTTCACATTTAACATGTTATTGTTAAATGTTAATCAGTGGAGTACCGGCCTTAAGCCTCGTGAAAGATAAATGCATATCGAGATGAAATTAATAAGGTTAATTAAGAACTATTTTAGGAATGTGATATAGATTATTTTATGTTTTGAAAGATATGTACACGTAAATAGGATAGACTAGCTAGATAGGTGATGAGATTAGGTAAGCAATAGGGGTAGTAACCTTAGTACATCATTCAACAAAAACATCTATATACAAGCGACCGATACGAAAGTAATTCAGATTGCAAGATTAAAAAAAAAAAATGTTTGAAAACGAATTGAGTGTTATGATAGTCAGAGACACGAATGATAAACTTCCTTTCAATTTAATAATTAGTTTAATAATGTAATTGATTAATTGAATGTTTTTCGTACCAGATGAAATGTAATAAGATGTTAGCTCATGTCAGGAATGAAATCCATTTTTCTTTTGAAAGCCAGCGCCGACTTAAATGAGATACATGTATATGATAAATTATTTTTTGACATAATTTGAAGAATATCAGCATATTCTACGTTCTGTTTTCTTTCATATTCAATTAGCTTGATAAATTTATTCTTATGATTTATTTTTAAATGAGTGAGTATGTGATTTGTAGATATTAGACGTATGTTGACTTAGTTTATAAGTTGTTGTTCATGCGATTTACTTTGAGACCTGCGGTGATGATTTTTTTAAATGCGATAGGGTGGAGACGTTCATCCGGAGATAAATATGTCGCATGCGATCCGAGCCTTTTCACTGAATTCACGTTAATCTAAACCATTTTACGAAGATTTACCCCGAGGAGACAACCAGCTACCGGGATATTTTTACGTGTGTCGTACCTGGACGCGGGATGGGCGCAGTAGTAAGCAGTCTGGCCTATCCTGACTTCTTCTTCTTCTTCTTTTGTGAGGCTTATGGGCTCATTTACTGTTACCCAGTCACTATACTTTTTAATAAACGGAATCACACACAAAATAGGGGCGTTAAACACATATACAGATGAAATTTTTCAGATATTGAAGAAGAGATATACAGCTCATGAACACTGTTAGGATTGTCAAGTTATTCATAGATCACGCACGAAAAGGATCTTGTACACAGTTCAAAATGGAAGCTGGAGCGTACTGTCTGATGGTAGAAAAATGAAGTGTGAAGGTTACAAAATCTTCATCGTCTTGTAATTTGAATTGGCTTGGCATTTGTCACCCTGGTCCAATTACATAAGTATTAAACACTTCACTGCATTATTTAACCACAATTTATGTTGTTGGATAAAACACTGTACCACAATTTCTGCATGTGACAAAACTGTGAAAGTCTGAGTAAAGGATGTATAGGGGATCCCTCATGAGAACGTAGGATTAGAGCAACTATGCGGAAAGTAGTATGACCCAAGAACCTCTAAGAGTAGTGAGAATTAACACATAGTTATAAAGGTAAAGAAACAGAGGATGAAGCACATGGACACAAGGTACTAGTCTTCACGCCGATGTGATCCATCTTGGCGTATTATTACCACACGAACATGACCGGATCAACAATTGGGAATAACAATAAGACATGGATCAACAACATTAAAGGAGGTCCTTTTAGGGAGGGGAAAACACTAATAGGAGGGTGGACATTTAGGGAGTGATTAAGGAATATGAGAAAAATTCCGGAAGGGTGTGTTTTTAAGATCGACGTGTTAACCTAAAACCGTAACGCGCGATGTTTGATCGGGCTGACAAAAGAAGAACTCACCAAAACACGTATGGTAGGAATCAAAGAGAATGAGTAGTAGGAATGACTAAAGACGGTGGAAATGCAACGAGAAGCGCAGTAGCTACAGTGGCAACGTAGAACAAAAGAGGACCAACACAAAAGCAGAATTGGCGTAGAATCTGACTGAGAAGTGGTCAAGAACAAGACTATGAGTGAGTAACGGTTATAAAATCAATTGGGCGTCATCAAGAAATTGATTAATAACGTTTATGGTGGTCGGGGAGAGGTCAGATAACAAACAGGTAATACTAGTAGGGAAGGGAATTTTCATCCGTGTAAGAATAGTGAGTAACGACGAGAGAGAAAATGTGTAGGGCATTGGAAAAATAAATGATTAAGAACCCCGTCTGAATAACCGCACACACAATTAGGCAGACTAACTAAATAAAAACGGACTTTATATTGCCAGGTAAGAGCATGATTGAACCTTAAGCGAATTATGTTCGTAATATATCGCCATGTACATGTACCCTTGGAAAACCAAGGTTTTGTTGGAATGTATGGTTGAAGCTGGTAATAATAAGTACCGGTACCTTTAAAACGTGCGGATTGGTTCCACTCGCCTTTCCAGAACCGGCAGGCAGTTTCTTTAAGACGAGGATAGAAATCAAGAGGCGGTATGGCTACTGTGAGGGGTGTCGAGACGGCTGGCTTCTTTGGCAAGAAGATCAGCTTGACCATTACCGGTAATGTTAGAATGTCCAGGCATCCATTCAAGCGTTATATATACTCCATCTTGTTCAAGTTGGTAGAGCAGAGATTTGACATTATATAAATACCAGTGTAAAGAGGGGGTAAATGACGATAATGCCTGTAAAACGCTTAGAGCATCTTATAAATGTTAACTTTTGAGAAGGAATGTTGTTGTGTATAAATTAAAGCTTGTTGGATGGCAAACAACTCAGTAGAGAAAATAGAAACAGTAGTCGGGAGATGGAATCGTTCAATCGTGCGGGAATTGCTAATAAAGAAAGCAGCACCAACTTCTTGGGAACCTTTTGATCCGTCAGTGTAGATATTAACACCACGAGCAGAAGGGGTTATGCGTAGTTGTTTCGACGGGGGAAGGGCAAGATCAGAATTAGACGTCGATCCAGAGAATAAGGATTTATGAGAAATTATAATATTGGGGTATAGTGTAGGCTAGTAAAGGGAATGGAATACATTGGGAGTGAAGGAGTCTTGAGAAGCGAAGTTCGGAATCCGTTTAGAGTAATATAAGCAGTGTATACAGCAGGGAATCGTCCTGAACGGGGAGGACATTGTTGATAATATTCCTGTAAGAGCTGCAACTTCGGTAATAAGCAAGTATTTCTGTGCAAGCATGTGGCGTCTAATTACAAGTGGGATTTCACCTGTTCTACCAGTAACGCGTTGGTAGGAGTAGTCTTAAGGGCTCCGATGCTGAGACGTAAGGCGTGAAATTGTAAAGTATTAAGCGTTGTAAGAGATGTGACTGATGCAATGTCTATTATATGAGCGCAATAGTCCAGAAAGGAGCGGATAGTCGCTTTATATAATGAGAGAGCAGTGTTGGGATCTGCGCCCCATTGACGACGTACGACAGTTTGAAGAATTTTGAGATATCCGTCAGCTTTTTGATATATCGATTTATGATGAGATGGTTCTCACCAATACATGGTTCAAACTTCCAAAACCTCGTTTATACACATGGAAAGCTCCTAAAGATGATCCTCAGAATCCTGACTCAACAAGGAACCAAATTGATTACATTCTGATAAATAAGCGTTTCAGAAATTCCATCAAAAGTGTCGCAGCATATCCAGGTGCAGATATTTCCTCGGATCATAATCCATTGATAGCTAACGTAAGAGTTCGTCTGAAAATCATGAAGAATAAGCCTAGAAGAAAGGTACTAAATACCCCTAATCTACAATTTGTGAAACTCGGCAGAAAATTGCTCAGGATTTGAATAGGCATTTAAAAGAAATCAGTACCAATAACTGTGAAACAGCAAATGATTTGAAGAAAAAGAAATGGATGACAGTTGATATTCTTGAACTAATGGAACAACGAAGATTAGTAAAAAATGATGCAGAGGAATACAAAAAATTACAACGCCACATAAGGAAAGAAATACGTGCTGCGAAAGAGAACTAACTGGATGAAAGAACAATGTGTGGAAATGGAAATTTTTCAGTCTAAATATGATCTGTTCAATATACATCGAAAATTAAAGGAAATAGCTGGCATGTACAGAAAACGTAACCTTTCTGTACTGGTTGATGCCACAAACAGGCCTATTATTAATGAAGAAGTTTTAAATACTTGGGAAAATTATCTGATAGAACTTTTCTGATCAGAGAGGTGAGGAAACTGACCAACGAGCTAATTGTGAAGGCCCTGACATTCGTAAATCAGAAGTGCTATATGCTGTGAAAGTTTCAAAAAGCAAGAAATCACCAGGTCCAGATAACATCCCTGTAGAACTTCTTAAAATGATTGACGAAGACAATATCCAATTCTTGGAAAAGTTGTTCAGTACTGTATATAATACTGGACACATCCCACCTGACTGGCTGTTATCTACATTCATCACGTTGCCAAAGAAGCAAAAGGCAATTAAGTGTAATGATTATAGGCTAATAAGCCTCATGAGCCACACACTTAAAGTATTCCTTCGTGTAATACATAACAGAATCAAGACTAAGCGTGAACAAGACCTCGGCGAAACACAGTTTGGGTTCAGAAATTCTTTTGGTACAAGGGAAGCATTGTTTGCGCTAAATATCCTAATTCAGAACAGTCTAGATCAACAGCAAGAAGTGTTTGCTTGTTTCATTGATTTTGAAAAGGCATTTGACAGAGTACAACTTCCAAAACTTGTAGAACTCCTAAAGGATATAGGAGTTGACAGGAAAGACATCCGCATTATTGAAAACCTTTACTGGAGACAAAAGGCCGTTGTCCGAATCGGAAATCAGACTACAAACGAGATAGCCATCCAAAGAGGAGTTAGACAAGGTCATGTTTTGTCTCCATTGTTATTCAACCTTTAATCGGATAAAATTTTCAAAACAGCTTTAGAAAATCAACAATATGGAATCAAAGTACACGGTGGAATAATTAACAACATAAGATATGCGGATGATACAGTCATCTTGTGTGACCATTTTGAAGGTCTCCAACTCCTGCTCAATAATAATAGTGTAGTAAGTGGGGATATGGGACTAAAAATAAGTGTAAACAAGACCAAGTTCATGATCTTCAGCAGACGTGCCAATGCTGAGGCAATCTTACAACTAAACAACCGACAGATTGAGAGAGTAACCACTTTTAAATATCTGGGTGCCATTGTCACTGAACAACTTGATCCCTAGTGCGCCCTGGTGGGGGTGTGATAAGCGTCATGAAATTGAAATTATTTATGGAGAAACGTATATTTCATTTTCAGAAGCGAGAAGATCGTACTTTATATATATGATAAATGCAGACCAGGCCAAGAGAATGTTGCGAAACATACCCCAGACTGTTGTCTCCACTGAGATTAACAAACACAAGGAACAGCAGAATTAGAATTCTCAGAAATTGTGACGAAGGGGGAAAGAGAAAGGCACGAGTTGTTGACAAGTTTGCGGAAAGTTTTCGTAGCCTCGAGCGAAATAGGTAGTGGCAACAGCGCACAGAGCAGGGTGCAGATTTCTGAGAAATGAGGCAGGGTATCTCCATGTATTAGCGGGAGTTGAACGTGGGGTTGGCACTTGAAGAAAAAAATATGAGCCTTCCCGGTCCCGTGGTTTATGTGGACCAATAGTAAAATTCATCGACCAGTCGCAGGTACACCAACTTCGTATTGTAAGAAGCACGAGAAACCTGAACTCCACGGATTAAATTTATAAACGTAAGTGAGTTATACATTCGGAATAAGGTGGAATTAATAAGCCTAACCAAGTAATACAAGTTATTAAAAGTCACTAACTGAGGGAGATTGATTGGCGTAATTCTGAGAATTCATGGACGCTATTCGCTGATTGGCTGGAGGCAAGGCACGCCACAATATAGCGCGAAATCCCAGGCCGGGATACGGCAGCTAAATTCGCAAATATATCCATTACCAGCGAACGATAATAGTTGAGAATTGGTATAGAGCCTTTGTGAACATAATTACATCATTGAATCCCATATTTAAGCCACTGGCAAAGGCGCAAATAGTCATATGAGGATGTCGGGACTGCGCGTCCTAAGATGAACTCCCCTGAACTCGGAAGAGTATACAAGTATAAATATGAGGTCGTGGACATGGACTGACAACTACTTCTGACAAAGTGTCGGAGCTGTCACCACGCCAGGGGTGCGTAACTTACTTGTGAATATTCCGTGCCGTTACTACGCTAGGGAGCATGTGCATATGTACTCGTGGAGAAGTGTTCGAAGTATTAGAATGTTACGTAGCACAGTAATTCGTGTCGTGTTGTGGTTCATATTACAGTCTTGAACAGTCTACTAGCAGGAAGAGTACCAATATTCAGAACTCGTTAAATTAAAACCTACGAATAGGAGTGTGAGATTCTACAAAATAAATTAGGGAGTACGTGGTGTGAGAACGATCACGAGTGTTTGATGTATTTCACCTAGTAAACAGTCGATTATAAACTGATACCTGGTCAGCTGTGTGAACGCGTGACGGAAATTCAATTGCGCGCACGGGCCGTTGTAAAGGGGATCCCGAGGTATTATATGTTCCTAGTGTCCGGGAAAGGAATGAAGAATGTATATCTACATTAAGTGGGCTAGATACAAGGCCGAGAGTGTAACATTTGTGAGTAGAATTTAGGGTGGAAATTATTCCAGAGTGCAACAGTTATTTTATTTGTTTTTATTCAAAATGTGTAAAGTTGAAAAGGGTCAAGGATTAATTCTTCAAGCTGGCATGAATACCAGTGGAATGCAGTGCTAAAAACCGGAGGGGCTAGGCTCCTTGTCCGGTTTTAGCAGACTACAAGGGCAGAGATGAGTAACCTTTTAAAATATTTGTAGATTGCTATCGTTAGGGATAGGAAATCATATTATTTTATCATGGTAACTTGATTGTGAAACGACCCGTTTCCGGCTCGTATAAATTCAAAGATAGATAGACAAAGGGACAAATTAATATGTACATAATTAGATCAAGCACTCATCATAATTTTGATTATTAAATAGAGTAGAGTAGGGTTTATTTGTTCAAGTGGTTGAGTTGTTTGATTTGAAATGGAGCAGGTTTCACGTAAAGATAATATTAATATTCATTTAGAAGTGCTTCCAAAGTGTTTTTCCGTTATCGGAACTTTTATAGATATTAAGGCATGTTGTTAAGATAATCCAAAGGTAGGGTTGCCAAGTGATTTAAATTGTTGTGGGACGGAATGAAGTCCATTGATTTGTTTGTAAATATCGCGAAGTTTGCCAGGGGACAAAATAATAATAATCGGTAGAAGTGTCGGAGTAATAAGTTAATATTGGGTAATGTGGAAAGGCGTGTTTAATAATAATCTTTGAGAATAAAGGCACGGGCCTAGTTGGATAGAATGATTGCAAATTAAAGTAATTTAAATGTGGAGATCACATGTGCCGTGAATAATTAATTTGGGCATTGAATACGATTTTAACACTAATTGTTGATTTAACGTTTTTGGACTACATAATAATCATAAATACTTTTGGTAGAAACGAGATAGACATTTTGATAATATGGTCACGCTATATTTGAGGCCCAGAGTGATTTGAGCCAAAAGTTGAGATATGGAGGTTTGTGGGACAGAAATCCGGCCCGAAATGAAAGTGAATTGTACTGATATTGATGAAGAAATAGATGGATCTATAGACCTACATAGAGGTTGTATTTTTATACCGGTGACATGAGTGGCAGAAGAGAGTCCACACACCGAGGGTTAATTAATGAAAATGTTTTGAAGAGTTCCGATGGATAAATGGACTTCAGAATGGAAAAGGAAGGAATAATTTAACACTTGCAGAGATTGGAGGTATTTGCCCAACTGGGAGGTGTTATGGGATTTGAGAATTGTCTTAGGAGCATACGGTCTCCATGAATTAACGACAGTACGAAAATAAGGTTGCGGGTTCGAACACTATTATGTCCCGACCGATGTGAATTCGGATCTTGGTGATTTCTGTTTGGGAGAGAACGTATGTGACTAAATTACATAAAGATGGGCATAAAAATAAAAATTCTCGAAATAATAATAATAATAATAATAATAATAATAATAATAATATTCCAAGTAAATCATGTCTAGATTGATTAGTGCCAAAATAAATCGATATTGTAAAAGGGGTTATGCGTTAAACATATTAAGACTGGACTACCGTGTAACAAGCGAAATTATTTTTTTAAAATTAATAATAATAATAATAATAATAATAATAATAATAATAATAATAATAATAATAATAATATTTGAAGAATCAGAAGAAGAAATTTTTTATTTTTATTTATGAACACAATGATGATGTTGGGAGTTGAAATAAAAAATTTGAAATTTTCAAACCACTTTAATAATAATAATATTTGAAGTATAAAAAAAGGAAGCTACTTTTTTTGATGAGAATAATAAGAGCGAGAAGTTGAAGTATTATAGCGAGGATGATTACGGGTTACGATAATCACGATCTCCACTATCAATAATAATGTTGATAATAATAATATTTTTTAATAATTTTATTTTACTTTATTATTTCGGACGCTGATGATGAATGATACTAGGGAAGTCAGCTGGCGAATTAACGTAATAGTGTCAATCAATCAATCAATCAATCAATCAATCAATCAATCAATCAATCAATACTGATCTGCATTTAGGGCAGTCGCCCAGGTGGCAGATTCACTATCTGTTGCTTTCCTAGCCTTTTCCTAAATGATTTCAAAGAAATTGGAAATTTATTGAACATCTCCCTTCGTAAGTTATTCCAATCCCTAACTCCCCTTCCTATAAATGAATATTTGCCCCAGTTTGTCCTTTTGAATTCCAACTTTATCTTCATATTGTGATCTTTCCTACTTTTATAAACGCCATTCAAATTTATTCGTCTACTAATGTCATTCCACGCCACTTCTCCGCTGACAGCTCGGAACATACCACTTAGTCGAGCAGCTCTTCTTCTTTCTCTCAATTCTTCCCAACCCAAATATTGGAACATTTTTGAAACGCTACTCTTTTGTCGGAAATCCCCCAGAACAAATCGAGCTGCCTTTCTTTGGATTTTTTCCAGTTCTTGAAACAGGTAATCCTGGTGAGGGTCCCATACACTGGAACCATACTCTAGTTGGGTTCTTACCAGAGACTTATATGCACTCTCCTTTACATCCTTACTACAACCCCTAAACACCCTCATAACCATGTGCAGAGATCTGTACCCTTTATTTACAATCCCATTTATGTGATTACCCCAATGAAGATCTTTCCTTATATTAACACCTAGATACTTACAATGATCCCCAAAAGGAACTTTCACCCCATCAACGCAGTAATTAAAACTGTGAGGACTTTTCCTCTTTGTGAAACTCACAACCTGACTTTTAACCCCGTTTATCAACATACCATTGCCTGCTGTCCATCTCACAACATTTTCGAGGTCACGTTGCAGTTGCTCACAATCTTGTAACTTATTTATCACTCTATAGAGAATAACATCATCCGCAAAAAGCCTTACCTCCGATTCCACTCCTTTACTCATATCATTTATATATATAAGAACACATCAAGGTCCGATAATACTGCCTTGAGGAATTCCCCTCTTAATTTTTACAGGGTCAGATAAAGCTTCACCTACTCTAATTCTCTGAGATCTATTTTCTAGAAATATAGCAACCCATTCAGTCACTCTTTTGTCTAGTCCAATTGCACTCATTTTTGCCAGTAGTCTCCCATGATCCACCCTATCAAATGCTTTAGACAGGTCAATCGCGATACAGTCCATTTGACCTCCTGAATCTAAGATATCTGCCATATCTTGCTGGAATCCTACAAATTGAGCTTCAGTGGAACAACCTTTCCTAAAACCGAATTGCCTACTATCGAACCAGTTATTAATTTCACAAGCATGTCTAATATAATCAGAAAGAATGCCTTCCCAAAGCTTACATACAATGCATGTCAAACTTACTGGCCTGTAATTTTCAGCTTTATGTCTATCACCCTTTCCTTTATACACAGGGCTACTATAGCAACTCTCCATTCATCTGGTATAGCTCCTCCGAAAATAAGTACTTCAGATATGGTACTATATCCCAACCCATTGTCTTTAGTATATCCCCAGAAATCTGATCAATTCCAGCCGCTTTTCTAGTTTTCAACTTTTGTATCTTATTGTAAATGTCATTTTTATCATATGTAAATTTTATTACTTCTTTGGCTTTAGTCTCCTTCTCTATCTCGACATTATCCTTGTAACCAACAATCTTTACATACTGCTGACTGAATACTTCTGCCTTTTGAAGATCCTCACATACACACTCCCCTTGTTCATTAATTATTCCTAGAATGTCCTTCTTGGAACCTGTTTCTACCTTAAAATACCTATACATACCCTTCCATTTTTCACTAAAATTCGTATGACTGCCAATTATGCTTGCCGTCATGTTATCCTTAGCTGCCTTCTTTGCTAGATTCAATTTTCTAGTAAGTTCCTTCAATTTCTCCTTACTTCCACAGCCATTTCTAACTCTATTTCTTTCCAATCTGCACCTCCTTCTTAGTCTCTTTATTTCTCTATTATAATAAGGTGGGTCTTTACCATTCCTTTCTACCCTTAATGGTACAAACCTGTTTTCGCATTCCTCAACAATTTCTTTAAACCCATCCCAGAGTCTGTTTACATTTTTATTTACCGTTTTCCACCGACCATAGTTACTTTTTAGTAACTGCCTCATGCCTGCTTTATCAGCCATATGGTACTGCCTAACAGTCCTACTTTTAAGACCTTCCTTTCTATCACATTTATTTTTAACTACCACAAAAACAGTTTCATGATCAGTAACACCATCTATTACTTCAGTTTCCCTATAGAGCTCATCTGGTTTTATCAGCACCACATCCAGGAAATTTTTCCCTCTGCTTGGTTCCATCACTTTCTGAGTCAGCTGTCCTTCCCATATTAACTTATTTGCCATTTGTTGGTCATGCTTCCTGTCGTTCGCATCTCCTTCCCAATTGACATCTGGCAAATTCAGATCTCCCGCTACAATCACATTTCTTTCCATGTCGTTTCCCACATAGTTGACTATCCTATCAAATAATTCCGAATCCGCGTCAGTGCTATCCTTTCCCGATCTGTACACTCCAAATATATCAAGTTGCCTATTATCTTTAGAAATGAGCCTTACACATGGGACTTCGTGTGTCTCATCTTTAACTTTTCGTAGCTTACAAATTCTTCTTTCACCAGAATGAACACTCCCCCTCCCACCCTTCCTATCCTATCTCTACGATACACACTCCAGTGCCGTGAGAAAATTTCTGCATCCATTATATCATTTCTCAGCCATGATTCAACTCCTATTACAATATCTGGTAAATATATATCTATTAAATTACTTAATTCTATCCCTTTCCTTACAATACTTCTACAGTTCAACACAAACAATGTTATGTCATCCCTACTTGATTTCCAGTTCCCTGTTCCCTTATCACCCCTTCCTAGGCCATCCCGTTTCCCTGAATGTACCTCCCTATTACCCTTCCAAACAAATTTCCTAACTTATACGTACAACAGCGGTTCAAATGAAGGCCATCTGAGCGCAGATCCCTATCTCCTACCCACCCATTAGGATCTAGAAATTTCACTCCCAGTTTCCCACACACCCACTCCATAGTCTCTTTTAAATCCTCAATCACCCTCCAGTCATTATCCATTCTACACAGTATTCCACTAATAACAATCTCCGCTTTCTTAATCTTCACCCGTGCTGCATTTACCAGATCCCACACATCTCCAACTATGTTGGTACTTATATCAGCTTGCCTTACGTTGTTGGTACCAACGTGAAACACTACCACCTTCTCCTTCCCCTCCTCCCTCTCTTCTACTTTCCTCAACATCTGCCTCAACCTAATTCCTGGATAACACTCTACCCTGGTACCCTTTCCTCCACACACTTTCCCCACGTGTCTAACGATGGAATCCCCCATGACCAGGGCCTCAACCCTACCCACCTCATTTGATCCCCTCCCCTCCTGCTCAGCCCTATCTTTCCTGATAGCTGCAGAAGCTACTTCCTCCTCCCTTTTCTCCTTCCCATGACCCTGTTCCACCTGTCTTTTCCTATCCTCTACTCTACATTTTTCCTTTCCTACCTTTTCCCTTCCTCCTACTTCCACACATCTCAGCAACTGTTCCCTGTCCCTCATCTTCCCTCTGTTGTTCCACCTTGAGTGACTCGTACCGATTTCGCACAGACATCTGTCCTGAATTCTGATCCTGAATAGAGCCCTTAGACTGCAATCTCCTTCCCCTTAGAACATTAGACCACCTGTCTTCTACAACTCCTCCCTTTCCTTCCCCTCCCTCTTGTACACCTACTGTAACCTGTACATTGTTTGAGGGAGTCCTATCTTACTTCCTGTCTTCTGTGAGAACCCTAATTATCTCCCTCAAACTTTCCAACTCCTCCCTCATACCCCTCAATGCCTCGTCACACTCACAGTAAGTACACTCGTGCTCCTTAGCCATTCTTTACGGGGAAAAAATGAAATTAAAAGTAAAATAATTTATTTGCAAAAAATAAATGAACGGAGGGATATATTGTCTGGGATAGTACACAACAATAAGGTAATTAATATACGACAACACTACAATACTACTTAGTCGTGTTCTATTTTTTTATCCTACAACCCCTGACAGGATAAAAACTGCTGTTAATTACTGAATATCGAATGTAATAGCCTACACAAGAACTACACAATTCCAAACTGCAATTAAGCCTATTCTAATTACAACAACAGTATTTTAGTAAGAGTTTCTACGGATACCTCTACTACACCAGTAGCCTACTACACAAATATTTTTCAATAATAAAATAATCGCACTAAATTCTAATAGGATATTACTCGTATACTACTGTACAGTACACTACAGTAATTTTAAACTACTTTCAGACGTGTCCTAATTACGATACCGGTACCGTACAGTATGTCACTAAACTAAGCACAACAGAAATGAAATTTGCAAGAACTACTGTACTCAAAGATTACCAACGAAGCTAAATGCTTAGACAAATTTATTATTAGTATTACGGTCTAATAGATACACACGAAATGTGTTGTGAATAATAAGTTAAGTTAATAGTTGTAAAATGAAGGCAAATCCCTACATCTGGACCATTAGGTTAGAGTCCCTTTGTCGTTTCCTTCAACTAACGATTAGCATATCTTGGTTAGGAACCCGGGGAGAGTTTGTAGTGTCCCGGGTTGGTCTCATCTCAATCAAAGTGGAGGCGATAACATGGTCCATGTGATCGCGCCCACTTAGCCAACAGGTAATTGGTCCACGACCAAATATGGTCGTGGTGTTAACGAAGGTAAATCTGATACCTTCAGATATCAACGGTTCCACCACCCAAATGGAAGGGTGGTCAGAAGTGATAAATATTATGTAATTATTTTCAGAAA
Organism: Anabrus simplex; assembly: GCF_040414725.1. Lineage (NCBI taxonomy): Eukaryota > Metazoa > Arthropoda > Insecta > Orthoptera > Tettigoniidae > Anabrus > Anabrus simplex. Next base: position 1,379,009,382 of record NC_090265.1, read on the forward strand.
TAATTTGCCAAATTACCGGCAAATCAAGGGTCAACAGATTTTGTTGTGTGTAAAAATTATTTTATCTACTTAAATAAAATGCTCCTTTAGCATTTGCAAGGAAACAGTTCCAGGTTCTTGTTCTTGTAGAATAGTAAACCCTCGGTGACCGTTTAAATATCCGTCCCCATTCCTAGGACGGAGCCTTCATAATATTCCTTTGATCTGAATATTTATAATTTGTATGTTTGATGATGAGCCTTAAAGTTAAAGTTTAGAGTGTCCCGTTCAACCCTGTAGTACTGATTGGATGGCGCCCTTATATTTAGTTTGAGATCTTATATCTCAATATATATTTTTTTATTGTTTATTAGTTGCGATGGATTCGGACCGTAACACGACCTGAGATAAATGCTGGTTGGGACTCAGGCTTTGAGCGGGTACACTAGAAACGAGTGAAACAGAGGATAGCAATAGCACGAAAAATATTTACAAAAATGAAATCTTTCTTTTGCAATGACTACTTAAATTTAAAACTTAGACAGAGGATGGTCAAGTGCTATATATGGTCAGCCTTACTATATTGTGTGGAAACATGGACTCTCAAGAATATATCAGTGAAACGCTTGGAAGCCTTTGAAATGTGGATCCACCGTAGGATGCTCAGGGCTTCGTGGGTTGCACGATTAACGAACCAAGAAGTACTCAGAAAGGCAAGAGCAAGTCGGGAACTTGTTCAAACAATAAAACTCCGGAAGATCTCTTACCTTGGCCACATCCTTAGAAATGACCGTTACCTCATCTTACAGCGGATTGTACAAGGCAAAATACAAGGTCGAAGAGGTGTCGGGAGGAGGCGAACATCATGGCTTGGAAACATCAAAGAATGGACTGGAATTCACAGTGTTGAAAGACTTTTCCACTTAGCAAGAGATCGTACTGCATTCGCCACAGTGATCGCCAACGTCAGGGGGACCTGATACGGTACTATGAAGAAGAAGCCATCGAAGATAAGGGGAGAACGGTCATAAGAACGCTTATGAGTAATGGCCTATGCTGACGACTTGTTCTTAATGGCAGATTGTGCCGAAAGCCAGCAGTCTAATATCTTGCAACTTGAAAATAGGTGCAATGAGTATGGTTTGAAAATTAGCTTTTTGAAAACTAAATTGATGTCAGTAGGTAAGAAATTCAACAGGATTGAATGTCAGATTGGTAATACAAAGCTCGAACAGGTAGATAATTTCAAGTATTCAGGATGTTTGTTCTCCCGGGATGGTAATATAGTGAGATTGAATGAAGGTGCAGTAAAGCAAATGCAGCGAGCTGGCAGTTGTGATCAACAGTATTCTGTAAGAAGGAAGTCAGCTCCTAGACCAAATTATGTTTACATCGGTCTGTTTTGAGACCAACTTTGCTTTACGGGAGCGAAAGCTGGGTGGACTCAGGATATCTTATTCATAAGTTAGAAGTAACAGACATGAAAGTAGCAAGAATGGTTGCTAGTACAAAAAAGCAGGAACAATGAGAGGAGGGTACTTGGAATGAGGAGATAAAGGGTAAGTTAGGAATGAACTCGATTGATGAAGCTATACGCATAAACCGGCTTCATTTTCCGGGTCATGTGAGGCGAATGGAGAAGGATAGGTTACCCAGGAGAATAATGGACTCGGTTATGGAGGGTAAGAGAAGTAGAGAGAGACCAAGACGATGATGATGATTAGACTCAGTTTCTAACGATTTAAAGATAAGGGGTATGGAACTAAATGTGGCCACAGCACTAATTGCAAACAGAGGATTGTGGCAACATTTAGTAAATTCACAGAGGCTTGCAGACTGAATGCTGAAAGGCATGACGGTCTATAATGATGTATGTATGTATGTATGTATGTATGTATGTATGTATGTGTGTACGTATTGTCCCCTTCAAATTTGGCCTACAATAAGTATTTATTGTGTCTGCGGGTGCGAGATTATTATTTCATTAGCACGGGCGATATTCCTCAGCCCTGTATTACAGAGATGGTCTCACTTGTTCAGAACCGGTGTCGTTGGCGAGGGGAGCGATGTATTGATTATTTATTGAGCTGTCAGCTGTCCCCACGTGATCTGCTGTGACTTTTATTTTGAATTTAAGTAAAGAAAGGTTCAGAGTACCATATAGTAATGAATAAGAAAGAATTATTTCAGTGGACGAGGTTCACCATTTATTTTTGTAAAGCCTACGATGTTAAGAATTTCCTTAGAAATGTTAGATACTAAAGATTGACATCACATTTGTCTGATGAAATATTAGAGAAAGTTTCAGAGTAATATTTATTGTACAAACACGACTGTGTAAAATTAAGTCCAATGGAGACATCTTTGAGTAATATTTTGATAAGATTTTGGTTTCATTAGTTTTTCAATTTAATTGAAGTAACGTTTAATTCAGTACATTAAAGAAGGAAAGTTTTATTTTGAGACACTAAATGTAAACATAAATCGGCCTGTTATTTCGACGTCCAAGATAAATATGAATCAGACAGTTTTTCACTTTCTTTCAACTTGTAAATAATAATGTCATTATTGAGAGGAGGTCCTCCCATGGAAAATTTCATTTTTGTTGTTTCATTAAACCAGAAGTAGGCTAATATCCATCTGTATATTTACAGAATTAATGTCGTCCAGGATATTGGAGAAATTAATAGCAGTGTTAAATGAACTGGCGGAGAAGAGAAAATAGTTTAACCATAAAGATTTATTATATTTAATGTGTTATTGTTGAGTGTGCCAGTTTGTAATAAATGTCAAAAACCTGTTGTTTGATATTTCTGTATTATTGTCGCTAGTCCTTGTCTCTTTCCCTGCCTTCAAAAATAAGCAAAGCCAGACAACGAACGGTCCACCCTTGGGACTCTCGTTCTCCTGCTGAGGAAGCCCGGTAAGAAGGGGGCAGTATGTATGTATGTATGTATGTATGTATGTATGTATGTATGTATGTATGTATGTATGTATGTATGTATGTATGTATGTACTGAAATAGCCAAATATATAAAATTTGCTTGTATCATATGCACTTTCAAACTTGTTCATTATTTGTTCAGGCATTATGAGGAGTATGCTAGAAAGCATCAAGAAGCAAGTCGGGATGTTCAGGGCTATCTCTCAAATCCCATTAATGCCTACCTGCTAGTCAAGAGGCTTACCACTGACTGGAAGGCTGTGGAATCTCAGATGGTGAATGATGTTGGGTCAGGTAATATATTAAAAGTACCTATTCTGTAAGGAATGGTTAAAAAAATTTTTGATGAGTGTGTTATGCATAGGTTGATTTTAGTTCTGGAAATCTCATTGCAGAAGACTTTCAGAATTAAGGATCTATAGTATCCACTCAAAATGAAAACATGTTCAGTCAATATATGTTTTCTTTGATTTTTATCTACTGTACTAGATGGTTGTATGTAAATAGATAAACAATCAAGTTACATGCCAGTAATTTTTATAAGTTGTTACATGTGTTTAATAAAATATTGATTACATCCCTCACTCCCATAATTTTGATGTTTAATGGACTTGGAGGGTATTGATTGAAACAATTAGTGTCAAGCAATGGCCTACCTAGTTTGAGAAGGCTTTCAATTCTTTGGTTTGTTTTCCACTCATATGTACTGCGTAAAATGAGAAACATCTGCATACTGTATGTTTCAAAAACTACTCCTTGCTTTCCACTTCACTGAGATGATGCTTAACGTCACTTTGTCAGACTTAAGAGGGACTGGAGTGCTGAAATTTTGTCTTAGAAATGGATTCTTTTACTTAAGAGTAAAACTACCTCACCCTACCTCCTAATATGTTTCAAAAATGCAAGTTATAATGTCACTAGAACCCTAAATACAGGAAAATTGTAAGTAGTATCTTTTTATAGTATACTAGTATAGAAATGCAATTTGTGAAGTAAAATAATTTCTTAATAAGTTATTTGGTAAGAGGAATGTGATAACCAAGTAGTATTGTCATCAAGGCAGCCATGGTTCATATCCCAGACAGTGGATGGGAGATTAAAAAATATAAAAACATCATGATCCTGTGGTTCAAATTCATTTTAAAACTGGAGGTGCTGTGGCTACCCCATTATTTCAATAGGCAGATGAAACTACCAACTTGGTTGCTGGCTTATAAAATTGCTGGAATTAGAAAACATGACAAATAAAAAAGAAAAATCTCATTTTAAAAAGTTTTATTTAACACTGTAACTACATTTCCCTGGAGCTTCAATATTGGCAAAATGTGACAAAGCCTCTGAAACATCAACTTTGCTGTGCTGAGTGGCTTAGGCGGTTGAGGCACTGGCCTTCCGACCCCACTTAGCAGGTTCGATCCTGGCTCAGTCCGGTGGTATTTGAAGGTGCTCAAATACATCAACCTCATCTCAGTAGATTTACTGGCATGTAAAAGAACTCCTGTGGGACTGAATTATTCTGGCACCTCAGCATCTCCAAAACCCCGTTAAATTAGTTAGTGGAATGTAATGCAAATATTATTATTATTATTATTATTATTATTATTATTATTATTATTATTATTATTATTATTATTATTATTATTATTATTATTATTATTATTGTTATTATTATTAAAATTCAACTTCCATGTGCTATTTTGTTGTTGATGGATAATACTGCTAGCAATATTATTGTCAGTCATAAATGATTATAAATACGAGTACATTTTTGTGAACTTTTCACTTGTAACAGTTACTGGTATCATGAGGAGGCTTTGTAGTGCCGATTCTGAAAGCAGTTAAAAATAAAATGGGGCTCTTTAGGTGCCTATGGATTGTGACAATCCTTAGTTTGTTCACAACAGCTTACATACTGACTGCTGTGAACCTGTAGTGAAAATGTGTTTATGTTTTGACAGGTTTTGTTGAAAAAATTACCAGCTACCGTGCAGTGCTCAAGTTTCCTGCTGATGAGGACCTGATGAGACTTCAAGACACTTATAAACTGGATATCTCATCTTTAGCTAGGGGAGAACTCAATGGAATACAGAATAGTACAGAATTATCTGGTTAGTAGAACGAATATTAAATATTAGGATTTATGTGAAACATTCAAGTAAATGCATAACTCAAGGAGGACATATTCAATAAATATAAAATGTCTACTCTTTATACGTTCATAGATTTATCATCAAATTGCTGACAGGGATCATCTCTTGGTATAATAGTACCTAGTTAGCTAAACTCAAGGACTGACATCCATGTGATAAACTTAAGCATAATGGGTTCCTTTAAAATTATTTTCCTTTACGTCACTATCGGAAATGATCCTTCTTGCTAACTCTTCACTCCTGCATGAACAGTACAGCTGTTGTCTTCTCATACAGGCCATACTCTGAGATTATGGGTGCACTGCTTTCAGCCAAGCAGGAAGAATTAGCTAGAGGAATTACTTTGAACAGGGAACATTAAAAGGGAATACACTGCAATGCCATAACACTCTGGGTATTAATATTCCACGTTCTCTGTTTGTTGTGCTGCTCTGAAGGAAAGAGGGATGTACAGATGTTAACAAAACAGAGAAATGTACTAGTCCATATCCCTTTTGACAATCATTGCAGAATAGGAGGAAGTACCAAGGAAACATAAGATGTAATTGCTCCATACTGACATACGCAGCAGAGACCTAGATGCTGGCCAAAAATTCATCATCACTGCAACCATGTCTGACAGTCCACTGCCATCTTCTTCATATCTGCATATGAATCACAATCTATCTCATCGACAGTGTTCTTAATATGTGATTTTCCTAGTCATCCCTGCACTTTCTTCCCCAGAACTTTGCTTTAACTTTAGAGGAAAGTCGTGCCTGAGTAGTGACCAATGAATTTCATTTTCCTCTTCCTGATTGGCAGAATTCCATGACTTGTTCAGTGGTTGTACCCTTAAAAGTTGTGTGAACTTCAGTCATTTTATCTTAATCTTCACTCAAATTTCCCTAAGGATTTATGAAAAACTCTTAACATTCTATTCATTTCACTTCCAGAGTTAGCTAAAACTGCCATTATTTGCAAAGCAGATGCTGTGGACCAGTTTACCATTGAATTTTACTCTTTTGGTTTTCTCTTTCATTTTAGTTACCGCACCTTCTGTGTAGAGGTTAAACTGTGTGGTGACAAAGGCAGCACTAGCTTACACCTCTTCCCTGCTTTGCCTCCCTTCTGGTTCCATTAATTTCAATTTCTATGGTCCGAGATTTATACATCTATGGAATAAGTTACCTGACTTCCCAATCCGGTTCCACTTTTGCCATTGCTTGGAACAAGCATTTCCATCCATCCATCCATCCATCCATCCATCCATCCATCCATCCATCCATCCATCCATCCATCCATCCATCCAGATCCATCCCTCCAGATCCATCCATCCAGATCCAACCATATCCATCCATCCATATCCATCCATCCATCCATCCATCCATCCATCCATCCATCCATCCATCCATCCATCCATCCATGCGCATTTAAGGCAGTCACCCAGGTGGCAGATTCCCTATCTGTTGTTTTCTTAGCCTTTTCTTAAACAATTTCAAATAATTTAGAAATTTATTGAACAACTCCCTTGGTAAGTTATTCCAATCCCTAACTTCCCTAACTAAAAATGAATATTTGCCTCAGTTTGTCCTCTTGAATTTCAACTTTATCTTCATATTGTGATCTTTCCTACTTTTAAAGACGCCACTCAAACTCATTCGTCTAATAATGTCATTCCCCGCCAACTCTACGCTGACAGCACAGAACATACTACTTAGGCTAGCAGCTCGTCTCCTTTTTCTCAATTCTTCCCGGCCCAAACTTTGCAACATTTTTGTAAGGTTACTCTTTTGTCGGAAATCACCCAGAATAAATCGAGCTGCTTTTCTTTGGTTTTTTTCCAGTTCTTGAATCAAGTAATCCTGGTGAGGGTCCCATACACTGGAACAATACTCTAGTTGGGATCTTATCAGAGACTTATATGCCCTCTCCTTTACATCCTTACTATAACCCCTAAACACCCTTCTTATTCTTCTTCTTATTCTCTTGTGTTGTTGAGCGCTGCACACCGGCAATTTACCCAGTCACCAAATGTTCACTCGCTTGAACACTGTAGTCTCTATTTTCTTATTATGTGATTGTTACATGTATGCGTATAGAACGATTGTTCATTATTATTAGGAGAATGTATGTTGAAATTACGAGAACTAGATACATCACATTTAGTAATTTCAATTGTGTAAGAGTATTCAAAGACAAATTTTATATTGATATAAGTATTCCGTGATGGCCAGCACAATTTCCGGTGTGGGATTAGATACTAGGCAAGAGACACATTTGGGAAAGGCGACCTGTTGTTCTAATAATCGTTGAAAGAGAATGTTTCGTTGTGAGTTAAGTGTTTTACATTGGAGAATAATGTGATTAGCATCCCCGATAGCGTTACCACAACTACATAGCGGTGAGTCATTTAATTGAAATCGAAATTTATAGGCAGGTGTGAGTACATGGTTACAACGAATGCGAATGATAGTGGTAACATACCGACGTGTGTATTTCCCTTTAGCAAACCATGGCCGTAAACAGATAGAAGGTTGCACATTAAAATAAAAACTACCCTTTAAAGTCGCAGATCCTTTCCAATCATCCTGCCATTCCTGACAAAGTGCATGTTTTATGAGAGGTTGAATAGCGGTAGCGGGAATAGCGATGTTACAGTTGAACCCATTTCCTAAAGCAGCGTCTTTGGCAAGTAAATCAGCTTTAATATTGCCAGTAATATTAGAATGGCCTGGAATCCAGACCAACGTTATATCCTGATGGTTTTGGTCTAGGTTAAATAATAGTTTTTTAATATTGAGCACATACCATGAACTTGGACTTTGAGGGGATTGTATGCATTTTAGAACATTCTGTGAATCAGAAAACATGATGGCTTTGGGTATAGCATGAAGTTAGACATGTAATAGGGCCTGTCGAATGGCAAATGCTTCAGCAGTGAAGATAGAAGCATGTTTTGGTAGTGTGAAGTTACCGGAGGTTTTAGATGAAAGTATTAGTAGGCTGCTCCTACACCTTGGTCATTTCGAGAACCATCCGTGTAAATACTTAATGTATCCTGATGAGGAGATAGGCATACTGGGAATGGAACAGAAATAATATGAGAAGATTGTATGCTTTGTTTGGTATTGAATCCGAATTGGGATATAATAAGTTGTGGTTTATAAAATGATACCGGGTATGGGAAGGAATAATGAGGTAGAGAGGGACATTTAATTACTTGATTGTTATAATCTCTAATGTTTTCAAGGGCTGTTAAGAGGCCAGGCGGTTTTAATTTAGTATTAGGGTATTTTTGAAAATATTCCGAGAGAAGTTGTAATTTAGGAAATAACAAATGGGGGTTAACCGAGATTTTTCGTATTAAGAACTTTCTCCGTAAGTACAACGGCGTTTCTCCAGTTTCAACCAGGAACGCGTTGGTGGGGGTTGATTTCAATGCACCAATGCATAGTCGTATCGCTTTGTATTGAATAACATCTAATTTATGGACAAGGGTGGCAGATGCGATGTTAAAAAAGAAACATCCGTAATCTAACCTTGATCGTATGGTATTCTTATAGATTGTCAACGCTATCACTGGGTCAGCCCCCAGTTCCTCCTTACAGTAGCTTTGAGAATATTTGAAAAGTTATTTGTTTTATATTGTAGGGATTCAAAATGGTATTTCCAGGTTAACTTATTATCTAAATATATACCTAAATATTTATAGGTTGTGCGAATCGGAATGATTAAAGTACCACTTTGTATTGGAGATTGATCATAGCTTCGTTTATTGGTGAATACCATGGCAGCACACTTATTCTGCGAAACTTCGAATCCATGGTCATTGCACCAATCATTTGCATTGTCTAGTGCTAACGGGATGGTTTGTCTGGCTTCCAATACGGTACTTTTAGTAACGTATATTAGGACATCATCAGCGTACGTAATTATGCGAGCATCACAATTAATGAGTGTTTCTAGATCCTTTAGGTATAATGCAAATAATATACCACTTAGTACGTCACCTTGAGGTAAGCCCTTGGAACTATAACGAATGTTAGGAGGCTGCCATGATGATTTAACGCGTAGGCATCGATAGTATAAAAGTTGCCCTATGATAGGCCTAGTTATAAAATTGGGTTGAAATTTCATGTCCGTTAATTTTTGGAGTAATACATGTATATTAACATTATCATATGCCTGTTTGATGTCTATGAAAATGGCAAGAGTATCGTGTTTTCGAAATCGAGCTAAAGTGAGATCCGTTAAGAAAATATTTATAGCGTCAAAAGTACTTCTTCCCTTGATAAAAGCAAATTGGTATTTTGGCAATAAATTATAATATTCCAAGCACCATAGTAGGCGACTGAGCAGTATACGTAGAAAAACCTTCCTAATATAGGATCCCAAGGTTATGCCTCGGTACCGTGGATATACATGTCCCTCAGTTGGAGGTTTCTCTAATGGCACTAGGAGAAATTGATTCCATTCCTGTGGAGTTGTGGCGGACGTTAAAACCGAATTGAAGTAAGTGATTAACATTTTTTGAGCTCTATGTGGAAGATGTTGTATCATTTTGCAAGTAATGCAATCCGGACCCGGGGAAGTAGAAATCTTACCTTCAACTGCAGTAAGGAATTCTGTTAGTTCAATGGGTTGCATAAGTGTGTCAAACTGAACATTATGTACGGACGAAGACAGCGGAAATTGGGGTATCACGAAATCTGGGGTGAGTTCACTATAAAATATCTGTAGAATATCAGGATGAATGGTAACAGTATGGTGTCGTCGTTGAATGTGACCCAGAGATCGAATAGCAGACCAAATAATTTGAGGATTAGTATTTCTACGAATAGCAGAGATGATTTTTTTCCAAGATTTCTTTCGTTTATGATCAAAGGTGCGTTTCATCAGTGCTGTATACTTCTGGTAAAAGATATAGTGATGATATGTGAAGTTAGTTCGAAGCTGTCGAAAGAGAATTTTGCGGCGTTTGACCATTGCATCACATTGTTTATCCCACCATCTTATTGCAATTTGTTCAGGCTTTGACGTGCATGTTTTTGGGTGAATAGGATGATACATATTGAGATATTCGGTAATTGCAGTAAGAAATGATGAATATTGCATGATAGGGGAAGAACTGCGTTTGAGCTTAGCATTTAAATAGCTGTGAAGCATATCAAAATCATAATCATGGAGTGACCTGTCGAGCCGGTGTTGGTTATTTGTAGAAGAATCGAAATTTATAGACCCAATATTCCCACTAAGTGAAAGAAATATGGGGAAATGGTCACTGAGATGGGTATCTTTAATAGTTTGCCAAAAACTACGGTGACCCAATGAGAGACTACAAATAGAAAGATCGACAGCGCTTTTGGCTTGCCCCGGTGCTGTGAGTCGTGTAGGAGATCCATCATTTAATATTAGTAGGTCTAGGGTCTGCGCTACATTAAGAATTTTCCTACTCTTAGCAGAAATGTGCTGAGATCCCCATGCAGTGTGATGGGCATTCATATCCCCGGCAATTATAAAATGAGGATAAGGAGTAAACTGAGAGAAAAAATTATACCATTGTGTAGCTGTACCCTGTATACGAGGGGGACAATAAAGATTCACAATGACCAGTTCATTAATTTTCACTGCTACAAAAAAAGTGTTTGTGATATGATGGGCAACCTCCAACCGTTGATATTTTATTCCAGTGACAATAAGCGTTAATACGTCGCCATATCCACCACCATCCATTCGTTACGTTTTATAACCGGCAAATCGAAAAGTATACATGGGTTTCAACCAGGATTCTTGAATTAATATTGTATGGGGACGATATTTATTAATAAGTTTAACTAACTCTTGTCTCTTACCTAGTATGCTTTTACAATTCCACTGGAGAATCGAAATTGCCATGTTCGATGAGACTATTGACTTTGTTATTTATGCTCTTAACCAAGTGACTCCATTGTGGGTTAACCCCTAATAATTCCATGAGTATTAAAAACTCAGCACGTAGTGCCGATTGTAGTTTACTTGGGTTAAAGGGTAATGAATTGTCCTTCTGGAAACTACTTCCTGGTTCATTATTGGAGGATGACACTGTAGACCATTCCCAGAACTACTCGGCGCGTGGGTATTATTAGTTATGGGAGATGAACGATGTTCTGTTCCGGTGGTTCCAATTAACTGAAGGTAACCGTCCCTATCATAGCCAGGGGAGGGGTGACCCGAGGCTCACGATAGATAACTTCCGTAAATTTTCTTTTTTTAGGAAGCTCTACTGTTTGGTTTGATTCGGAAGAGTGCAATGGGGGAAATTGGTGCGTTACTGAAAGTGGGTTATATGCCTTCGGCTGTACTTGATTTTGTGCCTCTTCGAAAGATATATTTTGAATGCACATAATTTTTTTGATAGCAACTTGTTTGTTATGAACTTCGCATACATGTGATCCCACTGAATGATTAAGATTGTAGTGTAGACATTTGCTGACATTCCCGTGTTGAATGGGATAGAGAACATCTCCCACAACGAGAATTGCTCGCCCTACAATTTTTAGCAATGTGTCCATATCGCTGACAATTTTGACATATAATAGGATTATAAATAAATACTTCAACCTCTAAGAGCACATTAAAAATAGATACATGATCCGGTAAGTTTTGAGATCTGAAGGTTACTTTCACGGAACCAGTAGGCACATAATCTATTTTATCACCAACACTAATCCTTCTGTTCATTCTCTGCACTTGTTTAATGGGTTCTGTAGATTCAATGAATTGCATTATGTCTTCGTTGGATAAATTTTTATCCACACCACGAATAATTTCGATACGATAAATGCTGGAAGATGGAATGTCGGCTTTTAGACTATTAGCGTGTTGACCAGACTTAAATGCAATTTGAATACGGCGAACACCTTTGCAACTGACAGTTTTTATGCCACTGATTTTATTGTCATAAAAAAGTCGACCTAAGGCCATAGGATGCAAATTGCCTGTATTATTATTACCCACAGGTTCAACATTAACCAAATAAGGACCCCTATGAGTACGTGGATACAATTCTGTAGGTGATGAGCTATTGTCGCTTTTTGAGAGATTTTGATCAGCTGGAGGTCTTTCATCATTTGAGTTCCCTGCTACCTGTTCATTCTTTGCGGGAATTTCTTCTTCGTGGTCGACCTCCAAATCCATGTCCAGATTCGGGGGACGGTTGGTGCCACCACCTCCAACCGCTTTCTCCATTTAACACACTTCACTCGCCACTAACTATGCTACACTGAGTCACACGTTAGCTGAGGAACGATGTTCACTGCACCCCAGGTACTGACCTAAACACCCTCATAACCTTGTGCAGAGAATTGTACCCTTTATTTATAATCCCATTTATGTGATTACCCAATGAAGATCTTTCCTTATATTGACACGTAGATACTTACAGTGATCCCCAAAACGAACATTCACCTCATCAATGCAGTAATTTATTTATTCACGAAGCACAAGATACAGCTACACTGAGCAAATTTCACTTGCACTGTCAACAGACTATTTAACAAATGTAAACGTTCATAATAAAATACAGTATAACAAACATGACAAAGTATAACAACATCAGGTACACAGCCTACTAATAACAACTGTCCAAATCGAAAACCATGAGAATATCCATGTTCATAGAAAAAATTCGTCGTGGGTCAAGATGACTAATTAAAACTGAGAGGACTTTTCCTATTTGTAAAACACTCAACCTGACTTTTATCCCCGTTTCAATTGCCTGCTGTCCATTTCACAACATTATCGAGGTCATGTTGCACTTGCTCACAATGTTCTAACTTATTATTACTCTGTACGGAAAAACATCATCTGCAAAGATTCCACTTCTTTAATCATATCATTTATATATAAGAAAACATAGAGGTCCAATAATACTGCCATGAGGAATTCCCCTCTTAATTATTACAGGGTCAGATAAAGCTTCGCCTACTCTAATTCTCTGGGATCTATTTTCTAGAAATATAGCAACCCATTCAGTCACCCTTTTTGTTAAGAGAATTTTGATTTCTATCCTGTTATGTGTTTGTAGTGGTTGTTATCATGACAGCCCTCCCTTAAGATTTGTTTCAAAACAGATGATAATCATGAAGTGCGCAAGGCGTGTGTTTTTATGTTCCAGTGGAAGTGCTTTTGTCAATAATGGTGTTAGGAAATATTCCTGTACAATAAATTATTTTCCCTATAGATTAAGCTCCAAATTGATTATTACGGAACATTTTCTGGCGACCGTGACAGGACTTAGTTAAGATGGAGGAGCTTAAACAGTATAATAAGGAAAGATCACAAATATTTATTTATTTATTTATTTTTATTTATTTATCATAAGTCTGTACAGAGTTCTCCTCCATTTTCACAGACACTATACATAGGTGTACATAAATGCATGAATGAGGGTTTTTTTTTACGATTCCATGACCGAATAATATTGTCATGCATGCATGAATAAATGAATGAACACTTCCCTCCCAGTCACGGATAGCCACCAACTGAGGAGAGAGCATTCGGTTGGCAGGATAAATGCATGGATGGGATTATGCATGACTACTGCCCGGTCGTGTTATCCACCCCTGGTGAGAAAAAAGGAGCCACCTTCCCAAGGATAACACGTCCGGCCCTTTCCCTTGAGGCCCAAACAGAAGACCCCTCCTGATCTAATAGCTGTCAAACACTAATTTCTCACCATTCCATAATTTCTGCGAGGCACACGTAAGCGGAAATCCCGCACCTCATGTGCCCCCTCCCTATTCTTCTTTCTCTGTTGCATTTAGATCACTGTACATATTCGATTGGGATAGGCCCGTCCTACCCCGTCCTACTTCGGTTATAGCCTTACATAAGTGTATGAATTAATTAATTAATTGGCTATGATTCCCTATCTAAAATAGTGCCCTTTGCACAGGCGGATCGCCATTCCACATGCAAGGGCCACGCCTACGATTATCTACATGAGTGTATGAATAAATGAATTAATTGATTAATTAATTACCAATTCCCTAACTGTATGGATGGATTTATGAATGGGTATATGGATATTCATGCATGCATGTTAGGAAAAAATACTCATCCCTCCCAGTACGGATAACCAGTAACTGGGGAGAGAGCCCTTGTTATGAATTAAATAAATGATTGAATGAATAATATGTGGAATGAGTAGTGAATGAATGAGTGAATGTTATCAACCTTCAGCCACGGATCACCAGCAGCTGAGGATGAAACATTATATCCATTGGGCCCTGTCTCATTACAAACAGTTTGACAGTTAAATACGTTATGGCTTACTAACATATCGACTTTACAGTGCTACATATACTAATATTCCTTTTACTACATAGCCCTATTGGCAATTTCTTAACTAATCGGTTCGCAACACAATCATCCATCCGTAATATGACCTACCCTCATTGTAGGCTCTTTCAACACTCTTCTACATGAATTCCTAATTACAATTAACAGTTTACTGAGATTACCAGGTTTATACCATTCTTTGCTTATCATCTTAATAATCCTATAGCCATTCTCATCCTCATTTATCATATATTGTTCCTTGTTATTCAAAAATTTCCTTCTCACCGCTATGGTTTCTTTACATGATTTCAACATGTGAAATTCTTCTCTGTTTTCACCACAGAGAAGGCACCTTGTTGCATCTTTCACTTTAATCCATCCCCTATTCTTGTAAATTCCCATTAACCACCATATCAAACCCCTGATTTCTCTTCTATTTACACTCACAATATTTATGTTCATATCCTGCCTTATCCTAATAAACTCTGAGAGGGTCGCCTTGCTTCTACACTCGGATACCAACCACTGTCTTTGAATATCTCTGAGTCGTCTAATGATTAGTTTATTCGTTGACCTTTCCAACCTCTCCCAATAACTTCCATATCCCAACCTATCTAATATACTTCTGATTTTCGTTAACCAATACTCTCCCTGGATATTATCTCTCTGATGTTGATATGCGATCTGCAGAAGCTCGCCACCCTCTCTTCCTTTCAATCTCAAAAGATATTTCAGAACTCTCTTAAGAACATCTACTTGGATATTTTCTTCACATATTAATCTTACTCCACAATTTGCTGTACAATTTGGTAACCCCATTACAATTTTACAGAACTTACTTATAACCTGATTCAGCATCTCACACTCTTTCTCTACACCCCATAGCTCAGCTCCATAAAGCATTCGATTTTTAACTACGGCTTGCAGGACATTTCTCTGAATCTTATAGTCTATATTTGGGAATTTATTTTCAAGAATTCTAATTACTGATAATGCAGCAAGACCTTTCCATTTGGCTTGTTTTATTTGATGGATCCACTTCCCGTTGTTTGCTATATATATTCCCTGGTACTCTAATCTATTTGTGACCTCCACTTGACAACCATCAATCGTCCATTTTTCATTCTTCGCTCGTTTACAGCCTTTGTTACAGATCAGAACTTTCGTCCTGGAAATGTTAATTTTTAATGACCACGTTTTAGCAAACTCTGTCACAGCATTAATGCTCTTTTGCATGCCTCCGGCCGTTAACGTCATCAGCAGGACATCGTCCGCGAAAATTAGGCCTGGTATTTCTTGATTTACTAAAACTGGACTCATCCAGTTATCACCTCCATGTCCGTTTAATATATCGTTTATAAATAACAGAAATAAAATAGGAAATAGCTTACATCCTTGTTTCAAACCCAATAAAGAATCTATTTGACCACATGCTACCCCATCACCTACCCTTATACTGCATAGCACCCTTCGGTAAACTGCCTCCAATGCTTGTACCATCTTACTAGATACCCCTAATAGGCGTAATTTTGCGAACAATGCACTCCTGCTGACTGTGTCAAAGGCCTTTTCAAAATCTATAGCCGATATATATAATTTTCCTGCTTTCGGTTTTATATACTTATCTATTATTGTTTTTACAATCATGATGTTATCTATTGTTCTTCTGTGTTTTCTAAAACCACTTTGATATTTCGAGAGGATGGAGAATTCTTCCGCCCATTTCATCAGTCTATTTGCCAGAATTCCTGTATATAATTTACTTAGGGAGTCCAATAGTGTTATACCTCTGTAGTTGTTTGGATTACTTCTCTCCCCACGCTTCTTGTAAATTGGACATATTATACCTGTCTGCCATGCCTTAGGAAACTCCAAAGAATCAAATATCCTATTGAACAATTTTACTAATATTTCCAGCATTTGTTGGCTTTTTACTGCTTCTTTCCAAAATTCATTAGTTATACCACTGAAGCCCCCCGCTTTCCTACATTTGACCTTTCTAATCATTTCTAAAACCTCACATTCTGTTATTTCTTCATCTAAGCAGGGGATACGAATCTCTAAGCCCCTCGAGATATCCATACATGTTCTATTATTTATCCAAGTATCCTGTCCTCCTAGCAATTTATTAAAATAATCAATCCAGACTCCATTCTCAATTTTAACATTGGCAAATCCTCTCTCACCTCTACTTATTTTATTAATTCTATTCCATACCTTATCACTTTGATTATTCTTACAGTCTATGTTTATTAATTTTGCCTCCTCCTGTTGCCATATCCTCTTTTGCTCTACTAGCAACACTTTATATTCTTTTCTTAGTTTACAATAGTGTGCCCGAACCTTAGGCTCCCCCTCTTTTCTATATGCCTTTAGGACTCTAATCACCTCCATTTTCTTTGTTTTACATACATCATTGTACCATCCTTTCCTTTTATCTTTATTATTATTATTCTGTTTCCTTTTCACATGAGCTATAGTTTTAAAGGGTTTCTCTACCAGTTCTACCGCTAAGTCCACCTTACTACTCAGTAACGCAACCTCTATTCCACTCTTAATTATCTGGAATTCTTCTCCCTTTAAATATGACTCTACTCTTTTTGGGGTATTCTTGCACCACTTGTATTTATTAATTATCCTAATATTATCTTTTTCTGTTACAGTGTTACGTTCCTCCTGTTCTTTCTCATACACTTCTAGGGTAACAGATACCGGGGAATGATGTGATTCGGCCCATTCTAATATCTCTATTTCCTTTACCATCTCTAAAATATCTCCCGTACACACAACCAAATCAATTACACTACCTCCCTGCGCTGTAATATATGTTAGCTTTCCCGTTTCATCTCCCCGCCTCCATCCATTTAGAATATATAAATTCTCTGCGGTACATAGTTCTAGTAGTTTATCGCCATATACATTACGTTCCTTATCCCGACTGTTTCTGCTACCTCTCATTGGCTCTATTCCTTCTTTACTATATGCGGGAATTGACTCTCCAATTCGTGCGTTCCAATCCCCTAACATAATGATTCCTGCTTCTTCATATTTACCTCTCATTAGGTTGATCTCCTCTATTAAATCCTCAAAAAAGTTCACATTGGTATATGGTGACCCCATCGGATGGTTATATATAAAGGCTAAGCATATGTCTCTCTGTTTACTCCCTTCCAGTTTAAGTTTGATCCAAATTACATCTTGCATATCGTTAGGCAATTCTTCTATCTGACTACTAAACTCTTCCTTTATCAGAAGTGTTATTCCTCCCGGAATTCTCCCTCGAGTCCCTCGTTTTCTTTTTATTACACTTCTCGTAACATAGCCCTTCCATGTTAAAATCTTTCCTTCCGGCATCCATGTTTCTAAAAAAGCAAATATCTCAAAATTTTCCACAAGCTCAGACACTCTATCATTCCCCAGTTTACTTAATATGCCTTCTATATTTACAAAACCAATTTTCAATGCTAGTTATTTCACTTTCCTATTATCTGAGACACTACCTGTTTTACTACGTGTGTTTATTGTTTTATCAATTTGTACTATACTTCCATGAGGGGAACTATAAATTTCCCCTCACTTGAAAGATCACAAATACGTAGACTATTTACGAGAGCACATGGCGAGTTTCAAACAAAAATGTCTGAAGCAGTCGTAGATGCGGAAGAAATGTTGACATACTTTCGTATTTTAGAAGATAAGGCAATGCGGATGTTATCTTTGGATGAAAAGATTCAAGCACTTAGGGGTGTCGAAGAAACAGAAGAAGACGACGCCAAGGAATTCGACACGGCAGAAACGTACCGGGAGAAGTGGCTACAAGCTAAGGTTAGGTTCGAAAGTAATTTTCAAGTGAATTTATCTGTTGATGGAGGTGAGGCCTTAGCGAGTGAGATCGAGACGACGAAGAAAAGGAATTTCAGTTTACCCAAGCTACAGCTTAAACAGTTCAACGGAGATATAAAAAAATGGATTGGTTTTTGGGGACAGTTTAAGAAAATAAACGACGATAGTGATATCGACCCGGAAGATAAATTTCAGTATCTTCTACCAAGACCGACTACAATATATCAGACCTTAATGTTACTATCGATTGAGAGGAAAATGGCGACTTCGTGGGCGAACTTTTGAGACATGTGGTTGGTTCATATCTGTGTTTACATTCTGTTAAAGAGTGTTATTTTGATCGAGTTATTGAAGTATGAAGTATATGTTTGGTAAAATAGTAATCTATAACGGTTTATCAGTATGGTGTTTTGTTAGAAGTTTATTTGATGGTATTTTTAATGTATAATAGTGTTCATATTGCCGTGCTGTAACATAGCACAACATGGGTCGTTCCTGCTGCGTTCGTGGTTGTAGATCTAATTATACCGTTGCTGAAGCTTTTAAATTCCCTGAAGATAGATCTCTACAGGAGAAATGGATAAGGAATATTCACCGAGAAAATTTGGAAGTCAAAGACCAAACTATCGTAGGCTATGTGTGTAACCAAAATTTGTGGTTAGGGAAGATCTCTTTCCATCCGATAATGATGAGCCTAATCGTTTTTGTTTTCTTATTCAGTCGGAGTAATTTCATGTAAGTTGACGATAAGTATTAGTTTCTATGTAGAATATAAGTGTGTGACTGTATTTATATGGGTCAGTGGTCACTAAGATCTGTAATTATACATAGTCATGTGAGAATATGTTTGTTTTGATCGTGCTGTGAACCGGATTTAAATCGAACTATGGCAATGCCTCTCATACATCTATTCTTAAGTTCTCTAAGGAATGAAACATTAAGAGAGAAGTGGATCAGGAACATACATCGTGAATATTTCTACAAAACAGTAGTGTGCATACGTCATCTGACAGTAAGTCTGAGATTAGGGAAAACTATTTTTCTATTTCTAAATGGTGGACCTATTCGTATTCCTCCACAAAAAAAAATCATTTAGATAGTGATAATTGATATGGTGCCTATGTGCTTCAAAGTGTCGTGTGATTTAGATGCAATTGCATTTTGAAAGAATCTGTGCTTGCCTGCGGGAACATTTGGCTAGATCTTGGTGTATAACAAAACTTATAGTGTGACAGATGGAGCAATCTGTACACTGTTACACAGAAGAAATAGTGACTTGCAGGGATGGTGGTGGTGGTGATTATTGTTTTAAGAGGAAGTACAACTAGGCAACCATCCCCTATGTAACACTAATCACAGGGAAAGAATGGAAGGGGTCTGACACTTCGAAAAATGAAGGTATCGGCCGAAGGAAGACAAGGGGCACGAAGAGCATGAAAATGAAAGACTCCCTAGGAATCCATACGCAATACCGCTCGGGTCTGAAAAGAACAAGTGTTGACCGAGGGAGGTTCGGATAGGATAGATGAAAGTGAGGAGCATGGCACAAGTAAGTGGAAGCAATGCCAGGACTCAGGTGAAGGCCCCGTGGTCGCAACCCACGCTCCAAAGTTCAGAGCCCGTGGGGCCCATTTTAGTCGCCCCTTACAACAGACAGGGGATACCGTAGGTGTTATTCTACCGCCCCCACCCACAGGGGGGACTTGCAGGGATTAGCTTTGTTTGTAACTCAGGGGTTTTATTGTACCAATACCTTCCGATTCTTGCTGTGGATATCTGCTATCAAGCAGTCTACACCAAATTGTAGATCGTCCATGTAGGTTAAAGACATCATTGTTTAGAGTCAATGGAGTTGTTTTACTCATGTTCTTCAATGGGGAAAATCCTACTATATCGTTAGTGTTTGAACGCTTCATTTCTAAGTTTACCATCGTGGTTGGAAGTGCTACTATATCATATGTCAACATACGATTTAAGAGTTTCAGGTAAGGAAGACTTAACGTCATCGGGGCTGTTCATTGGGCTGGCATAATCATTTCGGGTGTACTTCATTTTCATCGAGTGCTGAACATTAGAAATTGTCCACCACTTCGCAACTAAGGCAACACGTTATATTTCATAGTTCTTATGAAAGTGAATAAATTGAGGACTTTCGGACCTTAAATTATTTTTAAACATTCCAAATGATGTTATAAATATCATTTTAACAGTTTTATAGTGTATTTCCATCTATCCAGCGAAGTGTAATCTAAGAGAAAACATTATTTGACTAAGTGAAATTTCGAAATAATCAGCTTGTTGTTCTCTTTTGCTGTGGGGTTGTCCATCTATTCTAGCACAATGTGTGTGATTCTAGTTGTTTATATGTGATGAGTACTTGTTCGCGAAGCGTTTTCATCGGTGCAACAGTGATTTTCCCAATGATGTTACATTTATCATGTTAAATTACCTACCACCGTTTGCAAAATATGTACGTGATCTTTTCGTAATTTCTGGCTGATTGAACCAGATACTGTGTAGCTCTTTCAGTGGTATCAACACAATAATTTAATGTGACGCCGGGCTCAGTGGCTCAGACGGTTGAAGCTCTGGCCTTCTGACCTCAACTTGGCGGGTTTGATTCCGGCTCAGTCCGGTAGTATTTGACGGTGCTCAAATACGTCAGCCTCGTGTCGGTAAATTTACTGGCAGGTAAAACAACTCCTGCGGCACTAAATTCCGACATCTCTGAAAATCGTGAGTTGGTTTATCGTCGAAATGAAGTTATTGCGTGCTACCCTAACCTTCATCAGTCGGCAGCTACTGCGCCCACGACGTCCACCATCTTGGTTTTGATATTACGGTCTGATATATTGCAGTCGGTCTTGCTTCTACAGACTACTGTTCCAGGTTCCGTGGCCAGGGAGCTAGTTGAGTTTCCCTCCATCCGGAGCGAACTATCAA
The DNA here is from genome assembly GCF_040414725.1 of Anabrus simplex. Lineage (NCBI taxonomy): Eukaryota > Metazoa > Arthropoda > Insecta > Orthoptera > Tettigoniidae > Anabrus > Anabrus simplex. The sequence goes on from NC_090265.1 coordinate 1,379,030,544, forward strand.
AAAGCAATATATCACCTGAAATCTAGGTATGCCAGGGAAGAATTACTTATAGAAGTATATGTCAGAGAACTTCTAAATCTTGTTCTGCTTCAAGCTACCGAAGGTAGTAGCCTTAGTATTGGAAGCCTCTATGATAAATTAGAAACACAACTGAGAGCTTTGGAATCTTTAGGAGTCACTAGTTATAAGTATGCAGCAATGCTGTATCCTTTGGTGGAGTCTGCATTACCAGAAGAGGTTATGAAGGCATGGGAGAGAGTTCGTGTATCTCATATATCAGAAAATGATCACGATCATCACCTAAGCAAGTTGTTACTGTTTATAAAACAAGAAGTGGAGAGCGAAGAACGTTTGTCACTTGCTCACTCTAGTTTTATTGTGAAGAGGGATGACATGTTATGCGAGCCAGGTAAACAAGAGAGACTTCCCACCGCTGCTGCTTTGTACTCAGGTGAGGGTCAGAAAACTGAAACAGATTGTATCTGGTGTGACAAGAGTTCCCATAGATCTGCTGATTGTTTTAAAGTGAGGAATCTCCAGAATGGAGAGAAGAATGATATTTTGAAGAAAAGGGGTGCTTGCTTTCGTTGTTTAAGGAAGGGGCATAACTCTAGCAAATGTAAAGCATTTGTGAAGTGTATGATTTGCTTAAAAAGGGATCATTGTGCTATCTTATGTCCTGATTTAGTTACTAAGAAAGAAGAGAGGGAAAGTTCAAAGGGAAAGGATAATCAAAATCAAAACACTGAGACTTTAACTGCCTATCAAAATGCAGAGACGCTATTACAGACTCTTGTTGTGAAGGTTTCTGGTAGTGAAGGACCGGTCAAGCTTGCACGAATTTTATTAGATTCTGGGTCAAAAATATCTTACATAACCAAAGAAAGCGCTAGGAAGTTAGGACTACAAAAACTGGGAAAGGAAGTGATGTTTCATTGTTTGTTTGGGGGTGTAGAAACTTCAAAGAGACACATAATGATTATGATGTAACACTACAAGCACTAAAAGGGGATTTCAAATGCACAGTCTCGTTGCTTGATAAGAAGAAAATATGTGGTTATGTTCCAAGATTCGAAACTCAACATGTTTACCCTGTTCTTGCAACTAGAAACATTCAGTTAACTGATGTTGGGGTCAATGTTCCAGAGGTGCATCTGTTGCTTGGAGCAGATGTTTTAGGGAAGCTGCTTACAGGAGTTCTGATTAAGCTGGATGAAAATATGTATGCACTGGAAACCAGGTTAGGTTGGACAGTGATGTGTCAGCGAGATCTGGCTAAGGGCAATCAGTCACTAGTCAGTCTCACTTGTGGTAAAGCAATGGATATATCAGACTTGTGGAAGTTAGAAACTATTGGCATAAAGGACCCTGCAGAGTCTCAGTCAAAGAAAGAGATGGAAGAGGAAGTCGTGAAACACTTCAATGAAACTGTAAGGATGAATGAAGAAGGGAGATACGAGGTTCGTCTCCCCTGGAAGGATGGCCATACAGAATTGTTGGATAACAGGAAGTTGGGTGAGAAGAGGTTGGAAGCAGTCACTAGAAGATTGGTAAACTTGGACAAGCTTAAAGAGTGGAGTGGATAGAATGTGGAATCGTGGAGACTGTAAATGAGAATGACGAGGCGTCAGGCCACTATTTACCGCACAGAGCATTAATTAAGGAATCAAGTTTAACTACCAAAATTAGGCCCGTGTTTGATGCCTCGGCAAAGGACAGTCATGGCAATTCGCTGAATAAATGCTTGGAGAAGGGAACAAATCTAATCGAGATTATTCCCAAACTTTTGCTGCAGTTTCGAAAGCATGCCATAGGGGTCACTGCTGATATTAAAAAGGCATTCCTGCAGATAAGCCTCTATGAGGATGACAGGGATTTTCTAAGATTTCTCTGGTGGAAAGATTATTCCAAAGGCGAGGTCATCACATTGTGGCATTGCAGAGTAGTGTTTGGGGTTACGTGCAGCCCATTCCTATTAGGAGCAACGATAGCGCATCACCTGAGTAAAGTTTCAGCTGAAGATGTGAAAACGGCCAAGAAGCTTCAGAATTCTTTCTACGTGGACAATTGTGTTACTAGCTGTTAAACCAAAGAAGAGATGAGTGAGTTCGTTGAAAAATCTACTAAAATGATGAGTTCAGCACATTTTGAATTAAGAGGGTGGATAAGCAATTCACCAGAAAAATCAGAGTCAGAGAACATTGTTTCAATACTTGGTCTTATGTGGGATGCTCGGTCAGATGAGATGTTCTGTATTATTAATACAGTTGAGCTAACCACACTTTCAACTTCTGAGCGAAGCTTACTGTCAAGTGTGCAACATATTTTTGATCCACTTGGTTTTCTGTGTCCAGTAACATTAATCCCTAAATTATTGATGCAGGAAGCCTGGAGAGAAAAATGTGGATGGGACGAGGAATTACCAGAACAAATAACAAACAAATTCCATTCTTGGGTGAAACGCTTACCTTTGTTGAAACCATGCAGGATTCCAAGAAGGCTTGTACCATGGGAATTTAATAGCAGGGGATTAACTATTCATGTGTTTGCTGATGCCAGCAAGTTGTCATATGCTACGTGTATATTCCAAAGGGCAGAAAAGGACTCTATTGTGTCATAACAGTTGGTCCAAGCTAAAGCTAGGGTTGCACCTTTAGGACCAATAACTATACCCCGCCTAGAATTGTTAGCTGCGGTCATAACCACTCGGTTATGCACACAAGTGAAAAGGGCATTAAACCTCCAAGACTGTAAAACATACTTTTGGAGTGACTCTACAGTGATGCTAACCTGGATCAAGACGAAAGGAAACTGGAGTGTATTCGTAGGAAATCGTTGTGAGGAAATACGCAAGTTCAGTAACCCGAAGGATTTCCAGAATTTTTAAACCCTGCTGACCTACTATCCAGAGGCATGAGCGCAAAGTTTCTGGTAAAAAGTAAATGGTGGGAAGGTCGCACATGGCTCAAGGATGACACTGAACGATGTCCTAAATTGGACATTGCGGCTCCTGAGGATGAAGTCAACAAGGAGAAGAGAAAGATTCTCGTAACGAATACAGTATTTGATAAGGAAGAGTTTACATCGAGACTCTGCTGTTTTTCTAGTTACCATAGAACGTTATGCATGATTGTCTGGGCACTGAGATTTGTCAACAACCTGTGAAACCGATATGCCAAAAGGAATGGAGAACTATCTGTAGAAGAAGTAGTCGAGGCAGAAAAGTGTCTGATAAGATGTGTTCAAACAGAGAACAGAGAGATCATAGAGCAAAAGATGAAAAGGAAAACTCAGATTTTTGAAGATAGTCAGAGAATTCTAAGGCTGCGAACAAAGTTAGCCTACGGTGATTATACAGAAAACTTCAAGTGCCCCATCGTGCTGCCTTCTGAAAACATTGTCGTTGAGAGAATGGTGATGGAAAAACATTGCCTGTCTAAGCACGTTGGACTTCAAACTTTATTAACAATGCTTAGAGAAGACTTCTGGATCATAGGAGGAAGAAAGTTGGTTAGGCGAATCATAATGAGCTGTGTCAAATGTAAGAGGTATCGGTCCAAGTCAATGGAGACACAATCTGCCCCACTTCCCAAGGAGCGAGTTAACTGCACCGCAGTATTTCAAGTCACCGGGGTAGATCTTGCTGGACCATTGTATCTGAAGACTGGAGAAAAGGCGTGGCTCGTGTTATTCAAATGCGCCATCTATCGAGCAGTTCATATTGAGCTTGTCAGGTCTCTGTCAACAAACGCATTCCTACAAGCCCTACGAAGATTCATTGCTCGCAGGGGCAGGGTGTCGGTTATCTACTCCGACAATGGCACAAACTTCACAGGGGCTAACCACGCTTTGCAAGGGTTAAGCTGGGAAGAAGTAGTTTCCAGTTGTGTTGTAGAAAGAATAACTTGGAAATTCAACCCTCCCACTGCTGCATGGTGGGGAGGGTGGTGGGAAAGGCTTATTGGAATGGTGAAAGAGCTACTTCGTCGTAATTTGTGCAAGGCTTCGGTTATTTGCGAAGAGTTAAGCACAATACTGTGTGACTGTGAAGCTATTATAAATTCACGGCCATTGACATATGTATCCGATGAGTTACACAATCAGAAACCACTGAACACAGCTGATTTTTTTCGTGAGATACCCAGCACTGATGTGCCAGATTTGGATGCCATCGACAGAAAAGGAATAGAATTAAGATGGCGTTATCTACAGAAACTGCGGGACGATCTTCGGCAGAGGTTCCGCAAAGAATACCTGGCTCTTCTTATTCAACAGGGAGGTAGGACATCCAACAAAGTGAACGTTGGAGACGTTGTGCTGATCGGAGCTGATGACATCAAACGAGCCGATTGGCCACTAAGTGTCGTTCAGGAGGTGTACCCTGGTAAAGGATGGCGTCGTCAGGGTTGTCAAACTGAGAACGGCTGTGGGCGAGAGGGTGCGGCTGGTTCAAAGGCTTTATCCCTTAGAAGTCGCCTCATCAGATGAATCTGCAGTAGTGCAGAGCAATCGGCCAGATTCTATCCTGGAGATACATCCAGAGAAGGCTTCGCACGGATCATCGGATGCAGTGGCAAATCCACAAGTGAAGTCTACAAGAAGTGGTAGAATAGTGAAAACACCAAAAGGTTTGGACTTATAAATACTCCAGAAGAGACAAGCAATGTATGAAAATCAGTGTCAAATGAAAGATTGTAACGTTTTGTTGTAGAATGCTGCTGTCTACTTTCATTGTGTTGCAATTTTATCTGTGGATTAGTGTAAACAAAATTTTGATTTCTATCCTGTTATGTGTTTGTAGTGGTTGGTATCATGACAGCCCTCCCTTAAGTTTTGTTTCAAAACAGATGATAGTCGTGAAGTGCACAAGGCGTGTGTTTTTATATTCCAGTGGAAGTGCTTTTGTCAATAATGGTGTTAGGAAATATTCCTGTACAATAAATTATTTTCCTTATAGATTAAGCTCCAAATTTATTATTACGGAACACTTTTGTCTAGTCCTATTGCATTCATTTTTGCCACTAGTCTACCATGATCCACCCTATCAAATGCTTTAGACAGGTCAATCGCGATACAGTCCATTTGACCTCCTGAATCCAAGATATCTGCTATATCTTGCTGGAATCCTACAAGTTGAACTTCCGTGGAATAACCTTTCCTAACACCGATCTGCCTTCTATCGAACCAGTTATTAATTTTGCAAACATGTCTAAAATAATCAGAAAGAATGCCTTCCCATAGCTTACATGCAATGCATATCACACTTACTGGCCTCTAATTTTCAGCTTTATGTCTATCACCCTTTCATTTATACACATGGGCTACTATAGCAACTCTCCATTCATCTGGTATAGCTCCTTCATGCAAACAATAATCAAATAAGTACTTCAGATACGGTACAATATCCCAAACCATTGTCTTTAGTATATCCCCAGAAATCTTATCAATTCCAGCTGCTTTTCTAATTTTCAACTTTTGTGTCTTATTGCAAATGTCATTATTATCATATGTAAATTTTAATACTTCTTGAGCATTAGTCATCTCCTCTATCTGGACATTATCCTTGTAACCAACAATCTTTACATACTGCTGACTGAATACTCCTGCTTTTTGAAGATCCTCACATTCACACTCCCCTTGTTCATTAATTATTCCTGGAATGTCCTTGGAACCTGTTTCTGCCCTAAAGTACCTATACATACCCTTCCCTTTTTCACTAAAATTGATATGACTGCCAAATATGCTTGCCATCATGTTATCCTTAGCTGCCTTCTTTGCTACATTCAATTTCATAGTAAGTTCCTTCAATTTCTCCTTACTTCCTCAGCCATTTCTAACTCTATTTCTTTCCAATCTGCAACTCCTTCTTAGTCTCTTTATTTCTCTATTATAATAAGGTGGGTCTTTACCATTCCTTACCATTTTTAAAAGTACAAACCTGCTTTCACATTCCTCAACAACTGCTTTAATCCCATCCCAGAGTCTGTTTACATTTTTATTTGCCGTTTTCCACTGATCATACTTACTTTTTAAAAACTCCCTCATGCCTGTTTTATAAGCCATATGGTACTACATAATAGCCCTACTTTTAAGACCTTCCTGTCTATCACATTTATTTTTAACTACGACAAAAAGTGCTTCATGATCACTACTACCATTTATTACTTTAATTTCTCTATAGAGCTCATCTTGTTTTACCAGCACCACATCCAGGTAATTTTTCCCTCTAGTTGTTCCATCACTTTCTGAACCAGCTGTCCTTCCCATATTAGCTTATTTGCCATTTTTGGTCATGCTTCCTGTCGTTTGCATTTTCTTCCCAATTGACATTTGGTAAATTCAGATCTCCCGCTACAATCACATTATTTACTATGTCGTTTCTGACATAGCTGATTACCTTATCAAATAATTCTGAATCCATGTCAGCGCTACCCTTTCCCGGTCTGTACACTCCAAAGACATCAACGTCCTATTAACTTTAGAAATGAGCCATACACCTAGAATTTCATGTATGTCATATTTAACTTTCTCGTAGCTTACAAATTCTTTTTTCTCCAGAATGAATACTCCCCCTCCCACCATTCCTATCCTATCTCTATAATACACAGTCCAGTTCCATGAGAAAATTTCTGCATCCATTATATCATTTCTCTGCCATGATTCAACTCCTATTACAGTAACTTGTAAGTATATATCTATTAAATTACTTAATTACTTTCACCCCCTTCCCTTCATTGGGTTTTCTGAAATCAAAGGGATACGCGTTTGTTTACTTTTAAAGCCGATTCCAAATACCAACTTTCACATCTGCAACACCTTTCGTTTTTGAGATAATAGTATCTACATACAAATAATCCAACTAATTTTTTCAAATCTCTTGCCCCTCCCCCCTCCCCTTAACTGAATTTCCAAAAAACGAAAAATACTCATTTTTATTTTTAAAGGAGATTCCAAATGCCAAATGTAATGTCTGTAACATCTTCATATTTTGGGATATCAGTATCATCCTAATAAAAATATTTCAACCCCATTTTCGGTCATTTTTACCCCCCACCCAAGTGGCTTTTCCAAAAACAAAAAATACTGTTTCTTTATTTTTAATAGAGATAAAAATACCATTTTTTTTCACTTCTGTAACATGTTAAGTTTTTGAGATATATTGTAGACATGCTCATTTTAAAATTTCACCCCCTTTTTAGTTCCCCTTAAGCGGAGTCTCCGAAAACGAATCACGTTTCTTTACTTTTACAGGAGACTCCAAATACCTATTTATATCCTGTAGCATTTTACGTTTCTGAGATAAACTGTAGATATAGCCTTTCTAAAAATATACCCCATATGTCACTCCTGTCTAACCCCCATTAATTGAATTTTCCTGAAACAAACAAAGTATGTATTTCTTTATTTTTAAAGGAGACTCCAAATACCAATTTTTACATCTGTAAACCTTTTAAGTTATGAGATATAGATGCATTCATTTTAAAAATTCACCCCCCTTTTCAACTACTTAATGACGGTATATCCAAAATCTTAACTTAGCGAGCCCGTACATTGTAATATAAATGTACCCTCAAAATTTCATTTCTTTATGTCCAGTAGTTTTGGCTCGGCGATGATGAATGATTCAGTCAGTCAGTCAGTCAGGACATGTTATTTTATATAGTGTATATAGATTATGATGATAATTTTCAGTTCTGGTGTTAATATATAGTGATGATAAGAATAAGCAATTAACAATACTAACTTTACTACAGTTTATTTGTTAAACACATTACCTTTCAATGGATTGGATTTGGCTGTCTTTAGGAACTGACAGATGACATTTCTCAAATGCAATGAGTGAATAACACACAAACAGCAAGAAACAGATCCCTTACTAAGACAACGTCCGACTCGTTGGCTGAATGGTCAGCGTACTGGCCTTCGGTTCAGAGGGTCCCGGGTTCGATTCCCGGCCGGGTCGGGGATTTTAACCTTCATTGGTTAATTCCAATGGCCCGGGGGCTGGGTATTTGTGATGTCCCCAACATCCCTGCAACTCATACACCACACATAACACTATCCTCCACCACAATAACACGCAGTTACCTACACATGGCAGATGCCGCCCACCCTCATCGGAGGGTCTGCCTTACAAGGGCTGCACTCGGCTAGAAATAGCCACACGAAATTATTATTACTAAGACAACAATAGTCATGAGTATGAAATTTGTATGGGAGTAACATAATGAGTGCTGCCAAAAGCTAATGCTAAAATATCCCATTTGGCATTATTCCTTTCGTTGGAAAAATTGTTGTTTTTGTTGTTGTTCTGGGACCTTTTTTTAACATAGCACTTTAAATTCACTATTTTATTTACAAAGATTTGCAGACTGAATGCTGATGGCATAATTTGAAAATGTAATGCCCCTGATATATTTTGTTATTAAATTAAGGCTATAATTCTAATTTTACTTTCATATTAGGCCTATATTAGTGTTTACTTGCATAAAACTCAAACTCATAGGATTCTCAGAAAAAAATTCTCACAAGGTTCAGTGCACCTAGAATGAATATCCTGAATATAGTCATATTTTTTGTTGACTGAAATTCTTGTATTAATTCCTGATGTGATACAGAATAATTTAAATATGGTTTTACAACTCTCATTGTCCATTTGGAAGGAAAATAGATGTAATTGAGTGATAACTCTAAATTATTAGATGACAGCACGTCAGCCTCTCACCGCTGGATACCGTGGTTGAAATTCCGATCACTCCATGTGAGATTTGTGCTGGACAAAGCAGAAGCAGGACAGGTTTTTCTCCGGGTACTCCGGTTTTCCCTGTCATCTTTCATTCCAGCAACACTGTCAATTATCATTTCATAGCATTTCTCAGTCATTCATACAAATCACTCTGGGAGTGGTGACCCCATCATAATAATAGCCTATATATGGTTCATTCATTCCATCCCTGACCTGGTCAAAGACTGGAAAACAGGTTTTCATTTTCATGGGATGCTGAATGCATTTCGCTCTTTTTAGTCAGTAATGTGTACTGTAGTTTAGTGATTCGTTACTCCATCTCACCACTTTACTAATTTATTTCATAAACTAATTGTGGAACTGAACATTTCATTCTTTAATGGCCAAATTTTTAACTAAGCATTATATTTTTGAACAAATACAATTCTTACATTTTAACTGGCTGGAAAATTTATCTCAGATGTATGGAACAATTAGTTAAGAACAGGGAAATCTGATCATCTGTTTAGTACAGATAGTGCCATATTATAACTAAGCTAACTCATGGTTCTATGTTGACCAGGTAATGTTAAAACTACCCTGAAGTCGACAGATGAGTTGCTTGAGATTCTACCTGGACACCAGAGAGGTCTAGATACTGGTAATAAGGAGTATTACCTGAAGGATATGGAAGAGAAGGAAAGCGAACGTGAACATAAGAAGGGAGATGATGGAGAGAATGATGTTCTTGCTGATGTGGTAATATTACCAATTGATAATATACAATATTTATGTGATCAGTAGAACTTGCTTATGGGACCCACAGGCTAGTTGCTAGGTACTCATCTGCAGCATACTAGAGGTCGCTGCAGCATGATTGTGTTTCGTTGCTAGCGACTTACTTGCTTCCTACCAACTATTGTCAACTGAGACACCCTGGCATTGTATATATTAATGTACCATCATTGATTTCTTTACAGCGTAAGGCATTAGACATAATTTAGGAGTTCTTATGTTGCTTTCATTATGTTCCTTTCATGTTTTATGTTACTTTCATTAATCTGTCTCTGTCTTATACTTGGCTTTGACAATATGAAAGTGAATGAGGTATGAACGATGCTAGTATTGTCATTCCTTATGCAGTCAGTCCCTGCTATGAATGGTGTGAAACTGTTGTTCATAGGGTCAGCTGGTGCATGCATTTCAGTGGGCTTGGCAGACTGATATGTAATAGCAACTTCTGGCTCAGTGAGGAAAGCAACAGGAAACTACCTCAGTCCTCATTTCCCTGGTTCACCTCTTCAGTGATGCCTAGGCCGTCTATGACAGCTGATGGTGGAGCTGTTGAGGGTCCAACCAGCCTTCGGGCTGTAGACTAAACATACATACATATGTTGCTGTAGTTGGTAATGGCATCTATCTGTTGAATTCTAAGAATGTTACCATATTCTGTGAATTTTATCCAGTTGTTGCAGGAAGAACAGAAAATATTGCACAATTTATGATATTAGGTTATAATAGTAAACACATTTGTAGGGGCCGGTTGGTGTGTCGTTGGCCATGGCATTGAACACTTCACTCTTGTACAGGTAAAATGAGGTAAGATATGAATCATTTACTTTTTGCACCAATGTAATTTATGCTGTGGGTCCCTTGAGCAAATTTTATCATGTTTGTTTTCTCTGGCTTATTTGAGTCCTGTCCTTAAAAATTCTAGGTAATCACCATAATCTGTTCCTGTTTAAAATTACCTCCCCCTCAAAAAAAGAAAAGAAAACTCCTCTCTGGAAAAAATTCTTCATACAGAAGACAGATTGACCAGTTGAGTAGTACAGTTGATTGATACACTTGACTTCTCTTCAAATCCAGGCTCATTTGATTGGCATTTAAGGATTCTTATATGTGAGAGACCCATGTTAGTAGATCTAGTGGAACATTAAAGGGACCTCTTTCCATGGTAAAATTCTAATGCTCCAGTATGTCATAAGATTGACAGCAGTTGAAGAGAAGTTAAATATGTATGTACTTTAAAACTTTCACAAACAACACCCAGTCTTAATGATTTTCTCATTTGGTAGAAGCATGTATGGTAACTACAGAGAAAGTTCAGTATTGCATCCACTTATACATATCAAGCTCCTCCTGGTTTTAGTATCTTACCATGTTGTCTAATTTTCTATTTTTGCTACACTCATATTTCAGAGACAGAAGACATATTTAAAAAATACCATTCATCTTCTTTACTCTCTTATTTCAATTCTGTGGAAGCAAGCTGAACAATTTGTGATATCTGAAGCCATCTCTTTTCAGTTTTTACAGCCATGTGACATCAGATACCACCGCTACAAAAACATCAGTTCCATTCCCTACTGTACTCCCCACACACGGCCGCTTACAGTTGTGTTATACCTGAAGGCGAGTTAAGATTTTTGAACATAATTTGGAATATTTAATAACAAAGATTATTTCGTTAATGAATCAGTAAACAAAAACTACTTAATACACACAGATGAATACTGACTCAACTGTCGTCGTCACCATCACATTCAAACTGGTCAAGAACTGACCTAATTCTAACACAGCCTGGCATTAGTTTATTGTTCATGGCATGATAGAGATTATCTAGCATAAAATGTGAATAACGAAACACAAAAGAAAAATTATGCAGAACTTATCAAGAAACTCCAAATGTAATGTGTTTTCAAAATGTATACATAAACTTAAAACCAAGAAGTCTGTGAGTTTTAATGTTATACAATCAGCCCTCTTATTTTCAACATCAATGCCTTCAGGCTTAATTTTACTGACACTCCCATTGCTTCTGAAATTGTCACTAGAGCTGACTGCAGTGGTATAGTTAGTCTCTCATTGGCTTATTTTTCCATGTCCACGTCACTTTTATTATCTCCCTCGCTTGTGCAAGCAGCTTTTTATTTTTTACTTTGGAGTTCACAAGTAGCATTGTCTTATGTATAACAAATATTGAAAATGAAAATCCACAGCCTGTTTCCAATCATTCGGCTGGGTCAGGAATGGACTGAGTGAAGCCCCCATCTATCATCCAGGATAGGAATTGTGCCGGCTGCTGAAGCCTGTAGCATTCATCTGGGGCAATGATTAATGACTGACAGATGAAATGAAATGAAATGACATTGGAGAATGTTGCTGGAAGGAAAGATGACAGGGAAAACCAGAGTACCTGGAGAAAAAAATGCCCCCTACTCCGATTTGTCCTGCACAAATCTCACATGGAGTGACTGGGATATGAACCACAGAACCCAATGATGAGAGGCTAGTGCAGTGCCACTTGAACAACGGAGGCTCTAAATCTAATATTGTAGTCACTAAATCTATTTACTGAACATACACTAAATGACTTTACTTTTCAAACTGTTGCTTCATTGTAACATAACAAGAGAAGAATATCATACTTTGTCCAGATAAGCTGTGGTTCGGTGTTTTTAACGTTGTTATGTAAATACTAAATACAGTCTACCTATTTTTCTTTTGGCTACAAATTAAACATATATTATGATTATTAGTAAACTAGTTGTTACCCGCAGCTTCGCTCGCGAGGACATCATAATTTAAAAAAATTAATCATTCCTTGGTACTGCACTAAGACATTATCTGAAAATCCCTAAAGTACCAAAACTCACAAAAAAAAGCGTTACGTTTACCACACAAACTCTTCGTAAACCACGTTTGTAGTATTGTCTTCTGGGGCTAAGATGACCAGGCTACTATCAGAGCAAACTCTGGAACATGCAACATAGAACTCTAAATGTGAGAAACAGTCATCCCTCGAGTCAAAAACAAAAAATACCTTTCTTTATTTTTAAAGGAGACTCCAAATACCTATTTCTACATCTGTAACATCTTCAGTTTTTGAGATATAAGTATCCTCATAAAAATAATTTAACTCTTTCTTCACTTATTCACACCCCTGTTACTTGCCTTTTCCAAAAACAAAAAAATATATTGAAACGGGAATGCCCTGCGAGCATTCACGTTCATACATTTCTTGAGAGGAACTCACTAACACCCGGCTGTATGCATTCAAAACGAGCGCCTAACGCGCAGGTATTGTGGGAGACAGCGTGCAAGCTAGCACTGCTCCAGAGTGCCAGCCAAGGCCAAGTGACGTCACACCGAAGGTTCTCTCTTGTTCTATGACATTTCATCATGAACAGAATGTAATATCATAATTTCGAGAACGTCATCTTGTAGGCCTGAACAATAAATGCTGCTAGCCAAAATTTCATGTAAATCGGCGGAAGGATGGCCGAGATATAAATTTTTCTAGATGCCCACATGTGCAACCGCGCCGTCCGACCTTCGGCAATAAAAGGCAGTCGCTAGCCTTGAGTAAAGCAGTGTGCAGTATGCGGTGAGTGCGTGTGTCACTCAGTGTGTGTATGCAAGCAAGCAAGCAAGCAAGCGAGCAAGCAAGCAAGCAAGCACATCGCTATACGGTTCGTCACTATGTCCGGATGGGTACTTGCGTTCGAAAGTGTTAGTGTTGAAAGCCTTCTCCGTGGACTTGGACTTTGCGCGTGAACGAAAGCTTAATTTCGTTTCTATCAGTCTGTAGAGCTGTGCATTTGTATTTCGTTTGTGGACTGTGAATTTAAAGAGACTGTACATTTGAAACTGTGCTCTAGTTGTTTCCTCTACCGTGTTAAGCTACCTCGTAAAATTGTGTCCTAGCGACTGAGCAGTTCTTTTACGAATAGTGTTACGCTATTTTATAAAGAACAGTGCCTACTTTTTTTCCTCCCTGAAAGACTATGTCTATCGCTCCGTGTGAAAAGTGTTAATATTTCCTAGCATAAACTGTGCCAACCTTCACTTCATTCGAAGACTATGTCAAATCCCCTCATGAAACTGTCAAAAATCGCGCCTCAGTGATGACCTTGTCTCTGAAAAATTACGACGTAACAGGACTTGGACTGTCATAAACTATTTCTTTATATTTTCGTTGAAGCTCTAATTTTTTTCAACAAGAATGTGCGTGCTGTACTTATGTATGCAGTGCAAAGACTGTATCCAAGGAATTTATATTTTTTGAGATTGAGCGAAGTGTTTAATCATTGCATCTCGGAAGGTTCCAGATCGCTTTCATTGTTTATTTAGAGTACGATAGTGTCTACTGTGACTTTGATTTCATCTTCGAAAGTGCGTTCAACACTATTACTGCGGAAACTATTCAAAAGTGCTTCGCCTTAGTTCGCGGTGGGGTAGAAAATTGTCGCACCAGATCCCCTTGGCATTCTGTGCGGAAGTTCTTCACTTCTCCGCTCCTTAACAACTGTTTCACGCTGCACGATCTGCCTCAGGTTCGAGTCGTCGTCAACGTCCAGTGCTGAGACAACACCAACGACGCGGAACGACGCCGACACTGGCGACGAAGGACGACGCCGACGCTGCAGAATAACGTCTCCTCCGCACCTTCAAGGGCAATCTCACAATACATCTGTAAAAGGTGATAAAATTCCTTTGCTTATCTCTTGAATAAACAGCAAGTTCCCCATTAATCATAAATGTATTGCACTACTCTTCTCTCATACTCACTAAGCATGGGCCATACACGCCTTGACATCATCCATGCTCTCCGAACAATTGAAGTACGGGCGTTCCTGTTTCAATATGTTCCTTTATTTTTAAAGCCGATTCCAAATACCAACTTTAATGTCTGTAACATCATAAGTTTTGAGATACTGTATATGTATCCAAATAAAAAGAATTCAACACTTTTTTGGTCCTTTTCATCCTCCTTAAATGGATTTTCTGAAAACAAGAAAAAAACATGTTTCTTTTTAAAGGAGATTCCAAATACCAATTTTCATATCTGTAACATGTTCAGATTTTGAAATATAAGTATCCTAGTTAAATGATTCAACCCCATTTTCAATCCTTTTCAGTCTCCCCTCTTATGTGGATTTTCCAAAAACAACAAGATGCTTGTTCATTTTTAAAGGAGATTCTAAATACCAATTTTTACATCTGTAACATGTTAAATTTATGGAATATACTCATTTTAAAAATTCACCTGCTTTTTCACTTTTCACCCCTCCTAAGTGGATTTTCCGAATACAAAAATAGGCGTTTCTTTATTTTTAAAGGTGATTCCATATACCAATTTTCATGGCTGTAACATCTTTGGTTTTTTGAGATATAGGTATCCTCATAAAATGGATTGAACCCCCTTTTCACTTACTTTTACCCCTTTAAGTGAATTTTGTACAAGCAAAAGCTGTGTTTCTTTATTTTTAAAAGAGATTCCAAATACCAATGTTCACAGCTTTAAGCTGTTCAGTTTGTGAGATATAGAAATACTCATTTTAAAAATTCACCCCCTTAGTGATAGAAAACCCAAAAATCCTTCATTAGTGAGCATCTACACTGTAATATAAATGTATCCCCAAAATTTAATTTCTTTATGCCAGCCAGCCAGCAGATCAGGATAAGCAAATTTCACTTAATCATCTCCTTGGGAAACAAGTTGCTTCAACATCCATTCTTTCTTCCTGTTCTTCAATCTTCGTTAAGAAGAAGATAATGAAAAAGAAGAGAAAAAGACAAAGAGGAAGCAGAATTTTAAGACCCTCCTGTATATTTTCTCTTCTCCAATCTTCCTAAAAACTAATATGGTGATGTTAATGAAAAAGTAGAAGAAGAAGAGAAAACGACATGGAGGAAGGAATGTTTTAAGACCCTCCTGTATATTTTCTCTACTTGTTCAATCCTCCTGAAGAAGAAGAAGGAGAAGAAGAAAAGAAAGAAAGAAAGAAAGAAAGAAAGAAAGAAAGAAAGAAAGAAAGAAATTAGCAAAGAAGTAGAGGAGGAGGAGAAGAACTGGACAAAGGACAATTTTTTAAAACATAGTTGAGTGCAAAATAAAAGAGAATCCTTAGCCGTGAACTGTGCGTCAGATTTATTATTATTATTATGATTATTATTTTATTTTAGTTGTACTGTGATTTCCGTGGAGCAGAGTGGGAAATGCGCGATGGGGCGAAGGGGGGGGGGGTGCGAACCGGATTATTAGGATCAAGTAAATTTATTAATATTTGAGAATGTTTTATTTTCTCTCTTTACTGAATAAGGTAACGAACAACAAAAATAGAGCATTATTATTATCATCATCACCACCGTACGAATTGTTATCAACACTGTAAATACTATCTCTGCAGTGCGGAAACCTCACACTCGCGGGATGCATGCTAGGAAGAATCAAAAGGAAGAAAAGACGAAGAGAAGAAGGAGAAAGGAATGTTAAGACCCGCTAATTCCTTCTTATTCTTTAATCTTCCTTAAGAAGTAGGTGTAGATAAGGAATAGGAAGAAGAAGAGGAAGAGAGGAGGAGGAAGGAGATTTTAGGACCATCCTCAATAGCATTCTCTTCTTGCTCTTCAGTCTTCCTTAAGGGAAAGGAAAAAAGAAGTTAATGAAGTAGAAGGAAAGAAGAATAAGAGGTGGTAGAGGAAGGACAATTTAAAGAGCATCCTGTATGTTTTCACTTCTGGTTTTCTAATCTTTTCTGAGAAGTTAACGAATAATAATCATCATGAGAAGGAGGAGAAAAAGAAGAAGAGAAAAACAAGAAGGAAGCAGAATTTTAAGAACCTCCTGTATATTTTTCTCTTCTTGTTCTCCAATCTTCCTCAAGTAGAAGAAGAAGAAGAAGAAGAAGAAGAAGAAGAACATCCGTCCGTCCATCCATTCATCCATCCATTGCTTATCTGTTATTTTGCTAGCCTCGTCTTAAGCGTCTTCCAAGATTTAGGAAATTTATTGAACATTACCCTTGGAAAATTATTCCAATCCCTAACTCCCCTACCTATAAACAAATATTTTCCCCAATTTTTTCTCTTCAATTCCAACTTTATCTTCATATTGTGATCTTTCCTACTTTTAAAAATGTCACTGAAACTTATTCTCTACTAATGTCATTCCACATCATCTCTCCACTGGTAGCACAGAACATATCACTTTATAATACCAATATAAATGATCTGTTATTGGACATTGCTGGCGCTGTGGTGTAGGGGTAGCGTGCCTGCTTCTTACCCGGAGGACCTGGGTTCGATTCCTGACCAGGTCAGGGATTTTTACCTGGACCTGAGGGCTGGTTCGAGGTCCACTCAGCCTACGTGATTAGAATTGAGGAGCTATCTGACGGTGTGATAGCGGCCCTGGTCTAGAAAGCCAAAAATAACGGTCGAGAAGATTCGGCGTGCCGAGCACATGACACCTCATAATCTGCAGGTTTTAGGGCTGAGCAGTGGTCGCTTGGTAGGCCTAGTCACTTCAAGGGCTGTAGTGCCATAGGGTTGTTGGACATTATAAATTTTAAATTATAAATTTTCCAGCTAACTCATTCCTGGTTGCCAGCATTTCAACCCAGTGTGCTAAGTTGCTATTTTTTTTGTCTAGTTGTTTTACGTCGCACCGACACAGATAGGTCTTACGGCGACGATGGAACAGGAAAGGACTAGGAGTGGGAAGGAAGCGGCCGTGGCCTTAATTAAGGTACAGCCCCAGCATTTGCCTGGTGTGAAAATGAGAAACCACGGAAAACCATTTTCAGGGCTGCCGACAGTGGGGTTCGAACCTACTATCTCCCGAATACTGGATACTGGCCGCACTTAAACGACTGCAGCTATCGAGCTCGGTGTGTGTGCTAAGTTGGGCTCATCAGTTGGTAAATAGCACACACGCCAATACACATGGCCAGTGCATACCATGGAGGCTCTTTTTTTATTTCTTTCTTTCTTTCTTTCTTTCTTTCTTTCTTTCTTTCTTTCTTTCTTAAGTTTTCATTCCCCACCCTGAAGGGGTGGGCAGGCCACCTAGTGGTTTACGCCATCTCTCTGGCCAAGAGATGCGAGCGGATGGAGGAGATGTGATGGAGAAGGAAGGTGGCTAGATGAAGTGAGAAATGATGGGAGATGTGTGGGAGAAGATTAGAAGGGAAGATGCATGATGAGCATGTGGAGGGTAGCGGTGATATTATTAAGAGATGTGGTGAGAAGGCGGATGATATCTAATGTTGAAAGTGGTAGGAGGAAGTGACTAGACTGGGGAGGGGGTGGACAAATGGGTTGAGGGGCTGAAACAGGAGGAGGGCCAGGCCGGGGGGCGACGATGTGTGTTGTTGTGGGGTTGGCGAACTGTTGAGGGTGGGGAGTGAGAAGGCTCCACTCTGTATTGATGTCCATGGATACGGGCGCCGGTGCTAATGAGGTGGTGGACATCATCTGGAGTGGGAAGATAGAGTCGCACCATGTATGTGGGGCCGTTGATGTTGTTTGATCCTGAATGTGTGTCGAGCTGTAATGCCTTCTGCTTGAAGTTCCTGTACGATGTCCCAGTCAGAGATGTCCGTTGCTATCCCACAGAGAACACAACTAGACATGGTGTGGAAGGATGGTGGCAGCTGCTGGGGCGAAGATTGTGTGGCAGCGGCTGCAGTGATGTTGGCCTGTGTAGGTGGCAGCACCGGAGCGGTGGCGGTCGAAGTTATTGGGGTGGTAGGGAGTTGTTAGGGTGCAGTAGTCGAGGAAATTAGGAGGGAAGATGACATTACGGGCGAAGTGTGACAGGTCGTGACAGTAGTAACTGGAGGTTGGGAAGGGGTGTAGGCAGACGTTGTAGTGGTCATGGTGGTAGTAGTTGTAGAGAAGGAAGGCAATGATTGGTGATGCTATGTCCAGGGTTGAGACACTTTGGCGAAGGGAACAATAGAGGGGTTTGTGGAAATCTGGGATAGGATGTACGATGGAGTTGGCAACACTGCATAGGTTCTATGGTTACTAGTCATGCCGGAGGCTTGCAATCGTCGCAGGTCTTCCTCGTTGCCTAGATATACTAGAATCTACAATGACGGTGTGGAAGTTGCGCTATCATACAGTCTGTAGAGGTTGTGAACTGGAACGCCGGATGTGCGGAGGTCGATGAAAATGTCGTTTTCAGAGAGGTCCAGATCGACATCGGGGATGAGACAGGTAGGTATCTTTGTTAGGGAGGCCGACGTCGTACTTGGTGTCAGACCTATATGCTTTATTAAGTCGGCTAGGTAGCTAGATAGAGATGGGGGCCACCCGGCAGAGTAAAAATATTTGAAGCTGCTATGGAGTTTCGTAGTCCTTAATGGAGAGATGTGGGGACCTCTGCCATGGAGGCTCATTCGTTTGTTCGAACATGTTTTCATTCCCCACCCTGAAGGGGTGGGGCGGGCCACCTGAAGGGTTACGCCATCCCTCTGGCCAGGAGCTTGGGCAGGGTTGAGGATATTTGAAGGAAGACGGAGATGGGAAAGGAGATGTGTAATATTAAGGAGTGGTGAGAAAAGGGCCTCTTGGCTAACGGGGTGTAGTGTGTTGAGAGATTTTATTACCAATAATAGTTACAGATTTACAATTCTGGTTGCAACATGTTGCAAAGATTATTCACGGAATTATAAGCATGTAGGGAAGCATGATGGGGGTAAAGGAAAAATGCAAAGGCTGTGGGACAAGTGAGGGATGTGTGCGAGGGGTAAGGGAATGGGCTAGGTTGTGGAAGATACAAGAGAAGCGATGCAGTGCAGTGTGTAAGATATGGAAGGGGTTTGATAGGGATGGTAGTGAGGGAGAGAAATTGGGTGGAGGAGGGTAAAAACGGATTTGTGGACTTGATGGAAGGAAAGATGGAGCCGGCCGGGGACGGCGACGAGGTGTGGGAGGTCAGGTTGGGTAGGAGAACGAGAGGTTTCAATCTGATGATGGTGGCGTTGGAGATGGATTCCATTGTCGATGAGTTGTTGGGTGGTGTCCGGAGTCGGTAGATGAATTCGAACGAGGTATTTAGGTCCTGAGGCATTGAAAATCCGGGTTGCTCGGCGCACTGGTGTTCCGGTCTGGCAGAAGGCTTGGACAATGGTATCTGTGGATAAGAATGGGTCCACTCCTCAGATGACGCAGGTGCAAGTGGGCGATGATGGTGGCGTCGTGTCGGTGGCAGTTTCAGTTGCTGGTTGTTGACTTGATGGGGTAAGGATGGGAGGGGTGGGGAGAATAGTTATTATTATTGATTATTAAGTTCCTGCGGTACCAGGATCGTGACCGCATTTGGAAAGCTAAACGTCGGCTAAAAGGCACGCAACTTCTCCTGACGGAATCGCTCACGGGTACCAGGAAAAAATATTTTAAATCGTGCACGAGGTCACTTTGGCTTAAATCGTGTCTGGAGCCAGGACGGTCGCATTGTTATGCTATGTGACAATGCACGAAAGGTGTTAATTACTACAATGATACAACTTGTTAGTTTAATGTAAAACACGAGTGAGCATTGATACGGTCTCATTACTGGGGTGACATTAATGCATAATGTTGTAGTTTTAAGTAAATGTGCGTGTATGTGTGTGAGTGAATGTGATTGTGCCCCTGGAAGTACTTGTGGAGAAAACAAGGTGAGTAAACAGAAGTATTTTCTAGATAATGGCTAGTCACAATACAAGTGTTATTTCTACAGATTGTAGTGACCTTGATGTCAGTGACCCGCTCCTACCCCCTTCCTAGTAGCCCCCCTCACCGTACCCTTCAACAGAGTCAGCGGAAAACATTCTCAGGGAAAGTCTTTCAAGACATCGGCGAGCCCTACAGTGTTGTCATATTAACGCGCAATCGTTAATGGCTCACATTGACATAATACAATCCCTCTTTAATGACAGTAATACCTTGCACTGCATATGTGTAACTGAGACTTGGTTACAACCCTCACTAAACTCAGGCCTTGTTGAATTAAATAACATGACTTTACATCGTCTAGACCGAAGAAAACATATAGGGGGAGGGTGTGCTATATACTGTCATAATGATCTCAAAAGTAAAATAGTGGCTACTTCAGACCAGACAATTCCCAATCGACCTGAGTTTATGTTTACAGAAGTTTTGGCTAACAATCAAAAAGTACTGATCGAAGTAGTTTATAAACCCCCAGGCGTAAGACATATATCGGACCTCGAAATTTGCTTAGCCAATTCCACTGTATGAAAATATAATTATACTTGGAGATTTTAATACAAATCTGCTGACTGCGACAAATGACTCATTACATTTACAAAATATGTTCTTTAACTTAGACCTGAACATCCTACCTCTAAATGCTACTAATTATCTACATACAGTAAACCGGACGACTCATACTTTGATTGACTTTATCATAACTAACAATACTGAGAAAGTTTTAAATCACGGACAGCTTGCAGTGCCAGGTATTTCTACCTATGATCTAATATATGTCTGCTATTCATTAAAGATGCCAAAATATGAAACTAAATATATAACACACAGGGATATCAAAAATCTGGACAAGGAAAGAATACGACACGAAGCATATTATCTGCCGTGGAACAATATTTTACACATGGATGACTATATGATCTGGTGTTAGAACTGTATGACAGATTTGCTCCCAAGAAAGAGATCTGGCTAACTCGACCACCTTCTCCGTGGTTGACTAGTGAGATTAAATCAGAAATGGCAAAGCGTGACTCATGGTACAGAAGGTTTAAACGAACGGGTAATGCTAATGAATTTGAAAATTACCGCGTTCTACGCAACAGGGTTAAACAGTTAATCAGAAACAGTAAATATAAACACATATGTCAAGTATCGAAATGCAAGAACTGGACAGAAATATGGAAACAATTACGAACGATGGGTATAGGTCGAAAGTTATTAAAGCAGGCGCCGAATGTATCCCTTGATGACCTAAATTTACACTTCACGTCAGCCACATCCACTGTAAGAACAAATAATAATAATAATAATAATAATAATAATAATAATAATAATAATAATAATAATAATAATAATAATAATAATAATAATAATAATAAAAATGTTCATTTTATGCCAATTCATGATACATTTGTGTTTAAAGAGGTTGGTATAAATGACGTAAAACGAGTTATGTATTGTCTCAGATCAAATGCTGCTGGACACGATGGCATACCTCTGTCTTTCTACAAATATATCATTGGCGCCATTCTGCCGATCGTAACACACATTATTAACTACTGTTTAACCCAAGGAATTTTCCCTACGGCCTGGAAGGATACCCTCATCATCCCAATCCCAAAAAAGGATGGACCCAGTATTCCTTCAGATTACCGACCAGTTTCTATCCTACCACCCCTGTCCAAAGTGCTGGAATGCCTGGTAAATGAGGAAATCCTTACGTACTTACATAAATATGCTTTAATTGACTCTTACCAATCAGGCTTTAAGAAAAAGCATAGTACCATGACAGCTCTGCTGAAAGTGACAGATGACATTAGATATGCAATGGACAACAAACAAGTGACAATACTTACTCTTTTAGATTTCAGTAGCGCATTTGATACTGTTGATCCTAGGTTGCTTCTTCCCAAATTACAGTCCTTAAACTTTAGCCAGAAAGTGCTGGAATTTTTCTATTCTTACTTCACAAACCGCCGGCAGTGTGTGGTTGCAACTAATAATAAATCAATGTGGCGAACATAAAATCAGGGGCGAAGCGTCAGGGGAGACAGGGTAGACAGCGTGTACCCTTAACATTTTGTGAACGAAACATTGTCTAGTTAATTCAATTACTTTTTAGAACATTAATTATTTCCACATTCATGACATTATTGTATTCCTCGCTTTACTTATTTTCGTCTCACTTCGGCAATGCAAGAGCTCGCGTCAGTTACACGAAGCACGTAGGCGGAGGTAGACGATGTCCATTCTGTGTACGTTCCCTTTGATTTTCAAAGCTTTCAGATAGAGCAACACTAACGCTATCTGTAGGTGCTGACTGTGGAACTATTCTTCTTCTTCTTCTTCTTGGTTAGTTGTTGGACATCGTCGTAAGACGCTACGTCCAGTCACTGGTTTGCGGGTTAAGGAATGTCGGGGAGAGGTGCCAACAGTAAAAGAAAGTAGTACACTACGAAAGAGGAGGGAGAGCTATGGAAAAAAGCGAATGGCAACGGTTAATGATGAAACTTAGAAAAATACCAATGATATATAGGCTAAACGATCAGGGAAGAACACAAAAACACTGGGACACAAGGTTCTAATTCTTCACGTCTGTGTGGTCTGCCACGACGTCTTACTACAAACAAACAAAAACCGGACCACATATAAGGGTGATTATGTGCAAGTCCGTACCCAGATGAAAGGAAAAGGTTACAACTGGATGTTACATACAACAAAAAAACATTGATAATTAAGTCCACAACGTGAAAAGTCGGTTAGGACACGAAACACGAAACATTTAACGACAGTTGGTAATCCTCATGAAAAAGCGTATCTATGCATTCGCGACGGTGATGTTCATATGTCTAACAGTGAAAAAAGATGGGAGTTACAGTACCGACTACTCGGCCACATGGACAGAAGGTACTGTCAAGAAAAGTAAGGCAAGAGAGATGTGTACGCTGACAGACACGATTGAGGCGGAGGCGGATGTGTGGAAAGTGCTCCTACAATTCTATTACAATAGCCGTATGTTTTACTTGGAAGGAGGAGAGGGTACATATGAAAGAATATCTTCCTGTAATGACTTTAACAAATGCTTCAAGTGGACATTTTGTCCCACGTCGGCTATTACATCGTCAAGTTTCTTAGAAAAGGTGCGACATTGGTCGATAAAATTAACATTGGAAGTACCGTGTAAAGCCGGGACAGAGGGAGATGCTGAAAATGGTGCGTGGGAATCCGAAGGTTGCCCGAGGGGACTTGACTTCCGTGATGTAGATGCAGGCTCGTTAGAAGTAGCAGGCATCAAACGCACGACTGGAGTGCCAGAATGTTCTGGAACCGTCTTCGGATTACTTATCAAATTGAGATATGATGCCCTGTCATAACCCGGTTTAACGGGTGGGCGGGAAGGGTTACTCAGTAGCGTAGCCAGGATTTCAGTTTGGGGGGGGCCCATTCATCCAGAATTTTATTTTGATAGGTGTCCAAACTTCCATAGTTTAGGTGGTGTAGAATACCGAAAAAGGAAATGAGTGTCCTTGGATCCAAGTAAGAGTGGTGGATTCGTGCGGATTCCGGAAGCTAATAGTAATTTCCTTCTTCTTCTTCTTCTTCCCCACTTTTCCCACATCTGTGGGGTCGCGGGTGCGAAATGTGTCGCACATGTGGATTTGGCCCTGTTTTACGGCCGGATGTCCTTCCCGACTCCAACCCTATATAGAGGGATGTAATCAGTGTTGTGTGTTTATTTGGTGGTTGGTAATGTAGTATGTTGTCTGAATATGAATATGTTGGGACAAACACCCAGTCCCAAGCTAAAAGAATTATTCAGACGCGATTAAAATCCCCGACCCAGCCGGGAATCGAACCCGGAACCGTCTGAACCGAAGGCCTCAACACTGATCATTCAGCCAATGAGTCGGACACCGGAAGCTAATATTAATGCACATTATATATAAAATGCTCAATAAAAGAACTTTCGTTAAAACTCCTGGGGTGTCTGGACTCCTTGGACGACAACCCCCGGTCCCTCGGCTACCTCTGTTACTCCCATCCCAACATAACTGCAGCATTTCATATATTCCGCGTAGAAGTGAAATGAATGCAAGAATAAACACTTTGAGTAAGGATGCAATATTCTGGTTTAGAACAAATACGGTAATGTTATAATAATAATAATGTTCATGTGATAAGCAATAAAGAAGTATACATTTAATGCGGCAAAGATACACACACAAATACATACGCGCGCGCTTGCGCGCGCGTCGAATACAGGTTTCTCGTCCTTCTTGTCCATGGCTAGATGATGAAGGCAAGAGAATGATGGCCCACCGTGACTCGTTATTTCGACATTATAAACAAACCCTAGATGACACAGACTTCGAATCTAAGCGCATCTTAAGAAATCGCACAAAGCAGTTAATCAGAAATTTTTAAAAATGCATATATTTTCGGATTTTAGCTAACAACTTAAATTCTAATCGCGCATGGGACCAACTTAGAGCTCTGGGAATAGGAAAACATCAACAGACAGACAACTCCTGACATTCCACTTGACGAACTGAACGATTACTTTAGTAGAATAAATATTCAACCTACCCAAATTAACTGCACCGACTCACCGCCCTCCCCTCCAGCCAATCCGCCATTCACATTTCACAGTGTCACAGAAAATCAGGTTAAAAGGCTTTGTACTCGATTAAATCAAATACTACAGGTGTATATGATATTCCTATTACTTTTATACATAACATTATGGGTGCTATCTCGCCTATACTGACGCACATACTGAACTACTGTTTACTAAACGGAACTTTCCCTACTGTCTGGAAAACAGCCAATATTATATCGGTACCTAAGAGTTTAGATCCACAACCACCCTCTGACTATCGTCCTATGTCCGTACTCCCTGCGCTTTATAAAGACTTTGAACGTTTAGTATACGAGGAAGTTCTGGAATACCTAAATAAAAATGCTCTTTTGGACCCTTTGCAATCTGGATTTGAGAAGGGTCACAGTACCACGACAGCACTTTTGAAGGTTACCGAAGACATTAGAAACGCTATGGACAAACGACTGCTCACTATACGTATCCTTCTTGACTTCAGTAGCGCCTTTGACACTGTACTAATTCAGACTATGATACAGAAAATGGAACTGCTAAATTTCGACCTGGCTGCGCTTAAGGTTTTTAGTTCTTATTTGAGTAACCGTCAACAGCGTGTAACAGTAAACGACAAGGCCTCTAAATGGAAAATGAAACTTAGTGTTGCCCCACAGGGCAGTATTCTACGGCCCCTAAGTTTCTGTATTTATATCAATGACATACCATCTGTGACAGGAAATAACACACATGACCTCTGTGCTGACGATCTTTAAATAGGCTATATCGACACTGCAAGACAAGATATTAACAGGGACTTCCGACGACTCAGTGTATATGCACAACGAAGCTCTCTTATACTAAACTGCAAAAAAACTCAGACAATTATAATTGGATCACGAAAATTACCGAGCTTCTCAAACAATGTCGCAATCCCGCCTATCCTACTGAATGGTAACATTATTCCCTACAGTGAAACGGTTAAAAATCCCGGCGTAATGATGAATGTAACAGTTGATTGGTCTGATCAAACGAAAGAAATACGTAAAAAGATTTTTGGAGTACTTCACCCTCTTAAACGACAGAGGAATGTATTTCCATTTGAGCTACAGGCCAGACTAATACAGACACTCGTTCTCCCTATTCTTGATTATTGTGACGTTGTTTTAGTTGACATGACGAGAGAAGAAACATTTAAACTTCAACGAGCACTGAATTCCTGCCTGCGATTTATTTACAATATCGGGTACGATGTTCATATCACCCCATACTATCAGGCTGTCTCATGGCTGATGTCTGATAAACGTCGGCAGCTACACACTTTAACGATGGTGATCAGAGTGGTAGCTGAAAGTCAGCCTATGTATATTTCTTCTAAATTCATCTTTTTATCATCATTTCACAACATTAATACACGTTCTAGATCCATTCTTTCTATTCCACTGCACCGCACAAATAAAATTAATAGATCATTTGTGGTGACTGTCGCCAGATTATGGAATTCCCTGCCAGTTCAGGTCAGAGAAACTAGCTTTATTAAATCACGATTTAAGGTCACCTGCCGAGACTACCTGCTGAGGACAGCTGACTGAATGGTTGAAGTATGAATGTGTGCGTTCCTGAGGATTAGCCATGTTTAAGAGTTTTTAATATTAATTAGTTCTAATATTAATTTAGTACGTAATTTATTTAAATTTATTTTAAATTCTATTAATTTATGTAGTTTTAACTATTTTAATAATCTCAGTATTTTATTTAAGATTTTGATTAGTATGTGGTTAAGTGTACAAGAGGGCCTGGAGCCCTAACTTCGCCACTGTACTGAAGGCACTAATAAACAGACAAATAAATAAATAAATAAATAAATAAATAAATAAATAAATAAATAAATAAATAAATAAATAAATAAATAATGTAAAGCGTATGGGTATAGATATTTTGTTAGTTGGTAAAGAAACATACACGTTACAACAAATGCTATGTAGGGTTTACCTTGTCCTGTTAGTTTCCAACGCGGTTAGGGCCACGCAGCTGTGAGCTTGCATCCGGGAGATAGTGGATTCGAACCCCACTGTCGGCAGTCCTGAAAATGTTTTCCCGTGGTTTCCCATTTTCACACTAAGCAAATGCTGGGGCCGTACCTTAATTAAGGCCACGGCCGCTTCCTTCCCACTCCTAGGCATTTCCTATCCCGACGTCGCCATAAGACCTATCTGTGTCGGTGTGACGTAAAGTAAATTGTTAATTACTTTTCCACGCAAGTCTGGGATACAGAATATAGTAGTATAAAGTTAGAGTTTCGTGACGCTAATATTCGTATCTATAATTTTTATTAACGTGCCAGAAATCAACGACACTGAGCTGTTGCCATTTCAACACCGTTTTAAGGGTTACCGATCCACTCCGGGATTTGAATCTGCGAACTCAGACTCAGAAGGACATCGACTCAACCAACTGAGCCACATGAAAAGGAGGCGTTTGTGATTATTGTTATAAATAGATGCAGCTAATATTTTTACAAAGGTTTTATGAGGAGCATTTATTAAGGCGTACGTTTTTTTACTGTCCTAAACGCACGAGGCCGGACAGAAGAACTAGCTGGAAGCTAAGGAGCCTTGCAGGGGTGTCGGTTCCTTCTCTGTTCACTTTTCCAAATCAAACTCCATGACGTAACAGCCCTGAAGCGCCATCGCCTACCAAGCGACGGCTGTTCAGCCCGGAGGCCTGCAGATTACGAGGTGTTGTGTGGTCAGCACGACGAATCCTCTCCGCTGTTATTCCTGGCTTTCTAGACCGGGGCCGCCATCTCACCGTCAGATAGCTCCTCAATTATAAACACGTGGGCTGAGTGTACCTCGAACCAGCCCTCAGATCCAGGTAA
Source organism: Anabrus simplex (assembly GCF_040414725.1). Lineage (NCBI taxonomy): Eukaryota > Metazoa > Arthropoda > Insecta > Orthoptera > Tettigoniidae > Anabrus > Anabrus simplex. The sequence continues at coordinate 1,379,058,249 of NC_090265.1, forward strand.
AAGTCCCTGACCTGGCCGGGAATAGAACCCGGGGCCTCCGGTAAGAGGCAGGCACGCTACCCGTACATTGTGGGGCCGGCTGGTAATTTTAGGTCTCCTTATTTTCGAATTTGACTTAAGACATCCTGCATTCGATTCCCGGCACTGACAGAGTTAAGAAAGGCATGGGATGGGGAGGATACAGCCTTGTTTTTGGGTGCAGTAGAGTTTTCCTTGAGTCTCTCGTAATCGAAATATATACGGCCTGGAAGGTAGTCACCTTCACGGGGTGTAGTACCAAAGTGGTTCCTTTTTTTTAAGAAGACAAATTAAATGGAGATTCTACTTCCTCACAAACGAAGAACGATATTATCAATTTTACGAACAGTTTCAATAATGCAGCCGGTTTATGTTAAGAGTACAAAAGCTATGATTGTACATGGTAACAATCAAAACCAACAATATCTACTGAAGATCCGTCACCGCCCTCGGTAGGACCGGCTTTCTTTTCATATTCACCGAGCGAGTTGGCCGTGCAGTTAGGGGCGCACAGCTGTGTGCTTGCATCCGGGAGATAGTGGGTTCAAACACCTCTGTCGGCAGCCCTAAATATGGTTTTCTGTGGTTTCCCATTTTCACACCAGGAAAATGCTGGGGCTGTGCCTTAATTAAGGCCACGGCCGCTTCTTCCCACTCTCAGCCCTTTTCTTTCCCACCGTCGCCATTGAAGACCTACGGTGCGACGTAAAGCAAATTCTAATTAAAAAATAAAAAGTCTTTTCACAACCCCTTCCAAGGAAAAGTTGTATCCACACTACTGTCCTGGACTTACACCCCACCCATTGAAATTATTTTGTGGGTACGCCACTGCATCCACTCACCATTTAAGGTACAAGGTAAGTCCGAAGAATGGTTGGATACTCAAAATACACCACCATAAATGATGCGGTTCTGGCTCAAAAGTCTATAAGGAAAGGTAAGGGTCGGGATCTAGTGTTTTAAGTAGAATCCGTATCAATAGAACGTGACTACCCATTTTAAAAATGTGTCATGCATCGACTGCGATTCAAGCCTGGACCGTCCTGATGAGAAGATAGAAGCATTGGAACTGAGCTATCACGCCCGCCAATTACAAAGTATTTACCCGCACTTTTGATGGTGCCATTTGAGGTTCCAATCAGTCCCCGGGCATTTAACAAAATATATAGGCCTACCTATAGAACTTAGGCACGCATCCGCGATTGTTACTTATATGGCACAAAATGAGGAACTAACGTGCAGATCACAATCCTGTCACAGTCTTCCCAACGCTGCAACTCAAACACAGCACATCTCTCAACCACGGTGCAACCCGAGGATCCCTAGGATATTGTAGTTTCCTGGAACCGATCTGCAAAAGCTGACACGATGTTGTAAGCTTGCAGCTGTTTCTGGACGTGGCCCCCGTTATCTCGGTGGTCACGTTCCGGCCCCCTACTGAGTAATCCCTTGCTAATTGGCCCTTTCTGCATGTCTTGACATTTGTCAATACACGGTTTCATTCCCAATACTGAGGCCTCTACAGGAAAATATTCTCGCGCATCACAGTCCTAAGTGTCTTCCTTTCATTCAAGCAGTACAAATATGGAGAATTATGTATGTCCCTATTGAGCCCTACTAATAGATTCTTGTCGCTACGTTAATTTTACATTTCGGCGTACGTTTTTAAGTTGTTCGTACCGTACGTAAAACAACGGCTAATCCTCGCTCTAGTTTCAGGAAATATTTTGGGGGGGGGCCCGGCCCCCCTGGGCCCCCCCCCTGGCTACGCCAGTGGGGTTACTAACCACCATAGTAAATTTACGCTTTCGAGGGAGAGTTTCTTCCGATTGAGATGTTCTATTGGGTAAAGGAGGAAAATGTTGGGGCATCAGAAGGGGGTTGGATAGGGACTGTAATGGGGCAAATTAGTTTTTCACTTCTGAATATGATTTGTTTTCAACACTCATAATGCGTTTAATTTCTTTTTGTTGTTTGTGGATTTCACAATGTTCTGCTCCCGCAGGATGATTTCCGCCACAGTTAGCGCATTTAACGACTTGGTGAGTGCAATCTTCAGTAGAATGAGTAAGGGAGCATTTTCCACATCTCGGCTCCCTGGAACGACAATTAGTAGCGGTATGTCCATACCGCTGACATCGTTTGCATAATAAAGGAGAGAATATAAAGGCCTGAACCTTTAAAATGACTTTAAAAATGGACACACTTTTCGGAAGTTGTTGACTTTCGAATACAACCTTCACAGTACCTGTAGGGATATATTCAGTTTGTCCGTCTTTGGATGAACGTCTATTTAGACGTTGTACTTTCACTACAGGATATGGTGAGTCTAAATAGGTGAGAATGTCGGATTCGGAAATAGTAGTTTCTACTCCCCGTATTACCCCTACTCGCTGAATATTCGAAGACGGAATAAAAGCTGTCAATTCCTTTTCTGTGAGAATGGGATGAGAAAGAAAGGCGTTGGCAGCCTTGCTAGACATGAAAGTAACTTGAATTCTATTTCTACCCTTCCTATGGATGGCCTTGACGTCACCAATTTGCCTCTCATAGAAAATCCGACCCAGAGTCATAGGGTGAATATGTCCTATTTTATTTTGAGATGCAGTCGATTCGACAAATACTATGTAAGGGCCAAGATGAGTGTTAGAATAGGTAGGTACAGGAACGGGCGGACGCCGATCCATGTCACGTATTGTATCTTGAGAACTGTCTCGTTGGGTATCAGTATTACTAGCGTCCATGTGTAAATCCTCACGCACGGCATCTTTACCAATATCAGGAGGTCGTCCTAAAGGGCCACCGCCACTATCTACAGACATAGTATTCCAAAAGGGGATTACACTATACTAGCACCGGAACAAACACAAAAGAAAAAGTACTAGGATACAAACACAAACATAAAACACTCTACTTATCTACAGACGGGAAAAAGCCGCTGCACCAGTGACCGGAGCGAGACGTGTGCACTGCACAACAGCCGAACACCGAATCGACTGTGGAACTATGACTTTCCTATAGCGAGATGTCTCCGCCCAGTAGACAGACTTACCAGCGTCTCCTCTTGCTCTCATTGGCTCGTATTTGGATCTCAGTTATTAAAGGTGCTCTTATTGGTTACCATCTCAGACATGCTTTTAATGCAATTATTTGAATGTACTGAATTAGGAGACACGTCTAAAAATAAAATAATAATATTCAAATCGAAGTATAGCAAACTTACACCTAATCAATGAATGACAGCATCAAAACCCTTCAAGTACATGCATTTTCTTGCCCGTCAATATGAGTTACGGTATTATAACCCCAACGACTATTGGCTTAGATTCTTAATAATGAACTCCAGAGTGTGCATACGGAAACAACAAAATTGCTTAACTTGATGCTGTATATTCCGCTAACGTCAGTTTCTAGTGAACGCGCTGTGAGTGTCTTCAAACGAATTAAAACATATTTAAGGAATACGATGACCAACCAGGGACTGTCTAACTTGGGAACTCTAGCTGTAGAGAACGAACTGCTGTGGTATCTTAGCAAGACGCCTGACTTCAAAACAAGAGTAATAGATATATTTGCTGAAATGAAGGACAGGTGGATTGAACTCACTGACAAGAATATTGTTTAAGGCGACTGGTACGAAAATCTATTTATTTCTTATTTCTCCTATTCAATCTACATAACAATGGAATATATTGCTATTTTTAATTCTAAAAGTATGTTGTTATTTGACAACTCCCGCTGCCTGTTTAGTCTATATTTAAAAATAAAACGAGTGCACGTCGGGCTATAGGTTGCTATAGGGTTTGTCTTAGTTTCAGGGTCATTAATATTATATTGAATATAGTGCTATCTCCTATGCGTTGAAAACAAAATTCCATATATAATATGATTAAAATAGTTCAAGTAAATAAAAACTCTGTCTACCCCCTTACTTAGTTCACGCTTCGCCACTGCATAAAATATTGGTGTTCCACAAGGGTCATGCAAATTTATTAGCACACTAGAACTAATAATATATAACAAGCAATATGTAATGTAAACGCTAACCTTGAGCAAATTAATAGCTATGCAATTAAAAACAACCTTAAATTAAACCCCCATAAAACGCAAGCCATTATCATCAGTACATCAAAGAATCTTCACATTTTAAAACAAAATTGCATTCCTCTCGTAACTTTAAATAATACTGTTATACCTTATTGTGAATCAGTTTCTAACCTTGGTGTTATTATAATGGAAACTCTAAACTGGTCAGCGCAAGTTAAGAATATCTGCAAAAAGGTTTACTGTGGCTTGCACCCCTTAAAACGGTTCAGAAATGTATTGTCTCGAGCACTAAAAATTCAACTTGTTCGGCCATTATTATTTCCCATTTTTCACTACTGTGATATAATTCTTACGGATATAACAAATGAATTAAGCTTGAAACTACAACGCACTCAAAATGCTTGTCTTAGAATATGCTATGGATTTACGGTATGACGCTCGAGTTTCTCCCTACTATAAACAATTATCTTGGTTACGACTAGACGAGAGGCGTAAACTACATGCAAATACTCTTGTGTACCAAGTACTTTCGGAAGACATCCCTATTATCTCTCCAGCAATTTTCGTCACCTTGGTTCTTTACATCTCCATGATACTCGCTCAGTGTCCCTCCTAGAAATACCTGTCCACCGAACAACCACAAACCATCGATCATTTACTATCACTGCTTCGGGATGGTGGAATGCTCTTCCCAAAGACACCAAGGATGCTGCATCAAAAAAATATATTTAAAACCTCCTACCAGCAATTCCTCATTAAGTGCTTCCAGCAAGGTACAGTGCCTGTATGAGTGGAACGAGTGATTGTGTGTGGAAATGATATGAGATTACTGCACAATAAATTAAATATTGGTTTAATATGACAATTTAAATTAAATTAAAAACATCCATATTGTGTTTACGAAGTAGAAGTATCCTAAAAATAGCTAGTAGTAAGTACAGTATTTAACTTAGATCTAGTCTTGCAAGGATACAATTAGTTAGATTTCATTTAAAATTTTTATTAAGCTTACTAGTATTTTTACATTCATACGGTATTTCTTTCATTGTGTATTGAATTTTTTTTCAAACCTGTATTATGTAGGCAGTTACTTTTTCTTTTTTCTTTGCGTGTATATGTTCATATTTTTGTCTTCAAAATTAGTGTTATTTGTAGTTCTTGGTATTTTAAGTTAATCAATGTCATTGTATGGAATAATAGCAATATGTGTGTGGTTAAGTGTAAGAAAGGGCCAAGAGCCCTAACTTTGCCACAGAAAATAAAGGCTTTATCTATCTATCTATCTATCTATCTATCTATCTATCTATCTATCTATCTATCTATCTATCTATCTATCTATCTATCTATCCATCTATCCATCTATCACCCTTCATTTAAGCACAGGGGCTACTATAGCAACTCTCCATTCATTTGGAACAGTTCCTTCATGCAAGCAATAGTCAGATAAGTACGGTACTTCAGGTGTGGTGCTATGTCCCAACCCATTGTCTTTATTATATCCCCAGAAATCTTATCGATTCCAGCTGCTTTCCTAGTTTTCACCTTTTGTATCTTATTGCACATATCATTGTTATCATAGGTAAATTTCAATACTTCATTAGTATTAATCACATCCTCTGTCTGGACACTATCTTTGTAACCAACAATCTTTACATACTGCTGACTGAATACTTCTGCCTTCTGAAGTTCCTCGCATACACACTCCTCTTGTTCATTAATAATTTTTGGAATGTCTTTGTTGAAAATTGTTTCTGCCTTAAACTACCTATACAGATCCTTCCTTTTAGACTAAATTTTTTATGACTGCCAATTATGCTTGCCATCATGTTATCCTTAGCTTACTTCTTTGCAAGATACGATTTCCTAATAAGTTCCAGCAATTACTCCTTACTTCTACAGGCATTTCTAACTCTGTTTCTTTCCAACCTACACCTCCTTCTTAGTCTCTTTATTTCTCTGTTATAATAAAGTGGGTCTTTTAAAAATCATAAACATCTTCCAAGGGCCTCTACAGCAAAAATTCTAATGGCTAAACCTATAAGAGTATCCCACCAATTATTAAAAATTGCTAACAACCATCTTACCACCTTTAAAGGTAGGGTACATGCCTGTTTTCACATTCCTCAACAATTGCTTTAAACACTTCTCACCATCTGTATTTAGAAATTCAATGAAAGAGGAATTTTAAATATAATTTCCATCATATTTTTTGCTAGTCAAAGGGTTCAATCACATCTTACTATTCATTATACTACTTCCTTTTTTTGATATGTATCGCGCCTTGCGATCTGTTGTATTGACTCAATATGGCTGATCATCCAAAGAGTATGTCTGCATCATCGAACAATTCATCTCTATGTAGATAGATGGTGACTCTTGCTCTCAGATTTGTCATTCCTTATTTCTGCCTAGTCTTGTCCTTATCTGCCCTTTTGTTTATTCTTGTACTGTTTTGGAAAAAGAAATGGTGACTGATGTTTCTGGCATGGCTTTCCTATCCTACAAAAGGTACTTTAACCATTTTAAATATGGTATTGGGAAACTCTTGGTTCTTTTGAGAGACTTCTCGTTCTTATTATCCATCAGGTAATTATTATTTTTTACTTATTATTTTGCTAGTTTTGGTCCTCGCAAGACTTTCCGTGGTTGTCTTTAAGTGTTTTCTGGGGTTACATATTTGTTCTACTTTAATTTTGTTGCAGACTTGTTTCTCATTGATCATATATTCTTGTATGTCTGCCAATTTTTATGTTCTGTTCAGAAACCAAGGGCAGTGTAGATCCCATTATGTTTCTGCTCAGTTTGATTGGTTCGTGTGTATATATACATGTGTGGATACCTATTTTCGGTATGCATAGACGTTCTATATTTTGCTTGATTCCGACACCCTTTGGTGTTTTCTTGCTCATCCACTCTGTACTATTCATGTCCACTCTTGGTGTGTGGTATGGATGTGTACTGATAACGAGGGTTTTGACTGCGTGAAATGTTGTTACTGGTGTGGTGCATATTTTCCCTATTGGCCTGGTTCTGTGTTTGTTTTACCAGACCGGTTTCATGATAAAATTGATTGCTTTTATTATACATGTTGTGAACTATTATGACGTGCTTTACTGGCTTATCCCTCTGCCCTATGTTTCTGTGTGTAGGTCTCTATGTGTATTCGTATGAATTTGATATCTGGATCTACATTGCTGCTTCTTATTTTTTCCCTTTTTTTTCTTTTTGGGTGTCTGATTTCCAGTATATTTTGTTACTTTATTCTTGTTTCTGACTTCCCCAGCCATTCTCTTGTTTTATTTTTGGCTTTGCCAACTTTTAACTTCATTTGTGTATTTTGAAGGTAACCATGGAAATGTTATATTTTTTATGTTTTCTCCATGTATGTATTCTATGTATACTTCCTTGCCTCACCCACCTGCCCTCACCTTACTTCTCTCACTTCTTATTTGATTATGTTTTCTTTGTGCATGAAGGATAATAGATTTTTTCTGTGGGAATTGTTGTCGCCACAAAAAAAACAGTGAAAATGGGAGGTAATGTGGTAACAAGGAGGAAGACACTTTGATTCAAGGTCACTTCACTGACCTACTTTTTCTGCATGAGAGAGGTGACTTCCTAATTCTGTAGGGAAATAGAGAGAGAGCCTGTTGCGGCTTAACCATACATATTCTGATGTACCTGTATGTTATACATAAGTAACATACCCCACTGTATTCTTTCCTTCTCTATTAGGAGGGTTAGGCAATTTTTATTATGTGTTTCCTTTTCATTTGAATAAACTCACTTTTATTTAAGATTATCACTGACTTAATATATGTGTATCGATTTTAGTGTTCGTTCCTATACTTGGTCTATTGGTATCGGAAACCAAGTTCAGCTACTGACTGTTTCCTGTCAGTTTCAATCATGATCTACTTTTATTGTCTCTCTGCATCACTTTGCTACCTCTATTTATGTGAGGTGGGGGATTGAGTGACGTTTCATTTCATGAATCTGTTAGATTAATATAAAACTACATCATTACTATTTGTTTTATGAACTGTTTTCATGTCTGCTATGTATAATATAAATACATAGTGCAAATGTATTCTCTGATGTGTTTGTTGTTTATGGTTTTGCTTCTTTTTTTCTTTTAAGCCATATATAGCGACTGAGCAGAAACCTCAACCCAAAACCAAGGTCAGTGAACAAGATATGTGCAAAATGCTTTGCCGCAATGAAGTATCAATACCTGTAGAGATATGGTCCAAGCTCAAGTGTCGTTATGTGGACATGGATGTGCCATTCCTCAAACTGGCTAGGCTTAAGGAAGAAGAAGCTTATCTGAAGCCTCGCATCGTCATCTATCATGACGTAATATATGATTCCGAAATTGAGACGATCAAGAGATTAGCTCAACCAAGGGTATGTGAATATTATGAATATAATAAACATCAGCAACTGGTTCTCTAATTTAAGTTTCTGAAGTCGTTTGGCATCATTCATTTTATATGAAATTGATCACAGACTTATTTTTCTTGAGCTAAAATCAAACAGCTGAAAGTAAAATTACAAACAGAAGTAAACTGTGCAAGTTTTGCACCAATTCTTATTGAAATGAAAATTTGAAGAAGGAAAGTTTATATTCCTTGTGTCAACATTGCAAGCAGCAATACATAGGAAGCTAAAACATTACAGGCCAGTCAAATTGACATGCATTGTATGTAAGCTTTGGGAAAGCATTCTTTCTGATTACATTAGGCATGTTTGCAAAATTGATAACTGGTTTGATAGAAGGCAGTTTGGGTTTGAAGCTCGAGTTGTAGGGTTCCAGCAAGATATAGCAGGTATTCTGGATTCAGGAGGTCAAATGGATTGTATCGTGATTGATCTATCTAAGGCATTTGATAGGGTAGATCGTAGGAGACTACTGGCAAAAATGAGTGCAATTGGACTAGAAAAAATAGTTACTAAATGGGTGGCTATATTTCTAGAAAGTAGAATTAAGAAAATTAGAGTAGGCGAAGCTTTATCTGACCCTGTAATAATTAAGAGGGGAATTCCTCAAAGCAGTATTATTGGACCTTTATGTTTTCTTATACCTATTGACTTGATGTCACTTATGGCTTTTGCCGCAGTGCTAACTCTGTCGTTTATGTGACGTATGAATACGGTTCCCTGTGTCTGAAGGGTAACTCCTAGGTACGAAACCTGGTGACTGACTTTGGCGGTGTCTCACCAGTGTAGAAAGTGCCGAGTCTTCTCCTTCTTCTGAAGGTCATAGAGACTGTCTTCCCTTCATTCAATGACAGGTCATTTTCTTGTGCCCAGTCCACCAACTGGTTGAAGATTTTCTGCAAGTCGCCCTCTGAGGTTGAGGTCAATACCATGTCATCCTCAAAGGAAAGGTCTTCATTGGGGTAATACATAAATATGATTGTAAATAAAGGGTACAGTTCTCTGCTCACATGGTTATGAGGTTATTTAGAGGTTATAGTAAGGATGTAAAGGAGAGGGCATATAAGTCTCTGGTAAGACCCCAACTAGAGTATGGTTCCAGTGTATAAGACCCTCACTAGGATTACTTGATTCAAGAACAGGAAAAAATTCAAAGAAAAGCAGCTCAATTTGTTCTGGGTGATTTCCGACAAAAGAGTAGCGTTACAAAAATATTGCAAAGTTTGGGCTGGGAAGACTTGGGAGAGAGGGAGATGAACTTCTTGACTAAGTGGTACGTTCATTAAAAGTGACTATTTTTGACCATATTGAAATTCAATATATAAATATTTTTTATTATAATTGATTTATTGAAAAACCACATATTCAATACTTTGAAGTCTTTAAGGCTATGATACAATCATTATATTAAGGTTTAAGCATATAATGGTACATGTTTCACCTGTCATTGCAGGCATCATCAGCCATAAATTCATACTCTGAAGTCAGAGCTCTGAAGTGGATGTTATATTAAAACTATTCTTTAAAAGGAATTGTTTACAATAATTTACATTGATGTACAAGAACATATTAACACTCATAATGTTGATACTGGGTTGGCAATTGAAGTCAAATGGAAATCATAATACTTACACAGATTTTTTCAGTATATACAGAAGATCGATATGTTCAGCTTAAAATGATTTGTGGGTTAGCTGATAACTTCCTTAGATTAAAATCTTTTCTTTAATGAAATGAGAGTCTTTATTAAAAATGTTCAAAGTGAAGTACTTGATCAAGTCTCATTTAAATAGCAAATTATTCCTTCTTCTCTTAAATATGCAGTGTGCTGCCTAGGTCATGAAGCTTATGAAGTTATCATCTTGTAAGTCTGAAGAGGAGTTCAACTGGAATCATAGGTGTAAGTGTAACAGCTTGTGAAGTGTTGAAGTCTGCAAAATAGATGAAAAAGTGTGTGAGTGCTATATTGGGATTGTTAACTAGTGGAAATAATCTTCTTGACTCTTAACCCTTTAGACTTTAGGAGAGATGTCCAGCAGCGTTGCTTGTCCAGATATGGTGTCCTCGCACAATATGAAGATAAAGCTGTAATTCAAGAGGACAATTGGGGCAAATATTAATTTATAGGAAGGAGAGTTAGGGATTGGAATAACTTACCAGGGAGATGTTCAATAAATTTTCAATTTCTTTGTAATCATTTAAGAATAGGCTAGGGAAACAACAGATAGGGAATCTGCCACCTGGGCGAATCTGCCACCTGGGCGACTCCCCTAAATGCAGATCTGGGTGGGTGGTTGGGTTGGTCAGTCGGTACATTTTAGAATATTTTTCAATTGAACTTTGTCCATTTTCATTTTATATAGGACCCATGACAGCCAAGAAATTAAAATCTTGCATTGTTTTCTTTGTTTTACGAGATTAAGGTTGTGCGTTAGGGAGGAGTGAAAATGTACCAATTACAAAAAAATCATTGAGGTCTATATTAACAATAGTTCCCTTTTAGCTTATTTAGGGGTTCCAGAAAAATTTTGCCACTCTCTCTTGTCTTTGTCAGGTGGCACATCTCTAGAGAAAAATTACCTTTTTGTCTAGAACTGAAGTAAGTAAGTCTCGATTTCAGACAACTTCTAATAAAGCCATATCTGGCCTTTTCACCACAAACGGTCATAGAAACTTCTGTTACCAATTTCACAAGCCGTTCCACCAACTGCGAATGACGAGGAAATGAGAGGATTTCCACCATAGCTCCTGTTTTAATAACTTCTACCAGCACTTTTCCTAACTTACAAAATTTGTTTTAATGTCAGTTCACAAACATGATCTCTTTCATCCCTTAGAATTTACAAAATACTTTGGTTGGTTATATCTGGACAAGTTATGATAATTATGAGGACAACATTAGATATTAAACCTTTTATTGTCATCATTGGACATATAAAACAAGGTAATAAGATTTTCAAATATGCCCGAATGTATCAATAAATGACCTAATGTGCGAGTTATTCCAAGTATCTTGCCTAGGGAAAATCATTTTTGAAGACACTATGTAATATCTACTCTCAATTATATTTATTACATAATATGGTAATAATTATCCATGTTAACCTGTGTATGCCATTATTATTTTGGTAAGAATGTGATTTCAAAGTAAATAAACTTGTGTCCTCATCCTGAGGTGGTGCAGCTCTTTTCAGGCACACCCCTAATGGAGGTGAGCTGCATGTACCATTTCAACCACATACCAGCCCTCCTGTCAGTTTTAAGTTCCTGGCAGTGCCAGGAATCGAACCCGGACCCCCAAGGACAGCAGCTAAAACACTAACCGTTACGCTACGAAGGCGGTCATTTCAAAGTAGAAGTCACAAATTAAAATACCCAAGTGCATAACTAATCAGTATTATAAGGATTCCTTTTGATGACCTTAATCTAATTTCATGTATGTGTAACCACATTACCATTAACATAGGATATGGGTTCTTCAACAATACATTGTCACTGCATAATGAACATACTGTGAATGATCCTACTGTGTATCAATATTCTTTTCCTAACTCTCCATCCGGCCTCCTTCCCGTAAGAATTCAAACACATTCCTTGCTACTAATCGTTCCATACTCTTACAAATGAGTGATGTTATTGCCACCGGCCTATAATTATCAATGTTATCTCTTCCTCCACTTTTGAAAATTGGTACTACGTTTGCACACTTCCATTCACTGGGTACACAGCCATTGTTAATTGATAAGTCGAACAGGGCACACAAGGAGGGGGCTAATGCTTCAGCACACTGCACTAAACTAATTGCAGGTATGTCGTCTGGCCAGGAAGCAGCATGTGGACGAGTCTTTCGAAGGCTGTTAATTACCTCGTACTCCATGAAGTAAAGGTTGGAGAGGAAGAGGGGTGATGGCTGAGTTGTGTTTGGGTACATATTTGTACTTTTCGCTGGCTCATTAAAATTCCCTTTAAATTTCTCCCTGAACGCTGTGGCAATGGTCTTGGGGAGGTAATAGTAGTTCCGTTAGAGTAGTATGCACTTGGTGCTGAGTTGCTATGTTTTCTATTCAGGAATTTGCACATGTCTTTGCTGTTGCCACTTATCTTGTTTATGTATTTTTTGTATTCTTTGCAGATGAGTTGTTGGTTGTGTTCCTCACACATTTATATTTGTCCCACATAAGATTGCTTGTACCCTGTTTCCATTTCCTCTAGAGAGCATTCCTTTTGCATATCATTTTGATTATTTCTTTTGTGATCCATGGAGAGTTTTTCTTCATACCAAATTTTACTTTAGGCACCAATTCGTCAACACAGTGAAATAAACTTTCTACCATCTAGACCACACCGAATTGATGTCCACAGTGTAAAAGATAATTGAGTGGGTAGATGTTTTCTGAGAAGGTATTATAGTAGTTTACAGTCAGCTTTTTTGTAGTTATAGACTTCTCTATTAAACTTTTTTACTGGTAGTTTCTTGTATTTTAGGGTGGCTATAACTGCCAGGTGGTCGGAGAAGCCAGGGATGACTTGTGTCTTCAATACTGAGGATGTTAGGTTAGTAAGGAATAAATCTAGTGTGGAGCTAGAGGTTTTTGTTATACGAGTTGGTTCAGTAATTAATTGGTCAAGGAGGGTTGTAGAATGTTGTAACGAAAGTTTCTGCTAATGGATTGATGGGAATAGGTGGCAGGTGAGGATGATTGTGCTACCAGTCAAGTTCCAAATTAAGATCCCCAGTCATGTACATACCTTTATATCAGTGTTGGATATTTTGCACACTGCTTACAGACAATAGTAATTCCTCACTGATGTCACTGGGGGACTTCGGAGATTGGTACACGGAACCCAAAAGAAACTTGCTTCTAGCACACATGAATTCCTCCCATACAACTTCTGCCTTTGTTTCCAGCTGCTGGAGGCGCACAGGGTTGAATTCGGGTTTCATCGCAATAAGTGTCCCTCCACCTGAGGTCAATGATCGACCTTTCCTAAATATTGTATATGACTGGGGTATCACTTCTGTGTCATATATTGATGAATTTAGCCAGGATTCACTAACGCATACAATTGATGGGTCTAAGGAGGCATGAGAGGCCTGGATTACTGAACTCACTATTTACACTGTTTGATGTCATGTTAAAAACAAATTCTGAGAATTGAGGGTAAACTGCATTTCCAACATGACCATGTCTATACTCCTGAATTAATTTTCCTCAGTAGTGATGTACTGATTTTTGTACAAGTTCTGTGAACTGGTGAGTGACAAGATGTACACGTCATAAAGAACTGATTCACACAACCTTTAGAATTACACACATTGCACAGGCAGTTGAATGAGACTCCTCAGTTTGGTCGTGGGTTCAATTCCACATCTCCACTAGAGCAACGGAAAGTATCACAAGGTGGAGTAATGATGCGGGTTGTTTGGCAACGTTGCTCCCCATTGCTGCAGTAGCTCGTAGACCTTCACTTCCACACACGTCCAAGAATTAATTTCACATTTAGATGCCACTAACAAGCGTTCTTGTATTTCTGAATCCGTGCACAATTCTGAGTTTGTCAAGGTGTGCTTCGGTACTATTTTCACGGAAGTTATTACACTTTTAGGAACACGACACAAACTCGGAGAACTTGTATCACTACAGAGCTGCTTGCCGCCATCTTAGTAGCAAGGAACGTGTTTGAATTCTTACGGGAAGGAGACCGGATGGGCTATACTTAGCATGGATTCCTCCCGGGGAGTTCTTGTGCCACCTTTTTAACGAAAGTCGTTGATGACTGGCAGTATTACTTGGATCAGCCAGATGTGATTCAGGTGGACTACCTGTCACTTGATTGGAGCAAAGCCTTCGGCCAAGTGCCACAGGAACGACTTCTGTTGAAGCTGCAACAGCTCGTAATATGAGGCAGATTATTGATGTGGGTGAGGTCCTTCCTGGAACGTCGAACACAGTGTGTGGTATACGGGGGTGCCCGATCAAAACCTATCAAAGTGACATCAGGTGTAGTTCACGGTTCTGTGATCGGTCCCCTGCATATGTCGTGTTTGTGCTCAACCTTCCTGGATGTGTAACCGCACACATGGCACAATATGCAGATGACACTGTCCTGAATAAAAGTATAAAGAACAAAGAAGACAGTCAAAAACTACCATCAGACCTACAAAATTTATCTGAATGGTTCTCTGGGAATGGGCTATGCATAAATGTAAATATATTTGGATAAGTAGATTAAAAAAAACTGCATAGGGAACACATATGAACTAAATAAGAATGTAATACCACAGTGTGCAAATATCAAACTTTTAGGATTAATTATTTCTAAGGATTTGAAATAGAACCTGCATACGGAGGAGGCAAGGCGAAAAGCAATAAAAGTCATGGGATTTTTAGCAGGAACCTAAAAGGCACAAATCAGGGGCCCTATGAACAGCCTTCTCAGTATGGTAAGACCGATACTAGCCTATGGTTTTCCTGCCTGGATTCCCAGCACAGTCACAAATCTAAACAAACTTCAGAAAATACAGAATCTGGTGGAAAGGCTAATAACTTACCGCTCCCATCTTCATTCGGCCAACCTCCCCACAATAGAAACCATTGTTGAAGAACTGACTTGATCTTCCTCCAAAAATCCCTCACCGGATCCGTTTCACCGCCTTCCCCTATCCTTTCACTCTGCCTGTAGAGGTGTTAATCTTCTCCCTCAATTTGCCCACACCACCTCCTACCAATCTGCCTACTACGGTCACTCTGCACACCTCTGGAATGAGCTACCACCATAAATAAAAGCCTTGCCTCTAACGCAGTTTACAAATCATGTAAAATGATGTAAATCTCTGTGTGTGCATGGACAGGAGAGAAAATGTCATCGAGTGAATGAATTACTGTACCAATGTAAATATGTGAATAATGTAATTATTGTATATATTAGCTTACTAGGTCTGTGAAGCAATTAATGTATATGGGGCTTGACCTTTTTCACTAGACCATCCATATAATCTATGATTTGTGGTAAATAAATAATAACAATAATGAAAATAATAATAATCATTCACATCTCATATTTTGTTGTAGCAATAGGCCTACATATTCCTTCAATACATTCTTCATTCTCATCAAATAACATCATTATATCTTCATAATAATTAATTTTATCTTATATCTCTTCATATTTGCCACCCAAATATGTTATCTGATGCACAAATAACCTTATTTTCAAATATTCGTAGTATCGGATCAGTATCTCTTCAAATAAAATAAACATGTCTTCAGTCTGTCATAATATCCATATCTAACATATATCCTAATTTATTATGGTAACATATAATCTCTACAGATCATAATATCACTTGGCATTGCATAAAAAGATCCTAAAATTTCTAATTTTTAATTTCCTAACATTTCTTTGCTCTCATTGAAACATTGTTATCACTTTATTACATTCCTTAACTGGGGTTTGTCTTATTTCTGATGAAGACTACTTATTCCCTTATATCACTGGCATAAGTAATCACTCGCGAGAATCTAACATAATTTAAGTCATGTGCCCACAGATGTGTGACAATATATGACGTGGCGGGTCACCTTAATTTTAATATGAATAATCTCTCATTGTTTCTCATAAACAATATCTCATGGGCGCCACCCTTCAAGCTTATGGCTTGAAGACAATAGTTGATAAATAATAATAATAATAATAATAATAATAATAATAATAATAATAATAATAATAATAATAATAATAATAATAATAATAATAATACTAATAATACATAATGAGACTCTAAACACTCCCAGAGGTGGGGTGATGGAACACTAACCATTAAGTACACTCTAACTTGGAAGTTAAGGATTATTAATAAGAATTTCAGAAAATACTAATTAAAACAACTATTTATTAGGCTGAAAAACATGACGGCGTTTTTACGAAATCTGAACTTACGGAAGCAAAAGAAAAAATTGAATGAAATAAAATTTAAGAAAATGTTACGCGGAGACTTGCAGTAATTTGTGCCATTAGCTCACTATTTGTAGACTCTGTTATCTGGATGCGATCTATGTAGCAGCTGATGTTTGATGGACCTCTCGTACAGGCTTCGTCATCTCTCATTGTTGGTACCAGTCCTGTTTCTGATTAGTGCATTGTCTGCTAGTTGTACAATGACTTTCCTGACTTTAACACTACCTACAGTACTCCTTACATAAAGTTGTAATGAGTCCTAATTTCAATAGCAAAACCACCTTGGGTTATGTTCATGCAGAGAATACACTTGTATTCTTCCATATTACAGAACTATAGCGTAACTAAATACATAACAAAATTTCTCCTGTCCTATACCAGTCAAAACCAGTCTCTCGTTGACTTTAACTCTAGTCATTGGGTTTAATCAGGTCTCAATGAGAGTAATTTGGAGTAGTGCCCTATTTAGATGCGAAGTGAACTAAGTTAAGATATTCAGAAAGTAAGACCTTTTCCGATGTTAAGACGTACAGCCCTCCTCTGATGTAATGTTAGAATAGATTAGAATTGTCCGATAGAATAGCTTGATAGAATTAAGCCCTCTCCAGCTCTTGTCGTTGATATATATAGGGTCCAAAGTCTCCCTCCATCAACCATATCACATGGTCCAGTAAGATTTGATGTATTATCCCTTCTCCTCTCCATTACTGTATATCCATCATCTTGTTCTATAATGTCCATTCACATAGGTTGAACTTTCCCGGGCAATCAAGGCGAAAAGGAGGTGTTAACAAGGCTTTAACTGTCTCTTCAGAGCATGGAAAGGGTAAGGTGTCTTGCAAGCTTGATGATGTACATTTCCTGGTAATGGGCTAAAATTAGCATGGTGAGTCTGGTCACCTGACCTCGGCTACTGGAAATTTACTGCAAGCTATTAATATGAATGATGTTGTAATATTTTACTCAAGAAGTCGTTCGTCCAGAATATGTTATAGCCGTGATACAAAGAAATGAGATGATGATGTTAAATGGATGACTAAATACCCTACATATATATATAAACATAATAATTAAAATGATCTACCACTAATTAAATATATACATCTTTCCAATTGATTACACAATTCAATAATTTTGGTACATGCTGTGATGTTCCAAACATCACAGTCCTTCTGAAGACTCTAAACACATATCATGTATGCTTTAACTACAAATTTGCTATTTGTCTATCCCTTTCGATCTTTCCATCCACATACAAAACCTCTTTTCAGCATAGCAGGAGTGGTCATTTGGATGAGGTACGGGTCCTCCTCCCCAACTGTATCCCCATCTCCTCCCTCTCTCGATCCAAAAGTCTCATGCTCCAGGACACTGCCCCTGAGGTGGTAGAGGTGGGATCCTTCACTCTCCGAGGGAAAAAACAACCCTGGAGGGTTTATGGATTAAGAAGAAGAAAAACTGGGTTACAGTAAAGAAACTACAAAAAACCAGTCTTCGATAATTTACAGAATGAAATTGAACAATATTTATTAGACACTTCTTAAGAAATGATATGAATATGAACATGTTTTCCTGTTATGAACACTTCCCCGTTCCCTTCAAATGTCTCTGGATTTATTGCTTAGAGTGCTGGTACATCACTGCTTGGTACATCACCGCCAGACCACAAAATTGTATACGCTACTCAGATCAGGAGGACAATCTTCTGTTTTCTCTCTTCCAATGTAAAACTTACCAGCCTAACCAACAACATCTGGTGCTAATTCTTTATATATTCTATCCGAACATATAAAACAAAACAATATCTGATATGAATGGAAATAGTGACTACATAGTGACTACAACTTAACTCTTTGGTTTCTTTATTAAATAATTATGTAATATTTCCTTTGCATTCAGGTTGGAATATTAAGGATAAAATGCAATAATGAAGTTACACAATTTATTACTTACACATTCAGGGCCCATGTAACTATTCATAATACAGTATTTTTGGATTATGCTGGATAGTTCTCTCCATTCTATAGTATATTTAAATCTTTACATACAGAGCATAATCAACATCGTCTTATCCCTACCCCCTCCTGTCTTATCATTGATGACCGAGTTCATTATTCTCCTAGATAACCTATCATTCTCCACTCGCTTCACGTTAGACCTGCATCAAAAGCCAGTTTTATACTGGGAGAATATGAATCCTAAATAATCTCCCTCTTCTGATTTTGTGTTCCCATACTGACACTCAATTCCCTTTAGTTTCTTCCTACTCAATGAAATGCACATATTTTCAGTTCCAAGATTTGACATTGCAGGCTTTCAGCACAATCTGCTGTTAGGTCCAAATCATCGGCAAAGTCCTAACTGCTCAACCTAATTGAAGCCCTGCCTGCTACTTTATACCTTTCAGTAGATCATTCATGTAAACTATGTATTCTACCCTTCCAGCCTGTAAATTGGGCGCTGGCAAAAAATTCTCACTCATAATCTTTTTAATATTTTTTCTCTTTTATCCTTCCTGCTTATTTATTTAAGGTTAGTTTATTTGATTTTGAAATATCACCGGGGATCAAGCGTATTGGACCCTGGGATTAATGCCGGCGCCCAAGCTACAGGCTGGAAGGATAGAGAAGAGTTGGCGCCCAACAGGGGGCTGAATTGATCATGGTGATGATAGAAAATTTGGAAAAATTTTGAGTTTCATGATTTTTGATAAATATTTTAGTAACATCATACATATATAATCATTATAGACCATTATGCCTTTCAGCGTTCAGTCTGCAAGCCTCTGTGAATTTACTAAATGTTGCCAAAATCCTCTATTTGCAACTAGTGCTGTGGCCTCATTTAGTTCTACACCTCTTATTTTAAAGTCGTTAGAAACTGAGTCTAACCACTGACGTCTTGGTCTCCCTCTACTTCTCTTACCATACATAACACAGTCCATTATTCTCCTAGGCAACCTGTCCTCCTCCATTCAAATCACGTAACCCCACCACCAAAGCCTGTTTATGCGTACAGATTCATCCATCAAGTTCATTCCTAAATTACCCTTTATCTCCTCATTCCTAGTACCCTCCTGCCATTGTTTCCAGCTGTTTGTACCAACAATCATTATCACTACTTTCATAACTGTTACTTCTACCTTGTGAATACGATAACCTGAGGCCACCCAGCTTTTGCTCCCGTAAAGCAAAGTTGGTCTGTGGTCCGGGAGCTGACTTTCTCCTTACAGAATACTGTTGATCACAACTGTGCATGGGCACCCATATGACAGGTTTTTTTGCTATTTGTTTTATTTCGCGCCAATACAGATAGGTCTTACAGCGACAATGGGACAGGAAAGGTCTAGGAATGGGAAGAAAGTTGCCTTGGCCTTAATCAAGGTACAGTCCCAGCATTTGCCTGGTGTGCAAATGGGAAACCACGAAAAACCGTCTTCAGGGCTGTCGACAGTGGGGTTCGAACCCACTATCTCCTAGATACGAGCTCACAGCTGCGCGCCAATAACCACACGGCCAACTCGCCCAGTGTGAGAGTTTGTAGGGGGGCTGGACCTGGGAGTATGTAGTATTTTTAATATTTTGGAAGATGTGTGGTGACTTGTATTCTGCAGTGGAATAATACCCTCAGTATCCCTTGCCTGTTGCTGGGGGGCGGCATTACCACTTCTAAGTAATAACGACTTTTAAATCATTTCCTTGAAAGAAAAACACCTGACTACATTGGATTTCTTCCTTTCCCTGAGAGACAGGTGAGAGCTGCGGCCCCCCTTGTCCCCGGGCATGGGCGCCCTTGCAACTGCGATCTCACTGCATTAGCTTTACTGCACCTTGATTCAGTCTCACTTACTATATTACCATCCTGGGAGAACAAACATCCTAAATACTTGAAATTATCTGCCTGTTCTAGCTTTGAATCACCAATCTGATATTCAATCTTGTTGAATTTCTTACCTACTGACATCAATTTAGTCTTTGTAAGGCTAATTTTCATACCATACTCAATGCACCTATTTTCAAGTTCCAAGATATTCGACTGCCGGCTTTCGGCACAATCTGCCATTAAGAACAAGTTGTCAGCATAGGCCAGACTGCTTACTACATTTCCACCTAACTAAATCCCTCCCTGCCACTTTATCCTTTCAGCAGACAATCCATGTAAACTGTGAACAACAAGGATGAAAGATTACAGCCTTGTCTAACCCTGTAAGTACCCTGAACCAAGAATTCATTCTACCAGCAATTCTCACTGCAGCCCAATTGTCAACATAGATGCCTTTGATTGATTTTAATAATCTGCCATTAATCCCATAGTCCCCCAATATGGTGAACATCTTTTCCCTTGGTACCCTGTCATATGCTTTCTCTAGATCTACGAAACATAAACACAACTGTCTATTCCTCTCATAGCATTTTTCAATTACCTGGCTCATACTCTCAACGACTGATCACACCCTCCCTTCCAAGATGCCAGTGAATACTTTGCCTTGTACACTAATCAGTGAGATACCTCGATAGTTATTGCAATCCTTCCTGTTCCCTTGCTTATAGATAGGTGCAATTACTGCTTTTGTCCAATCTAAATGCACCCTACCAACACTCCATGCTAATCTCATCATTCTGTGAAGCCATTTCATCCCTGTCTTCCCACTATACTTCATTATTTCAGGTCTAATTTCATCTGTTCCTGCTGCTTTATGACAATGGAGTAATTTCACCAACATCATTTTCCTCCTCCCCATGAGCTCCGTTGTTCACAACACCACCATGAATATTTCCTTGTATGTTGAAAAGTTATTCAATATATTCCCTCCACCTGTCCAGTGATTCCCTGGGATCTATTATGAGTTCACCTGAATTACCCAAAACACTGTTCATTTCCTTTTTCCCTCCCTTCCTAAGATTCTTTCTACTGTCCAGAAAAGTTTCCCTGCTGCTTGACCTAGCCTTTGCAGGTTATTACCAAAATCTTCCCATGACTTCTTCTTGGATTCAGCAACTATTTGTTTTGCTCTGTTTCTTTCATCTATGTACAATTCCCCATCTGCATTAGCCCTTGTTTGGAGTATTTCTAATAAGCCTTATTTTTAAGTTTACAAGCTGCTCTCACTTCATCATTCCACAAAATGGTCGCTTTTTCCTATCTTTACACACAGTTGTTCCTTGGCATTCCCTTGCTGCTGCTACTACAGCATCCCTGTAAGCCACCCATTGTCTTTCTGTATCCTGACCTTGCTTGCTGTCCACTGTTCGGAACTTCCTACTAATTATATCCATGTACTTCTGCCTAATTTCCTCATCCTGGAGATTTTCTATCCTTATTCGTTTACAGACAGATTTCACTTTCTCTATCCTATGACTAGAGATACTTAGTTCACTACAGATCAGATAGTGGTCTGTTTCATCGAAAAACCCGTACATTCCTAACAGATTTCCTGAATTCGAAGTGGGTTAAGATATAGTCTATTATAGATCTGGTACCCCTAGCCTCCCATGTGTAGCGGTGAATAGCCTCATGCTTGAATAATGTATCCATAACTGCTAAACCCATACTAGCACAAAAGTCCAGCAAATGCTTCCCCTTCCCATTAGCTTCCATATCTTCCCCATATTTACCAATCACCCTTTCGTATCTTTCAGTTCTATTTCCAACCCTCACATTGAAATCGCCCAATCACCCTTTCGTATCTTTCAGTTCTATTTCCAACCCTCACATTGAAATCGCCCATTAGCGCTATCCTATCCTTGCCATTTACGCTGATTATGATGTCACTCAATGTTTCATAAAACTTGTCAATTTCACTCAGACAATTCTCGTCCTAATACCTCCAACTTCCAAATCTACCCACATCATTTGCTCGTTTATGTGCTGTTGCGTGCAATAGTATTCCTGATGAACAGCCCCACCCCAGACTCTGCCCTCCCCTTTTTAACACCCGTCAAGTACACTTTATAATCTCCTAGCTCTTCCTCTTTATCTCCTCTTATCCGAATATCACTTACTCCTAGCACATCCAGATGCATCCCCTTTGGTGATTCAGCCAGTCCTACTTACTTTCTTCCATAAGTCACATTGATACTGATAGCTCACCATCTAATTCCATTTCATTCGCCAAGTTGTTTCCAAGGAGTCCCTCACCTGTCAAATGGGAGTTGCACTCCGTTACTACCATAGGTCCGAGGCTTGCTTAAAATGTTGTGATCTCGGTAAATTCATGAAGCAGGATGCTACCCTACTTACACATAGTCCAAGTGAGGATTTCTCTAACGGGTTAGGGACCAATGGTGGTTTGTATAGCCCTAGCCACCTGAGCACAAGGAAGGCCATGACTCAGAATATGTCCGAGATGCCCACTCCCATTCCATAGCAACTGGTATCCCAACTCTCAGGATCACTTACTAGGCCACTCAGCCCTTGCCCATGGTTCATGAACTAGGACGTGACTACAGTAACCCACAACATGAACCATTATTTTAGTAAGTGACCTGTAAATGTAATTTTATTTTGCGAAATGAATGAGAACAGATCATGAGTACCAAATTATGTGGATACAGACTCATGACAGTCGCATAGTAGATATATACAATGAATAGGGAGATTTTGTTAAACCCAAACATGGTTAAAGTGTCTAGTTTATTCTTCAAATAATCTTAGCCATAGGCAGCAGTTAAACAATATTCATAGTTTTTCATGGAATGGTGAGATGGCCTTGGTCTCATTTTGTGGAAAATGGCAGTAACAAATTCTATGATGTCAGTTTATGACGGTATAGGCCATTGTTTAGGTCGTATTCGCCATAATGCTGAGATCATGTGTTTGTGTACTGGCATGTACTGTTTGTGAAGTACGTAGTAATTTCAGAGCCCAACGGTTGTGTCGCGATACCCAATTATTCGGTTTTTAAATAATTTTTTGCGGCATGAATTCATTAAACATTTTCAGAATTACGTTTCGGTGATTGCCATTGGCCGGCCCCGTGGTGTAGGGGTAGCATGCCTGCCTCTTACCCGGAGGCCCCGGGTTCAATTCCTGGCCAGGTCAGGGATTTTTACCTGGACCTGAGGGCTCGTTCTGGGTCCACTCGGAGCTATCTGACGGTGAGATAGCAACCCCGGTCTAAAAAGCCAAGAATAATGGCTGAGGGATTCTTTGTGCTGACCACACGACACCTCGTAATCTTCAGGCCTTCAGGATGAGCAGCGGTCGCTTAGTAGGCCAAGGCCCTTCAAGGGCTGTAGTGCCATGGGTAAAAAGTGATTGTTATTGTATAACTTCGGCAGACAATTTGAGACAGGGACAGCTTCTAAAGGGCAGTGTTGTATGCCAAAGTTTGTGTTGATATTATTTAACGTAAAGTAAGGAAGCTGGAATTAGAGTTACAAAGTATTACTTGGTGAAATTATAAAATTGAATCATAATTTTAAAATAATAATGCACCGCTAGGTCAGAGGAGAAGCCCGTTTCCTCAAAGAAGAAGATATCTGACGCGGAGGTGATGAAGGGTCTCATGACCGAATTAATGAGGGAGATGATGACCGACATTAATGAAAAATTTAGGGAAGCGAAAAAGGTGTGAATGGACAGTTTGAAGGTGCAAATGGACAATTTCAAGGTGTAAATGAACAGCTTCGGTAAGTTAAAGAAGGTGTTAAGGAACAATTTCAAGATGTTAATGAACAATTACTGACGGTTAAGGACGAAGGTTATTACACAAAATAATGAACAATTTAAAGAAGTTAGGGAGCAGTTGGACAATATTAAAGAATAGCTGTCAATAGAAATAACTATATTTAGGAAAGGTTGTGACAGAAAAGCTCAAAGATTAAAGAAACAGATAGAGGAAGTACGAGTGGAAGCTAGAACTCGCAGTGACAAGTTAGATGGAAAAATTGACAAGTTGCCATGACAGTAGCACAGGTTGATACCAGGTTAACTGATAAATAGATTCAAATAGAAACAGAAGTAGTGGACCAACAGAAAGTCGTGGATACTGTTCGATAAGATAATCGATATGGAGGAAGCTAATATTCTAACGTATGTTAAGTCACGAAGTTACAGAAAGAAAGGCAATAATCTTTTGTACAGAGTGCTAATGAATTTAATGATCGGCTACTGCAGTTAAGGGATAATGTTCATGGAGTTAAGAAGATGGAAGACCAGGTTCAAGAAGTAATAGCAGAAAATAGGAGGTACTAGAAGAAATAAATGGGATTCAGTTGGATCATAGAGAGGTGAATGAATGGGCACACAAATGTCATAAGACTGAGGTGAAGGTGGACATTCATGAAGCTCTAATGAAGGAGATGAAGGAAGAAATGGGTCAGATAAAAGGAATAAAGGAAGACATGAAAATGTTTAAACCACAGGAGACCAAATGTGAACTGTTAATGAGATCAATCATGAATAAACAAAATGTTATGGAGCAGACAGGGAGTCGTTCTAGCAGTGTTGGATCGGGAAAGGGAGTGGATCATGCTCGTCTACCAGAAACCACGAATCAGCCACTTAAAGAACGCACTTCAACACCACAAGTCATAGGATCAAGAAAGTTCACAAGCGGATCTGAATTAACTCCAAAAAGTTTTCTCAAAGAGATAACTGAATACATTAAGGACCATAGAATTCATCCAGATAGGCAATTGAGAACAGTGGAACATTTTCTTGATGAACAGCCATTAATTTGGTTGAAAGCTTTTAAATATTGTTTTGATGATTATGAGGGATTCCGATGAGCACTCTTACAAAAGCACTGGGGACAAAATGTTCAACAAGGCCTTTGTCTTGAGCTATATTCACGGAAATACCAGAACACAGTACCCACAAGATACTCAGACTTTTCAGAGGTCAGCTGTTGAAACTTTGCGAATTGGATAGTCCACCTCTGGAAGAAGAGTTGATAGCATCCATTGAAAGACAGTTACCAGTAGATGTACAAAGAACACTGATAGCCGCTAATGTCAAGACAGCTGTGGAAGCTGAGGTATTGTTGAGGCAACTAGATCAGACATTGAACATATGCCATCCAGGAAGTAGGAATTTCAAGGTAGTCCATACAGTTGATTTAACGAAGGATGACTGTACGTCCAAACGGAAGACCCAGGGAACTAACATCTATGATAACAGAAACTACGAGAATCAGAATAGAGAGTACCAGGGGTATATCAAGGCAGGAATTGGAGAGGACAATCATTCAGAAGAGGAAGATTGAATGACAGGGGTTGTGAACCTAACTATAACCAGAGCTATGGAGGAAATAGGAGACAAGGTTATAGATAGAGGTATGGAAGATTCAGAGACATGAAACGACCTTACCCACAATGTAACAGACAAGGTGATGGAAGAGGCAGACCAAGAAGGGAAGAAGATAATGGAACAGACATCCAAGCATGGAGGAACGAATGAAGAAACTATGTTGAAGATTAGCCACAAAAAGAGTATTGTCGGACGACTGGAAATACGCAATTCAGCAAGGAAGTAGAGAAAGGAGTCACAGAGCTGAAAGCTATGAATATCAGGCTCGTAGACTGAGAGAAGAACCTTGGGGATTAAATGTGAATGCTCCGAGGTTTTCAACAGAGGTAAAGGGAGCTATGAGAAGAACTCAGATGAAGGTTGGTTTTTTTGCTATTTGCGTTATGTCGCACCGACACGGATAAGTCATATAGCGACGATGGGAGAGGAATGGGAAGGAAGCGGCCATGGCCTTAATTAAGGTACAGCCCCAGCATTTACCTGGTGAGAAAATGGGAAACCACAGAAAACCATCTTCAGGGCTGCCGATAGTGGGATTTGAACCCACTATCTCCCCATTTCTCTATTCTGATTCTCGTAGTTTCTGTTATCATAGATGTTAGTTCCCAGGGTCTTCCGTTTGCAGGTACAGTCATCCTTCGTTAAATCAAGTATATGGACTACCTCGAAATTCTTACTCCCTGGATGGCTCGCCCCTAACCGCATGGCCATCTCGCCCGGTCTAAGATGTAGGAAGATCCTGAGACACATTTTGGAGAAGAATAAGAGGGAGAAGATGGTGAAGAAGTAGAAGATGCCATTTTAATTATGATGCCATAGATGAGACATTCGTGCTTGGGCGAGATGAAAAGGAAAGTTCAGATGGAGAATGTGAATGTGAATTGAGATACTTGTTAAAGAAAGTATGTAGCCATTAAGTTGACAAGAGACAATGAAAAGTTGAAAGAACAAAACAAGAATTCGAGGACAGGGATTGATGAGATAATTGTAGAATCAACGGTCAATGACAAGTCTGAAATATAGAACCTGTAGACAAATTACTTGCCAGCAATTTTTCCAAAAAGAAAGTAGTGGAAAGATGAACACCCAACTGGCTCATGTCATTGGCATATAGATAAAATGTAATGAGAAAAAGGAGCAGCTTTAATGGTACACGTGTACCGTTCAAGGCATGATTTGGCCTGCCGGATTTCCACACACATCCTGCTTCAATACAAACTCCTTTTTACCAAATATATATTTTTCTCATTACATTTTATCCATATCACAATGACTTGAACCAGTTGGGTTCAGTATGTATGTATGTATGTATGTATGTATGTATGTATGTATGTATGTATGTATGTATGTATGTATGTATGTATGTATGTATGCATGCATGTATTGTAGGCCTACCAGTAAAATAGAATTAATAGAAAAAGGATTAATATTAAAGTTAGCACGAAGTAGGTCTCAGGGCAATTCTGTGTGGTTTCTAGCTAGGGCTTGGTACAGGAGGCAGGGTCCTATCTGCAAGAAAATTTTGAAATTGATTGAATAATAGTTTTATTCAGAAAATGTATTTCAAAGTGCACATCACCTTACTGTTCATAGCCGCTGTCTTCAACATCGCCTTTTGATGACCTGTGCTCCCAGTTCACCAGGCTGAACGGGGCTGGAACACGTTCTGGAAGTTGCTAATATTACGTTGAGATAAGGCCGGAACACCCAGGTTGGTTGGATATGGGTTTGAGTCTCGAACCTTCGACGTTCTGGACGATCTTCTACGATCTCCGACGATGTTGCGGGTTAATCACTCGTCACATAACTCATACGAGTGTCCAGAATTACACAGTCCCCCGACACTTTGGTTTAACAGCACTGTTTCATTTAATATGGTTGGGATATGCCGTCGAATTCACTCTTAATCTTGTAGATAGAATTTATTTTACTAAAGATGAAGACGCGGGAAGCATCGAGATTGGAAGAAGATAAAGCACAGTTCATGAATAGAAATAATGAAACTGAAAATTATTCATGCACTTAGCACAGTTCGTGGTGATTTTCCACTAAATAAAGTAGCACTCGACATTGAAGGAAATGTATCACTGCTCTAGAGTTTATCAAAGACACGGCTGTCAGTCATGAAACAACACTAAACACTTTGACGAAGAAATAAGGTTGAAATGAAAAGCACAGTTCGTTGTTAGGCGCACTTGACATTAAATAAAATATGTGACTGTTCGAGAGTTTTACTGTCAACAGGCCATGCAGGCTACACGTGGTGTTAGGCGGGTAGTCTATCGTGTTCCTGCAGCTACGTCATACACACAGCTGTCGGCGGCTCGCCTGCTCGCTCCTCCGAACGTAAACAAACCAAGTTCGCTCTGAACGTCCTGCGTGATGATGAAGTACAATTAATAGTCAAAAAGTACGGCATGTACAGGTCGTAACCGGTACAGTATGTAGGGGAGGGTGGGTAACAGTGAGACACTTTTATTTTGGATCATCACAAAAGGAAAATAAATTAAGTTATTTACTTCAAATATGGCGCATGCAGTTCTCCAAAGATTACTCTTTTATTACCTTACAGAACAAATATCCTAATTTGTATCAACAAATTACAATAATAATATATTTGAAGACACTCTCATTGTCTCACTCTTCCCCACCGATGGGGTACAATGAGACACAACCGGGGGAACAGTGAGACACTCATCAACGACCATCAACGAATGTCAATCAGTGAAAAATCAACCTGAAATGCAAAACAAGACTGCTTTCTCTTTGTTATTCCTGTCATTTTTGGCACTGGTAGTATCATTTTAATGTCAGTTTCAGAAACGGAAGCAACATCAAGAACATCTGGAATAGTAAATTTCCCTGCCCTATTTTTCCTTAAAAAGCTAATCTCTAAATCTCCACTTTCATCTTTTCCACTTAAAATCTTGCCAATGTAGTAAACAAGCTTATTATTCCTTTGTCTGAATTCTATGAGAACATAATCGTCTACTGAAGGCGCCCTTTCAAGTGCTCCAAATGCCGAGGGATCGATTTGTGGACCTGCATCCTCGTCAGATTCATCATCTGAAGAATCATCTAATCGAGAAATTTCTTTTTCTTTGTTATCTTCATCAAGAACTAACACTTTCCTGGTTTCATTTCTTCTAGGTTCAGTTTTCTTTGCCATCATTTTGTTACACCGTTCTTCAATTGCATTTTTCTCTGGTGTGTCAGTTGCGATCATACTTCTTCCTTTTTGCCTTTTCTGACTAAGTTTCCTTTTCTCAGCCTTTGGGTATCCTCTTATTTGTTCTGGGCTTACAAATGCAGTCCTTTCAGAAGAAGGTGGAGGAGATGCACTTTTAGTTTCTTGCTGTGAACTGTCATCAAAAGATTGTATCCTTCCATCTACCACATTTTCATGTTCAGGCCTTGAAGATGGACCAGGAAGACTTATTGGTGAAAATGGATTAGGCATCAAGTTGCTGCAGTTTTCTGGTGTAGTTTGAGGTCGGTCAGTAACAGAACAAGGCAGAAAGTCAAGCTCACTGAAAACGTCTCGATCATACGGAAAGATACCACACTTCTTGAAAGCTGACATGATGTTACTAGGAGTTAATGCCTTCTGGTGAGCATATCCAACACACGCCACGACATCATAGATTGAGAAAGTTTTACCTGGATGCTGCATCATCCATGAATCTCCTGCGCTATCATAAGCCACAGCGAAAGGCTTAAACACACCAACATCTAACGGCTGCAGCTTATTTGTAGAATGAGGTGGCACTGTCAGCAAAGTTACACCATTGGACTTAGCTAAATTTAGCACTGCAAGAGAAAGATGACTCTCATGTTTATCAAAAATTAGGAGAGAAGGATTGTCTTTTGAGCTGTGGGAATACTTTATGAAGTGTTTCATAACATGATAGAACAATTCACTGTTCATCCATCCCGAAGGTGTTGCTAACCCCAGGGTACCTGGCGGAGCACCAGTGATCATGTGCTCCTTAAAATGTACCCTCGGAAATACCATAGCAGGAGGCAGACTATTTCCAGATGCACTCACAATGCAGCATGTCGTTACAAGTGTACCTTTCTCACCACTTGTGACCTTACTGACTTGTTTGATTCCCCTTTCTGCTATCACCTTTGGTGGTTTCTGGACAGTGACTGTGCTGGTTTCGTCCAGGTTGAAAATCCTTGTTCCATCAGCAAATTTATTTGTCCTGGATAAGACAATGTGAAGATTGTCATAGAAGATCATACAATTATGTTTATTGAAAGAGGTTGCCCTTGACAGACTGCATCCTTCTGGTGTACGGAGGGATAATTCAGGATGGCGTTTAAGAAATCCTCTCATCCATTCAATTCCTGCAATCCTATTGGTTTCCCATGTTTTGGGCATTTCGATTTTGTTTTCAACAGCCATTTCATAAGCTAACTTTCGACATTCGATTATTGGCAAACCATAAAACATTTTAGAGCATGTTATTAAATGAGATGAAAGACTAGCCTCTTCATTATCAGTGAAAATTTGATTGATTCTGTAATTTGGAGTCATACGAATAATTTCCCCAGGGTTATCTTCCCTTTTCTTGACATATCTAGCCAGTGTCTGGAATGATAAATTGTATTCTTTTGCAACAGATCTCAAATTCCTCCCTGCTGTAACTTGCTCAACAGCTGTGCTCATCGTCTCACTTGAAAATGTTCCTATCTGAGTCTTTCTCTTTGGATTTCGTGGCATGTTGTTGAGATCTGCAACAATAGAAGCCGTTCAGAATACCTATTCTTGCCTACAGATTATTTAAGAAGCGACATTCAATAATAGTTGCATTACAATTTAACTCCTCTGTTTATGGGGAACAGTGAGACACTGTCTCATTGTTACCCGCTAAGACTTGTCTCACTGTTCCCCATCAGCCATCGTCATATGTATTCCTAATTCCACCATAACCTACCTGCATGAACAGATTTAATGTTTCATGAAACCAAAGCTATAGATGGCCCTTTCTATTTGGAAAATTATTTCCAATATATTCTCGTCAGGAATAGAGATATGTACTACAGAAGACACCACGGAAAATATACTTTGCTCACCCTAAGAACACAATGGATCACAAAAGCAAACTTGCAAGAAAGGCAGCCATTTGCAAACAGGATTATGGGTATGGGGTGTGTTTCAAAATGCTACCACAAAAACATCACTTCATAATTATTCTCTGGAAGCGGTTAATTTGAAATGTCTCACTGTACCCCACCTTCCCCTATGTATGTATGTATGTATGTATGTATGTATGTATGTATGTATGTATATATGTATGTATGTATGTTCAGTCTTCAGCCCGAAGTCTTGTTAGTTGCTCAACAGTTCCACCGCTAGTTGACATAGACAGACTAGGCATCACTGAAGAGGTGTACTAGGGAAATGAGGAGTGACTTAGTTTCTTGTTGCTTTCCTCACTGAGCCCAAAGTTGATAGATACAGATTAAAACCTGTAAGTAACTTGAAACAAGGACTCATTCTGCCATCAATTCTCACTGTACCCCAATTGTCAACATAAATGTTACTGAATGGAGTCATTGGCTTGAGGAAAACATAATGATGTCAACACCCAGGACTTTAACACAACTTATTATCTCGCAGCATTTTTCATTTAATTGGTCTACTGAACATCTGATCCTTACAACCCCTCTGTGGTCTGAAACCACACTGGTTTTCATCCAACTTACTCTCACACCCTCCTTTCCAAGTCAGTAAACACATTTCCTGATCAGTGAAATCTAGTTGTCGCGTGTTCTCTTGCATATAGATAGGTGTAATTGAATGTTATATGTATGTTATTAGTAAATTGGTTACGCCGTTTGTGTCAAGTAGCCATTAACTTGCATTCGGGAAAGAGTACATTCGAACCCCAGCCCTAAAGGTAATTTTCAGTGCTTTCCTACTATCACACCAGGCAATTGCAGGGAAGCTCTGTACCTTCTTATAGACCAAAGTCGCCTCCTTCTATTTCCTGAACCATTTTCATTAATGTCCACTTACATTAACTCCTCTAAAGATTGGCGTTGGGAAAAGCATCCGGCTGTAAAAACATCATCTACTTAGAAACTCATCTTCGACTCCATAGAAGCGGGGATTATAGGTCGAAAATTCGTTCATTAATTTAGCCATGGTCGTTAAGCGTTGTCTTTTCTATCTTTCACCAAAGCTAGTCCGTTCGAGTCCTGGTAGTATGGAAAAAGTTTCATTATTAGAATGTTGGTCGGCAGAGTAGAAGAGAGGTGGTAGTATACAATTTCAAACCTAGATTAAATTCCATACCTCTTCGTAGTCTAGTGAGAGTAAACAAAAATGGGGCGGTAACCTCGGATAAAGGACGTTGTGTCATCATCATTTTGCATCGTTCTTTGAGTGATATCGACTTTTCGTCCCACTAAATACTTTTCGACAGTTTAGGAGACAGACAGTGTTATTGGACCTTTATATTTTCTTATTCATATCAATGATATGTGTAAAAAGTGGAATCAGAGATAAGGCTTATTGCAGACGATGTTATTCTGTACAGAATAATGAATAAGTTACATGATTGTGAGCAACTCCAAAATGACATCGATAATGTTGTAATGTGAGCAACTCCAAAATGACATCGATAATGTTGTAAGATGCACAGTAGGCAATGGTATGTCGATAAACGGGGTTAAAAGTCTGGTTACGAGTTTCACAAATAGGAAAAGTCCTCTCAATTTCAATTACTGCGTTGATGGGGGTGAAAGCTCCCTTTGGGGATCATTGTAAGTACCTAGGTCTTAATATAAGAAAAGATCTTCATTGGGGTAATCACATAAATATGATTGTAATTAAAGGGTACAGATCTCTGCACATGGTTATGTCCGTTCCTAGGTCTGTCTATAGTGGTCAAGTCAGGAATGCTACTTTTGGAGCAGCCATTTTGGGTCTTTAAGCGAGCGTAACCAAAGGCAAGTGGATTCGAATTTAGAGGATTTTGGTACTGTACATTGAAATAAAAACAAAATACCAACTATTTTTCTTATAAAATTTATTTGCGCATCTACTATTCATGTATCTATAACTGTGTAACTGTATAGCACTTAAATGACATGAATACATTCACAGCTACTTGAATACGAAGAGACTGAATTTTTTTTAGAAACAAGAATCTTTGTTTTTTTTGCTAGGGGCTTTACGTCGCACCGACACAGATAGGTCTTATGGCGACGATGGGATAGGAAAGGCCTAGGAGTTGTAAGGAAGCGGCCGTGGCCTTAATTAAGGTACAGCCTCAGCATTTGCCTGGTGTGAAAATGGGAAACCACGGAAAACTATCTTCAGGGCTGCCGATAGTGGGATTCGAACCGATTATCTTCCGGATGCAAACTCACAGCCGCGCGCCTCTACGCGCACTGCCAACTCGCCCGGTAAAACAAGAAGCAACAGAAAAGTTCATGTCCTTCTCTTAATATCATCTGCCAAATTCTAAATCTTATTGACAGAAACATAGAAATCTGTACAGTCTCTAAGTCATACAGTATTATGATTACTGGTATATGAAATATTGAACTTGAAGTACTGTACTTAAAAGTACTAAAAGGCAGTTGTATTAAATTACCTTCAGCATTTTCTTTATTAAGAAAGTAATTTCAGGTACTGCATTTCTAAAAGGATATCCAGTATGTTAACAAACACTGAATGACTCTTGAGTAGAGTGCATTAAATTATGTATGGTAACTGTTGTTATCCATTCATGTGGTAATTTCTTTGGGTTCTAAGGCAAAATTGCTCTACACATATGCAACAAGAGTGATGTTCTTAGCTACTCCTAACTAATTTATTGATAACCCATGCAGCTATATAGTACAAATGGTGGTGGTGATTATTGTTTTAAGAGGAAGTACAACAGGGCAACCATCCTCTATTAACTAGTGATGGGACATTCGATTCATTTTACTGAATCGATTCATTTGATTCCGTTCACGTTACTGAATCGATACAGTTACCCGATTCACGGCACATTAGTCACCGCTCCTATTGCATCTGTGTAGTACGTACTGGTAAGACAGCAGCAACAGCATTCAGTACTCGCTGCTGCCATCTGGTCTTCATACTATGAGCTCCTTTCTTAGAAAAAATTCTAGTCACACTAATACATCGAAGGTTTCCGGCGACGCAGGATGGGAAAGGTCTAGGATAAGGAAAGTAGCAGCCATGGCCTTAATTAAGGTACAGTCCCAGCATTTCATGGTGTGAAAATGGGAAAACTACGGAAAACCATCTTAACGGCTGCCGACGGTGGGATTTGAACCCACCATCCCCTGAATGTAAGCGCAATAGCTACGCGATACTAACCGCACGTCCAACTCGCTCACTCATTTTTGAAAATATGTGTTTTTCTGTCAGCTGAGGATTTTTTAAAATCGTCATATTTTGTATAGGCTACCCGAGATGTACAGTAGCCTGCTGGTCATACTGTTGGTTAAGTTATTGCGTCAGTCGGCTCACTTACTATTCACATATGATTGATCTCGGTGTGCCATGGCTCACTGTATGTCTCGCTGCAGCGAAAGCTCGGCTCTCCGCCAGTGTCCAGTGTGCCGATAAGGAGCCGTGTGTATCTTGTGTCTCACTGAGCTGTGCTCGTTCACGATTATTTTGTCGTGCCATGATTCACTGTCACGCTGCAGCGGAATCTCGGCTCCCCGTCAATATCCAGTGAGTGCACCACTCAGCACTGTCCGCTGGGAGTAAGTTGAATCGTGTGTCGTGAGCTCGCCGTTCCTGTGAATCGATTCACTCGGACACTTGAATGAATCGATACTCTGCTTCGAATCATGCAGTCAGTAACCAACACTACTATTAACACTAATCAGAAGAAAACAAATGGAAGGGGTCCAACACTTCAAAAAATGAAGGTATCTACCAAAGAAAGACGAAGGCCACAAAGTGCGAAGAAATGAAAAACTTCCTAGGCCTCGAATGCGCTAATGCCGTCGTGGTCGGAAAAGAACAAGTGTTGACCAGGGGAGGTCGAGTGGGATAGGAAAAGTGAGAGCCTGACACAAGTAAGAGAAAGCAATGTCAAGACTCAGCTAAGGGCCTTGTAGTTCCAACCCAGAAAAGATTTCCCATTGTGGGTGGAGGAAGAAGAATAACACCTACGGTATCCCCTGTCTGTCATATGAGGCAACCGAAAGTGGCCTCAGGATCTCCTAACTTGGGCCTCTTAGTCGAATACTAACATTGCTTCCACGTACTTCTGTCAAACTCCTCACTTTCACCTATCCTACCTGACCTCCCTTGGTCAGCTCTTGTTCTCAATCAATCAATCAATCAATCAATCAATCAATCAATCAATCAATCAATCAATCAATCAATCAATCAATCAATCAATCAATCCCCGCTGATCTGCATTTAGGGCAGTCGCCCAGGTGACAGATTCCCTACCTGTTTTTCACCTACACTTTTCTTAAATAATTGCAAAGAATTTCTAAATTCTAACTGCTCTTCCTATGAACAAATATTCACCCCAATTTGCCCTCGAATTCCAACTTTATATTGTGATCTTTCCTACTTTTAAAAACACCACTCAAAATTGTTCATCTACTAATGTCATTTCACGCCGTCTCTCTACTGACAGTACAGAATATACCACTTAGTTGTGCAGTTCGTCTCCTTTCTCCCAAGTTTTCCCAGCCCAAAATTTGGAAAATTTTTCTATTGTTAAATTTTAATTATTGTAGACAAATGAGGTAATCCACTTAATCAATACAATACAAAATTTGTACTTCAATTTATTTTATTCGTGATGCTACAGTAGCTTCGGCCTATTGATATTAGGCCATCATCAGCCATGAGATCGTAAAAATCTTAATCTATCTATTTTTGTTTACCTTCATTTCAAAGTGTTTGATCCCTTCACTTTTATCTCTATAATTAGTGTTAATAGAGGATGGTTGCCCAGTTGTATTTCCTCCTTAAACAATAATCACCATCACTACCACCAGAATCGATTGTGCAGGTCTATGCCCGTCAGCAAGGCTGCAGTGAAATTTCAAATTTCTTTGCAACTATTTAAGAAAAGACTAGGTAAACAACCAAGAGGGAATATGCTACCTAGGCGACCGTCCTAAATGCAGATCAATTATGATTGATTGATTGATTGATTGATTGATTGATTGATTGATTGATTGATTGATTGATTGATTGATTGATTGATTGATTGATTGATTGATTGATTGATTGATTGATTGATTGATTGATTGATTGATTGATTGATTGATTGATTGATTGATTGATTGATTGATTGATTGATTGATTGATTGATTTATAAGTTTAAAAGCTGACTTCATCCAACAGCTAACTAGAAGTCAGTATAAATGAGGAGAACCTAATAAATACTAATGGGTTTCTGTAATGCCCAGGTAGGAGTAAATACAACTGGATATGAAGGGATTTTGGGGCCTTTCATATATAGGACAAGGAACTCGGAAGGAGAACTTCTATTTTATTTGTTCTTGAGGAATAACTTGCTGAAAAATATATAGTTCCAGAAGAAATAAAAGCATAAAACAGTTCAGCTGGGATGGTAGCTATAAGTCAATAGTAGATTACCTGAGGTGTGAAGAAAGATTGCCAGGTTTGGAAACTATTCCTAGTGAATGTCTTGATAGTGACCATAAGCTTCTGGCGGCTGACCTGATAGGAACCCAAGTGCAGGAGATAAAGACCAGGAAGGGGATACCAAGGATTAAAGACTGAAAGCTAAAGGAAGTGGAGTGTAAACAGAAGTTCCAAAGTGATCAAAAGCAAGTTACTGATGTCAGAGTCCAACTGTAGTGATGTGAAATGGAATTATTTTAAAACTAGTTTCATTTATAGTGCAGAAGAAGTGTAAAAAAGTATGTGCAGGAAAGTAATGAATAACAGGATGTTCTGGTGGAATGACAGAGTGAAAGAGATGGTGAAAAAACGAAATAAGACCAACAAATTGAGGGATGTTGTCATAGATACTTTCACGGCCCATACTTATAGACATGATACTGTATAGGCTTTTGGGCTTATCCGTGTCAAGAAAATAAGATTAAATTCTTTATGTTTCGCAGAGAACTGTGCTCTGCACCATCAAATATCCAGGTGGAGATGGACACTCTCAAAGCTGCATTCAAGGGTAATGGTTATAGCGATTTGCAGATTCATAGAGGCCTGCATCCCAGAGAAACGACCAAGCAAAGCTCACAGAAGGAAGAAGTGAAGGGAACTGCCTAGTTGCCTTACATTCACAACACCACAGATCGAATTGCCAAGGTTCTCACAGTCTGAGTAAAACCAAGGACATATTGCCCCACTTTTACATCCTGGGGTATACGAAATTCCCTGTACTTGCGGTAAGGTATACATCAGCCAAACATGCCGGTCCATTGGTACCCGTATCAAGGAACATGAAGGTACTCAGTGAACCTGAATTTAGCGAGTTTGATATCTTATGTTTCACGGAAACTTGGTTACCTGATTTTGTCTCGGACAGTGAACTTCCATTCTCGTCGAACTTTTCAGTGTTCCGTAAAAACATAGGTACCGGTAAGCGTGGGGGTGGTGTAATGATTGCAGTAAGTAATAAACTTAAAGCCCGTCACAGGCCCGACCTAGAAACTGAATGTGAGATAACCTGGGTTGAAATTACGATCTCCAGAACTAAAAACTTGTTAGTTGGCTGCTTCTACCGCCCACCCACCGGTGATATCACATCGTTAGAAAATTGCTTTAATTCAACGGTTTTGGCTCTGAATAAATCCAACGATATTGTGCTAATCGGTGATTTCAATTCGCACATATACTGGCAATCTACAATCACTGGAACAGTAACCGACCCTGTGGACTCATTTATTTTGTCTAATTTCATAAACGGTCTTCATCTACATCAGTTCTGCTTAAAACCCACCAGAAATCTGGCAACACTGGACCTCCTCTTCTCTACAGTAACTAGTGTTAGTGTATCTGTTGGCAGAAACATTCTTAGCGCTGACCATGACTCAATCGAAGCTACCCTCAGCCTACCTGCTTATCAACATAAAAACTTCCCACCCGCTGCGAGGCAAACATTTCCTCTGTGGAGTAAAGTGGACTGGCTAGTCGTCAACCAGGACTTGTCATCCCTCCCTTGGTGCTGGTTATCAGCTGAGCGTGACGTCAACAGTGCGGTTTCCCTGTTTGAGGATTTAATATTTACTACCATTAAACAGCATGTACCTTTCTCCAGACCCAGAACACACAAATATCCCCCCTGGCTGAGTGCCGAAACTAAATTGCTACTAAAAAACAAAACCCGTGCGTGGTTACTCTGGAAGTCCATCCCCAATTCACAAACGTATAATACTTTTAAACACCTCAGGAAAATTTCAAAATCGCATCTTAAAAATGACTACAACCGGCACATCACTTCTATAACTGGAAACCTTAAAAACAACCCTAAAAAATTCTGGACCCTCACTTCATCACGTAGAAAGTCACCATGGATAACACTGAATCTTGAAATACATAGTGATGATGTCCCAACTGAATTAAGGTCTCAGAAATTCAATGAGTACTTTCACTCCACCTTTACCCCTCCTGCACCTCTCACGGAACTACCACAGATCAATAGTGTTTGCAGTTACTCTCTGTCGCAAATATCAATGACCCCTAACGAAGTTCAAAATATTCTCAGTAGTCTCCCAACAAACCGCTCCACCGGGCCCAATGATATTAGCCCTATATTCCTCAAAAACACTTCTGCATCTCTCTGTGCACCGTTATCTACAATTTTAAACCTGCGTATGGCTACTGGTACATTCACTGACAGCTGGAAACAAGCTGATCTCACACCTATTTTCAAATCTGGCAACAAAAATGATATCTCATCATACCGCCCAATATTTATCGTTCCAATACTATCCTCTGTCCTTGAAAGAATAATCCACCGCCGACTCCTCTTTTTCACA
The DNA here is from genome assembly GCF_040414725.1 of Anabrus simplex. Lineage (NCBI taxonomy): Eukaryota > Metazoa > Arthropoda > Insecta > Orthoptera > Tettigoniidae > Anabrus > Anabrus simplex. Next base: position 1,379,096,943 of record NC_090265.1, read on the forward strand.
CAGCCGTACCTCTCTGAAGAACAACACGGATTCACTCCCGGAAAATCATGCCTCATTAACCTCACTGTTCTCAATCACCACATCAATACAGCAATGGAAAATAAATCTCATTTAGATGTAATCTACATAGATCTGGCCAAGGCATTCGACTCAGTGGATCATGCACTTCTTCTTCATAAGCTCGCTACCAGATTTAATATCCATGGCCCCGTCTTGTCATTGATAACAAGTTTCCTCTCCAGCAGAAAACAAAGGGTGGTACTCCCTGAATCTGCCTCATCATGGTTACCTGTGTTATCAGGTGTATCTCAGGGCAGTATTCTGGGACCCCTACTCTTTGTTTTCTATATCGTTGACATTATTCTCTGCACCCAAAATAGTCAGTGTTCCCTCCTCTTGTACGCTGACGGCCTGAAAATCCTAAGAGATGACTGTGATGAATTACAGACTGTTCTCAATTCGTGTGGTGACTGGTTTAAGAAATGGAATCTTTCTCCCAATATTAAGAAGTGCAATACAATCTCCTTTTCATTGCTAAAGCAAAGAATGAACACTGCATAATCAATGGCTACACCAAATGTAATACTCTTCCGGTGTACATCCCTATACACGTTCCTCCCCGCCCTACACGCAACCGGCGCACTCATCAAGTGTCCCATCCGGGCCTAACTTTACAACAACGCTCTATCTTCCACCGTCTCCCTACTCTTGGTAACACACTACCCGATATTGACATATTTACACCTTTCGTATCCTTCAAACAAAAAATTAGAAGATTCCTCTAAGTCCTCCCCAGGTTTTCACTTTCTTCCGTCCCTCCAACCCTCGACCTTTCTTCTTCCTAATTTTAGTAACCGACACTTGCCAGTTACTGTTGTCATTGTTGTTACATTGTTCCTGTTAAAATTGTTAATTTATTGTTGTTACTTAATATTGTTGTTTATACCTTTGTTATCTTTTATACGTATTTTAACTTATTATTATTATTAGTGTAAAATAGGCTGTATCTAATAAATAAATAAATAAATAAATAAATAAATAAATAAATAAATAAATAAATAAATAAATAAATAAATAAATAATATTTGCCTCAACCAACCAGACAAATTGGCAATAGCTGAGCACGCTCTATCGTCGGGTCATGATGTCATGTTCGAAGATGCTCGAGCTCTTACCCACACTAGACACTACAGGTCCAGGATTATACGGGAAGCTGTGATAATACGTAGAAATCCTAACAATTTCAACAGGGACACTGGCTATCAATTAAGTAATACCTGGTTGCCAGCTATTGAGAATTTACGTAGGTAGTCCCTTCCCTGTCCCTTCACTATTGTTATTTCGTCTCAGTGTTTTCCAAATTCGTAGGTTCCTCATTGCCAGATGTTTCATTTCAGGCTTGTGTCAATATCATACACCTGTCAATATCACGTTACGTACACATGTTATGTGATCCTCTTAGACTGATTCTGATGGTTCGGTCAGCTTCCGCTTCGAACGCTAGCGCTGAGCCATGTTTGCATTGCAAATTCATAAATGTAACTATTCTGTTATTGCTAATAGCCTCTTCCGGCCTCACTTGAATGACTTAACTATTTCCAAGATAGTACTAGAGAGGGCAGCTCCCTCGATGGTGAACATGGATGATCGATCTTTCCGATGAGATACTAATTTTATCTCTTTGACTCGAATCTTTGTTTTGGTTTAGAGAGAAGAATAAAAATGGACCCCACGCAGATCGGAGTAGCGTTTTTGATTTACAGAAGGGTTTTTAAACGATTCACACTTAGCCTATACTACCTTCTTCTTACCTTGCTGGTTAATATATTCCAGGTATGGTAATATTTCATATTATTATTTGTTCGACTGTTCTTTCGTCATATTTGTTCTATTATTCATAGCTGATTGATATGCGTCTTTTCGCTCCGCAATATGAAAGGGCTGGATGTTTCCTTGTGGTTATTGTGATTGTACGTTGATACTTGGGTCTCATATTACTTCTTTTCATGTGCAATGCATTCTAATGTAATTCGCCATCTAATGACTGTTTGCCGTTCGTGACGGCGTGAGCTTCCACTCGTGTCGTACGAAGTGCGAACCCTGATGGGTTTGTGCATGACTACGGGATTTCTCTGATCCCTCAGATAAATTCCTATGTGCTGTGCACGCGACTTCTGATATTAATGAGACCTCGTTTGTGACCTTGGTGTCATCCTATATGAAATTGAGTTCGCCGTTTAACCGGCGCTGGTGCTCATATTGGTTGCCAACTCCGGGTGTGTCTGAATGTGTGCACGTATGTTGGTATGAGAGGGGAGCGAATGTTTGACGTATCGGTCAGCTAAATTTACATTTTAATCTTGTTTCTGTATCTTATTTTTGCATTTTCGTACGGTGTTATTTCTTTTGCCTTCGCACCTGTCTTGGCCGCTCGCTTACTCCTGAGGCCGCCATGTTTATGTTTCTTATATTTGGGCTATGCATATGCCTAGGATCTTCCTTTTGGTTATTCCTTGGTCCAGGGATGTTTCTCTTTGAGACATGCTGATATCTTACTTATTTTTTCCTGCTTGGGGTATTTTCTCCTTTATGCGTGGGAGTTTGACGATCTATGGTGATTGTTGGTATGAGGGTGGAGTTGAAACGATGTGTGTAAAAGATGATACGATATTAAACTCGTGGAAAGAGCGATCTGCTTGACCTATGACACTAATATTAATACCGGCATATTCAATAATGATTTGTATTTAACCGAGTGAGCTCGCCGAAAGTTTAATTTTATCCTGGGGTTTGATAATGTCATGCTCACATAACAATGCTATGCCATCAACTGGACCAAGTCTACTCATCTTTTTAATTGATTTCTTTTATTCTTTCCTTCTACCTTTATTTTACAATATTAATAAACCTTCATTACGTGCATTTGGATTTTATTACTTGTAGAATTAGTCTCTTACTATTTTTATTGGTAACGAGGCCCTTTCTTAGTTCAAGGCTGTTTTCTTTGGCCTTTCCTAGTCGCATTCCACGCCTCAAATCTCTCACGGTATTTATTTGTGCTCGGATTGTTTCCGCGATGGGAGGGGATGTGGCTCAGCACTGTGCCACGTCCTGGGTGCCATCTGGTGGCGAATGAATATACCATTTCCACTTCTATTATAACGTCTAAATTTAAAGAGTCATTGTTTAAGAAGCCTTTCTCGTAGACAGTCGAGATTTCTTCTGATGACGCAGAGCACAGTTCTTTGTGAAATGTAAAGAATTTCACCTTATTTTCTTGACACGGCATAAGCCCAAAAGCATATACAGTATCATGTCTAAATTGAGAGATATTGAAAGAGCCAGAAATAGTGACAAAAGGCAACTGAGAGATGATAACGTACATAAGCTAGACCAAGAATACCAAAATAGGAAATTAGAAGTAAACAGGATTGTGAGAGAAGATAAGGAAAAATGCCGGGGTGAATTTATCCCAAAACTACAGGAAGATACATAAAGTAAATGTGAAGATGCTGTACAGCCTAGTAAAAAGCAAGAGGTCTGACAAAAAGAACATCACAGCAGTAGAAACAGTGAATGGGAATGTGGTCGGAGTGAACAATAAATTAGAAATTCAATTTTTAATTATTTTCTGTAGAGTTTTACAGTTGTCAGACAAGCTACACCCTATATACAATAAAATCATATATTGTAATTTATATACAAATGAAAAACGCACATTCTCATTTACAGTTCACTTATGGACAGGCACCTGTTAATTAAGAGCACTTTTAATGACTTTTGAAATGTTATACCATTTAGATATTTCATGTTATGGAGTAATATACCATTCACATATGGGCTATGGTCCATCTTTTTAGATTGGTGGAGACTCGTGTGGAAATCATTCCGAATTCTTGTGCTATAATAATTGTGGACCTCATTGTTACGTGTAGTCTATGATTTGTTATACTTAATAAAAGAATTATAGAAATATATATGGCAGAAAGTGTCATAGAGTTCTGAAAGAATGTTCGCAAGTATTTTGATTCGGAATGTGAAAGATGATCCCTAGAGCTTTGTCTTGTAGAATAAAAAGGTTGTTCAAAATATTCACTTGCCACACAACCCCAGACAACTATCCCATAGCTCAAGTTAGGGTATATTACTCCATAATAAACATTTATTAATACATTTGTATCTACAATTTTTGATAGCCTAATGTGCCATTCCACTATTCCAGCAATTAAGTTCAATCGAATTAACCCTTTAAGTTGCAAAACTGGGAGACTGAAAAAAATCAATTTTATTGCATGTTTAGAATCAAATACAATAGACTACCATACATACATGTTTATTTTACAAAATCATATTCATTTAGTGATATATTTTTGGTGGGAAATATATATCCCACTGCCACTTCCCGACAGCTGACATTCTTTGGGAGTTCATTGGGATAATAATTTCCCACCTAGTATATTACGTAGTATTTTGCACAAGTAGCATAACTTTCTGGCTGAGGCTTTTGTTCTCCAGTATTTCTCATAGCAATGTCTTCTGAAGAAAGGGTTGAGTCGCTGTATGACACAACTGCAGGGAATAACGGATGTCTTTCCGCTGTTGGAGAAGCAGGTATGAAGTCTGGATCGGCCAGCGAGTTGTCAGATAATCCTAATTCAGAATGATCAGAATCAGGTCGTTCTAATAATAGACATTCAGTATTTCCTCTTCGCTCTTCCTTCACCACTGGTGGAAGGTTCCATTTCTGGCTGTGAAATTAAATCTCCTTCCTAAGAGAAAAAAATATAAAGCTTATAACTCAAGTTTTCATCCATCAACAGCATGTATCCAAATGCCATCACTGCAATTGTTGGCACTATATAGTAATAATATTTTAAAAGTCAAATTAACTGCTAAATAAACTTACCAAAACTGAGTGAGCAATCTTCAGCATCACTAGCATCATTATTGCCTGCTCATCTGGAATTTCCCCTACCAGCCACTTCGCAATATTGTCCATATTCCTTGGCAATAAATACAAATCTACAAAATAAGCATGTAAACACGTTCATTTGTATCATACTACAAATTAGATCATATGCCCAGCTGCTAAAGTATACCTAACAGCTTTCAAATGTACACCAATGTGTGTATGCTGATAAACTGGTGTGAAAAATCTGCTTACATGACTTCAAGTTGGTATAACAACTTAGCCAATATAGAGAACAACAAAATATTGCATACACAAACAACTAAATATGTAATTCACTGATATGCAGCCGATACTTTGATCTGTGGTACCCCAATTTATTTCTGAAACATCAAAATTTTTAAACCAAAATATAACCTGAATCATTACTTGACATTTAACATATATAACGGTAAATCAATGCATCAAGGCACAACCTAAGCATATTATTAGTTGTGTATATGTTACAGAAAACTATTCTTACCAATTAGACTTCCTCCTTGGCTCAGGTTTTCCATAAATTACTTCAAACTCGCCTATTACAACACAACGTCGTCTGCAAAGAACTTCAAGCAACCAGAGGGATATATATTTCCCACCTGGTAACATCTGACTTGCTGGTCAAAAAATAAATATATGACTGAGGCAATTTATGCACTCCCTGTGTCCAGCACATGAAACTACATAATCCTTGCACGATGGGAACTAGATATCTCTCTGGAGCACTAGCGTATACTAGGTGGGAAGAATACATCCCAAAGAAACTTAAAGGGTTTTAAGACGAACGCGATTACTAGTTATGAAGTTAGACACAATGAATATATTATATAAAATGTAAAGGAAGTTGAATCAGCCTCAGTGGCTCAGGCGGCAGCGTGCCGGCCTCTCACCGCTGGGTTCTGTGGTTGAAATCCCGATCACTCCATGTGAGATTTGTGCTGGACAAAGCAGAGGTGAGACAGGTTTTTCTCTGGGTACTCCACTTCTCCCTGTCATCATTATTTCCAGCAACACTTTCCAATATCATTTCATTTCATCTATCATTCATTAATCATTGCCCCAGAGGAATGCGACAGGCTCGGTAGCCGGCACAATTCCTATCCTCGCCGCTATATGGAGCCTCATTCATTCCATTCCTGACCTGGTCGAATGACTGGAAACACGCTGTGGATTTTCATTTCATTTTCAAGGAAGATGAGAGTAACGCAATATCGGAATGAATAAGATCACGATGGCAGAGGCCAAGACAAAATAGTTATTCGAATTGTTAAGACCAACACTGTTTAAAATCATAAGTGAAAGACTAACTCAAGGGAGTGGACGTGTTATGAGCGAGTAGCTGTGTAAATCGTATAAAATTACCATAAATGAGAAAAGAATTCAAGAAACAACGTATAAATACAAATACAATAGAAGAATATACAAAAATATTAATCAAATACGCGTGAAATAGTAAAATATGCAACTCGTAAATTAATTCGCAGCGGCATAGAAAACTGCAAAGATAAGGCCATGACTATAAGAGAAGACATTAAATATATCGCAGTATAAATGATTAATAAGTAGTAAAGTCATTCTGTGCGAGATAAAATTGAAATATTATCAGTCTTATTGGAGATCTAATAGCAATTGAGATTATATGAAGCAATATTAAGCAGAATCAAGTAGTTAAATTATGTTAGAAGGCTTTGAAAAAGTTAATATATCACAGTTGATTTCATCAATGTATTTTGTCTTTTCAATAAAGCTTTTGAAGGAAACCATTGCTTGCTAAGAAGATTTGAGGTCGAATATCTGGATGATTACGAGCTGGACTGACATGGCAGAGATGAACTCCGGTTGCCGATGACATCACGATGACTGGCCAAGCAGAATGACCAGAATCCAGAGATTCAGAGGATGACCATATGATAGATATCATTCCGGAAAGCGACGGATAAGATACATTACTTTAATAAAATAGTATATTGAGAAATAGTAACAAGGTTAGCGCATTTGTAGTTAAAGCCTACACTATATGTATTTAGTGTCTGAAGAATGACTTAAATTTTGTTAGATTCTCGCGAGTGATTAAGCCAGTGATAAAAGGGAATAGGTAGTCTTCATAAGAAATAAGACAAACCCCAAGTACGGAAAGTAATAAAGTTATAATAACGGTTCAATGAGAGCAAAGAATCCCAATTAGCCATGTTATACCATACCACATGTGAAATGTTTATAAGAGGAATAATTTTAGGATCTTCAATACACAATGCCAAGTGATATTATGATATGTACAGCTTACATATTACCATAATGAATTAGGATACATGTTAGATATGGATATAATGGCAGAATGAAGACATGTTAATATTATTTTAGAAGATATTGATCCGATTCTACGAATGTTTGAAAATAAGGTTGTTTGAGTGACACATAAGATATATAAGTGAAATGAATGAAAGAATATGAAGAGATATAAAACCTGTGACAATAAAGTTTGGTGAATACTTCCTGTACTGTCAACATAGATGTACAATGCACCACGGTGACCTTACTGTCCTTCAAAATAGGCCCTCCCATAACTATGCACTGCTGAGTTTTTAAGGCAGAAACAGGTTCCAAGAAGGACATTCCAGGAATAATTAATGAACAAGGGGAGTGTGTATGTGAGGATCTTCAAAAGGCAGAAGTATTCAGTCAGCAGTATGTAAAGATTGTTAGTTACAAGGATAATGTCGAGATAGAGGAGGAGACTAAGACCAAAGAAGTAATAAAATTTACATATGATAACAATGACATTTACAATAAGTTACAAAAGTTGAAAACTAGAAAAGCAGCTGGAATTGATCAGATTTCTGGGGATATACTAAAGACAATGGGTTGGGATATAGTACCATATCTGAAGTACTTATTTGATTATTGTTTGGTCGGAGGAGCTATACCAGATGAATGAAGAGTTGTTATAGTAGCCCCTGTGTATAAAGGAAAGGGTGATAGACTGTGGCTACTCTGACCACTACTCTTATACTTACATCTCCTTCACACAATATACATAACATTTGTTTGAGCGCCAGTTGCTTTTTTAAGAAAAACAACAAAATTCGGTAGAGCATACCTCTTATATCAATTATCTCAAGGCGTGAGGTGATAAACTCACATATCTGGCAATATACAGGGATATGGATCAGGACAATATTAAATTACTGTTGCATTTCCACAATTGAGGATTGTACTTGGAACTGGAATCACTTATTATAATTAAAAATAAAACTGAGTTTATGACTAAATTTACGTCACAATGAACAATCATTGACGTCTTTTAATTTAACAAAAGAAATATATCGTGAGATTTGCGGTACAAAGAAAAGGAAAATTTAATCTAAACAAAAAAAACTATTGGCATGAACTTGAAGTGAGATGTGATATCGCCGCTGATTACACTCTTCTTCATGTTATGAATGCATAACATGTCTGATGCTTTAATTACCTGTTGTCTGCATACACCGCTGTTGAACTTGAAATTCTTGGGAAAACCTGTGAGCTGAAGTCGGGAGCCGTCTGTTGTAATCTTCTTATATAACAAGGAGTTGGCCTACATAAAATGTACGCGTGTAGGGAGCTCCAATGTAATTACGTCCACTCAATATATAATAAGAAATTGGAAAATATTCTTGAAACATCTTGTGAAGTCCATCCTCACAAGAAGATGATGTTTCTTTATCAGCATAGTACCCGTCTCTGCTCGGATACAACCACCACTTGTAGATCTCCTCGATTATTACTTCTTCATACACAACTCTTAGCTCTGACCATCACACTAAGACCACTTCTTCCATTTGATACATCTGACTGTTACATATGATCTGCACGATATGAACTGCTTATGAACTGAGTAGATCTGATGAACTGCGTACTGTGAACTGAGTACGAACAGAATACCTCTCCCTCCCGTTCCATCACCTTATATAACCTCGCGATGACGACTCATCTCCCCACTCACTGTTCATCCCTTCCACTTCAACATACAGTAGCTGGCGAATACTGACACTTGGTCGCAATCACGTGTCCACGCACTGATGTCATCAGTCAAGCGTTGTCTAAGCGTACCCCAAGCGGTCCGAGAATGACTATGCCGAATGCGTCACCGGGAAATTTCCTTGCACAGTTAAACATAGCCTCGATTGCAAAATACTATGCCAGCTCATCTAGCCAAAGTTACAAGCCACAGCATGACAATATGAAACCAACAAATCTCACTTACTACAATACAGAATAATTACAAACATATTCACTTAACCTATGATGAAATACAATAATATACGTGATACCTAATTATTACAGTATAAATGATGAGAAACAGAATATATAAAATCTAATGAATCGGGTTAATAATAATAATAATAATAATTATAATAATAATAATAATAATAATAATAATAATAATAATAATAATAATAATAAATACTGAATGGAATCTGTAACTCGGTTGTACGGTTACAGAACGCCTCCCTCATGAAATAATCGATTAAATGAATCGATTGATTCATGAAATATATACATAATCACCTGAAATCGAGTACACCATAGATACATGTATAAAAATGCCCTTTACAAATTTGGGTACATAGTATCATCCATCTGGATGTTCGTTGTTACACATATAAAACATTGATCAATTATCATTTTCACTTTGATTATACAGTATTATTTACATACAGAGATTACATTTCTTTCTCACTTCTGTCGTTTCAAACGTTCATTGAGTGTTCAAAAGTAATTCTCGAAGACATTTCATTATATACACTGTCTCCAAGCACTGGAGTTTATTGCACTGCCGTGCTTCACTTATTATCACAACACACGCTAATTTCACTGAAGTCCTGTTCGCAATGCCAGCTTCATAAAATATGGTGAATTAACATAATAATGAAAATTAATCAACAAACTCACATGATATATTTCTTAAGATTTCTTATATTGTAGGTGCCTACGATATTTCCTTCCTTGTCTTCTAATGAATAAGCACATTTCCCAATCCGTTTCACTACGGTGAAGTATCCCTGATATAACAAGAAAAACTTAGAAAATTGACCAGCTTCTGCTGATGACGGGAGTGGCACTCTAAGTAAAACCTTGTCACCAAGCTCAAATTCATCCAATGTAGTCTTCTTCTGCTGGCGAATACGTTTATCTCCTGCTTTCTTTAAATTCTCCCTAGCCAGCTGGATATAAAAATCCTTAGTTTTCTCCTCTCCCAAGTCCAAGCCTAACATACTCGCAATTTCATCAGTAGGCTTCCTGCCGTGATGAATTTCATAGGGCGTAAATCCAGTGGACTCGTGCAACGTGATATTACACCAACGTTCGACATTACTCAACTGTGAAAACCACGAGTTGTGTTTGTCATGCACATATGCCCTAAATATACGTCCTATTTCACGCATCGTTCTTTCAACCATATTGCTTTGCGGGCAACGTACCGATGAAAATATAGTTTTGATCCCCAGTTCATTTAGTTTGGTATTCCAGATCTTCGAAATAAACTGGCTGCCATGATCAGATAATATTCTGAGGGGACATCCGAACTCAGGAATATATCTGTCCACGACCTGTTTGAGACAACCCCTCCCTGTAGCTTTCCTCAATGGGTACATCTTGACATATTTGCTGAAGGCATCAATCAAGACAAAAACAAATTGGTAACCATATCTGGATTTAACTAACGGTCCAAACAGATCAACACTAATAAGCTTCCCGGGTCTGTCAACAATAACAGCCTGCCTGGGCCCCTCTAGAAGTCTAGTCGGGTGCTTAGAGCGTTGGCAGAGATCACACGTAGCGAGTATTTTCCTCAAGTGCCTTCCCATATTCCTCCACACAAAGTTACCCTGAATAGCATATAAGACCTTATTTGCTCCAAAATGACCCAGCTCCTTATGATAAAACCAAATCATATCCTCTTGCAGGGCTTTGGGTACACATACATTGAACTTCCCAGAATAACATTTCCGAGTGAGAAAACCATTACATAACTTATACGTAAATTTACCGTTCACTAGAACAGTACCTGGTTCCTTATCTCTAAGCGAGGTCAACAGTACCGCCAACTCTTCTTCTCTTTCTTGCTCGGACAACAGATAACGAAGTCTATCTCTTTCTGCAGTATTATCAGTCATCGAGCCAACACAAATCAAAATACCTTCTTTCACCTCTAAAGAGACAATATTTTCCTCCTTAGGGAGATACCTGCTGAGAAAGTCAGCCATAACATTATCTTTCCCTTTAATATGACGTATCTTAAAATCATATTCACTTATGGCTAAAATCCAACGAGTCATTCGATTACTAGTTAGTTTATAAGTATTTAAGAATACCAAGGCCTGATGGTCAGTCCATATCTCGAATTTATTACCTAAAACATACATTCTAAACTTACTTAATGAATACATGATTGCAAGAAATTCAATCTCAGTGATCGTATATCTCTTTTCTGCCATACTGAGCCCACGACTTGCCAAGGAAACTATGCCTAAATTGCCGTTATCATCTCTCTGACATAAACATCCAGCAACTCCCTTCTCTGAACCATCAGTCATGAGAATAAATTCACGATCTGACATAGGATATCTCAACATAACAGCTTCATTAAATCCATCCTTCAACTTCTGGAAAGCCTCATCATGTTCTTTCCTCCACTTCCACTTCGCACCTCCTTTCAATAGCTCACGAAACGGCTCTAACAGCGCAGAATATTTACCCACAAAACGTCGAAAGTAATTACACATTCCCAGAAAAGATTTCAATTGCTTAACATTACGTGGAGTAGGAGTGTTGTTTATCTTGTCTAATCTCGTCTGTTCCGGTTTTACCCCCTGTTCAGATACAGTGTGTCCCAAAAATGTGATCTGTTGTGAACACAATGTCGATTTACTCAGTTTTAATGTAAATCCCCCTTCCCTGATTTTCTGTAGAACAATCTGTAAGTGTTTCATGTGTTCCTCAAACGTGTGGGATGCTATTACAATGTCATCGATGTACATGGTCACAAAACTATCCGTATCTCTCCCTAATACTTTATTCATGGCCCTAACTAATGCTGCAGATGAAGTACGGGTCCCGAAAGGCACCCTGGCGAACTGATACAAGCAATTCTTGTATGCAAAAGCCGTAAGTGGACGGTCACTTTCTCTAAGTGGAATCTGCCAGAAAGATGACGACAAATCAAAAGTAGAAAACCATTTTCTACCTTCAAAACGTTGAATAAGTTCCTCTACCGTCTCCGCCCTTTGCTGATCGGCTTCAATCCTCATATTCATTAATCTGCCATCAATGCACAGTCTTACCGTGTTATCCTTCTTAGGAATAATAACAAGTGGATTTAAATTAGGACTACATGATGGTTCAATTATATTATAATCTAGCATAATGTCAATCTGCTCTTCAACAGCGCTAGCGTATTTTAACGGAATGGGATATTTCGGTCCTACAAAAGTTGAGTTATCAATAACATTAAATTTGTGTTCGTAAAGATGTGTTCTACCAGGCCGATCGCTAAAAACATCACTATGTGATATCAATAATTCACACAATTCGTCCTTCTGACTTTCCGCTAAATTACATTTCTCCACGGTCTCATACAATTCATCTCTAGAATCTCTCTGTATGGACACATGGCAGACATCAATATTTTTCCTAATATTACGAATTTCACAAGATCCTTCCGTACTAGAACACACTTTATTCGCACTAATTTCTGACAAAACATCATATGGTAAACTGACTTCCCTGCTATTCTTTCCCCAAATAAGATTGACATTATACAGATCAAAATTTAATTTAGCCTTGTGACACGTTAACCAGTCGGTACCTAAAATAACGGCATAAACTAAATTAGGCACAACTAAGCATGGTTGGAAAATACATTCACCACTTATGATAATGGGGACAGCTATTTGTTTATTCACTCTTTGAGACTTGTTTCCAACAGCTGTTACGATGAACGTATTCCTCACTGGAATTTCCACTACCTCATACTTCTCTCTCAAAACTTCCTCATACAGCTTGGAATTTACACATGACTTCTCACTACCAGAGTCCAACAAAATCTTAACTTTTCTGCCCCATATCAGCAGTTCAATCGTCGGTGTAACAGTAACACTACTTAAATTATCCTCATTACATAATATAAGATCACTTAACAAATCTTGCCTTATATCTAAATTTAAATTACACTTATAAAATTTATTGTCTACGATTAAGTCGTCACTTAAAACATTTGAATTATTGCTACTTAGGTCACAATCATGTTCACTTACAACTATAGGCTGGTCGACATTGCCATACTGATCTACCTTATACGTGAACTCACCATTTACGGACTGTCTCAGTGACCTGTTTATACAGTCCGTTGCGCGTTTAAAGCACTTGGTTCGGTTACGACTTGTTGGTTACACACCTCAGTCGGCCTCCCCTGTTGCCTATTTCCTCTAGCGTCATTATTATTATTATTATGGCCTGTATTCTCCCGCCTCCCAGCTTCTGGTTGATTACCATAATCACGCCTCCCAGTCCTGAAATTTTCCGAACTATTTTGATAATTTCTCTCCCTGTGGAAATTATTATTAGGTCTCTCCTGATATTCTCTTCTGTAGTTACGATTATTCATAGGCCTGTCCTGATTATTAGATTGGTTACCCCTTCCTTCTACATTCCTATTAGGTGTCCTACTATTATTCAAGCTACTACCTAAAGCATCAAAACTTTCCAACAGAATCTCCATTTCCTTAATAGTCTCCACTCTTTGCATACAAACAGCTTCTCTTATTCTATCGGGATAGTGCTTAGCCATAAGTCTAACTATATCAGCCTCAGGTCCAATACATTCTAAATTTCTCCACACCAAAACATGAGCCAAAAAGTATTCAGTCATTCTAACACCCTCGTTAGAATTATATCTGCCAAACATTACTCTCTCTCTCTCTCTACTCTGAACACCTTCACTCCAAAATTTAGCCATGAATTTCTCCTTAAATTCAGTTAGACTAGACATCGAGCTTTTATATACTTGAAACCAAGACTTAGTCTCTCCTACAAAAGCATTAGATAAGATCTCCAATACAGTTTCCCAGCTAATAATATTGTCTCTTAATTGAACAGCAAATTTCTTCTCCACTACTCTCATAAATTCCATCGGGTTGAACTCTTTCCCAGAAAACTTAGGTAAATCATGATCTCTAGTGATTAAACCATTATTTACAATTATCTCACGTACATTCTTACTATCACGCACTTCTTTCTGGAGTACTCTCTGGCAACTCAGAAATTTTTCTTCCACTGTTTCCTCAGCCCTTTCTTGAATTTTTCTTAATTCCTCCTGCAACTTTTCTTCCGATTCTCTCACCTTCTGTGATAATGATTTTTGTTCACTCTCTAGATCACCTACTTCTCCAAGTTTTCTTTCCACCTGTTCTACCCTACTAATACATTTTCTAGTTTCTTGCCCCACTGTATTGGTTATCTTTTCAAACCTTTCTTCTACTAACTCATTGATTTCTCCTTTATTAGACTCGATCTTGGCACCTAATTCATCAATCTTATGCCCTTGTTTGATGCATGTCTCATTAACTTGCTCTATTTCAGTATGGAGATTGCTCCGACCCAATTCCATCTCAGCTCTGATGTCACTACACTCCCTATTTACCTTACTTTCTAAATTATTAATTTGCTTACTTATTTCTAACACCTTATGATCTATCTTATTACTAACATCATCGATCTTCTTATTAATACTAATACCCTGAGCTTCAATTTTCTCACTAATGACCGCTTCAATTTTCTCACACATAATAATATTCTGAGATTCAATTTTCTCACTCATAATATTATTCTGAGATTCAATTTTCTCACTAATGACCGTTTCAATTTTCTCACTCATAATATTATTCTGAGATTCAATTTTCTCACTGATGACCGTTTCAATTTTCTCACTCATAATATTATTCTGAGATTCAATTTTCTCACTAATGACCGTTTCAATTTTCTCACTCATAATATTATTCTGAGATTCAATTTTCTCACTAATAACCGTTTCAATTTTCTCACTCATAGCATTATTCTGCTCAGTCATTTTGGACATCAGCAAATTAAATAAACCCAGGTCAATCACCCCTTTACTTTGATCTTGCGTGACAGCGCTTTCCTCAGTTTCTACTATTTTCTGACTTTCAGCAGGTCCCACCTTAGTCACCAACTTCCTATTTATGTTACCACCTTGGATTTCCTTGGACACAATAACCTCAGCCTCATCACCTGACTGCATATTGCTATCCTTGTCCATCTTCGGTTTCCTACTTATTTTTCGCGATCTCAAAGCTATTTCCCCTTGCAATTCCTCTGACATTACCCCTTAAATACAAACTTCAACAAAATGACCTTCCTAACATTACTCGGTAAATTTAACATGTGCGTACTCATTAAAAGAACTGATCCATGTATATTGCCATTCAGAAACACTTTTTCTGAACCTTTCGAGTCCCACGTTGCTGGCGACACTTTGTGGCTACTCTGACCACTACTCTTATACTTACATCTCCTTCACACAATATACATAACATTTGTTTGAGCGCCAGTTGCTTTTTTAAGAAAAACAACAAAATTCGGTAGAGCATACCTCTTATATCAATTATCTCAAGGCGTGAGGTGATAAACTCACATATCTGGCAATATACAGGGATATGGATCAGGACAATATTAAATTACTGTTGCATTTCCACAATTGAGGATTGTACTTGGAACTGGAATCACTTATTATAATTAAAAATAAAACTGAGTTTATGACTAAATTTACGTCACAATGAACAATCATTGACGTCTTTTAATTTAACAAAAGAAATATATCGTGAGATTTGCGGTACAAAGAAAAGGAAAATTTAATCTAAACAAAAAAAACTATTGGCATGAACTTGAAGTGAGATGTGATATCGCCGCTGATTACACTCTTCTTCATGTTATGAATGCATAACATGTCTGATGCTTTAATTACCTGTTGTCTGCATACACCGCTGTTGAACTTGAAATTCTTGGGAAAACCTGTGAGCTGAAGTCGGGAGCCGTCTGTTGTAATCTTCTTATATAACAAGGAGTTGGCCTACATAAAATGTACGCGTGTAGGGAGCTCCAATGTAATTACGTCCACTCAATATATAATAAGAAATTGGAAAATATTCTTGAAACATCTTGTGAAGTCCATCCTCACAAGAAGATGATGTTTCTTTATCAGCATAGTACCCGTCTCTGCTCGGATACAACCACCACTTGTAGACCTCCTCGATTATTACTTCTTCATACACAACTCTTAGCTCTGACCATCACACTAAGACCACTTCTTCCATTTGATACATCTGACTGTTACATATGATCTGCACGATATGAACTGCTTATGAACTGGGTAGATCTGATGAACTGCGTACTGTGAACTGAGTACGAACAGAATACCTCTCCCTCCCGTTCCATCACCTTATATAACCTCGCGATGACGACTCATCTCCCCACTCACTGTTCATCCCTTCCACTTCAACATACAGTAGCTGGCGAATACTGACACTTGGTCGCAATCACGTGTCCACGCACTGATGTCATCAGTCAAGCGTTGTCTAAGCGTACCCCAAGCGGTCCGAGAATGACTATGCCGAATGCGTCACCGGGAAATTTCCTTGCACAGTTAAACATAGCCTCGATTGCAAAATACTATGCCAGCTCATCTAGCCAAAGTTACAAGCCACAGCATGACAATATGAAACCAACAAATCTCACTTACTACAATACAGAATAATTACAAACATATTCACTTAACCTATGATGAAATACAATAATATACGTGATACCTAATTATTACAGTATAAATGATGAGAAACAGAATATATAAAATCTAATGAATCGGGTTAATAATAATAATAATAATAATAATAATTATAATAATAATAATAATAATAATAATAAATACTGAATGGAATCTGTAACTCGGTTGTACGGTTACAAGACATAAAACTGAAAATTACAGGCCAGTAAGTTTGACATGCATTGTATGTAAGCTTTGGGAAGGCATTCTTTCTGATTATATTAGACATGTTTGTGAAATTAATAACTGGTTCGATAAAAGGCAATTCGGTTTTAGGAAAGGCTATTCCACTGAAGCTCAACTTGTAGGATTCCAGCAAGATATAGCAGATATCTTGGATTTTGGAGGTCAAATGGCCTGTATCACGATTGACCTGTCTAAAGCATTTGATAGGGTGGATCATGGGATACTACTGGAAAAAATGAGTGCAATTGGACTAGACAAAAGAGTGACTGAATGGGCTGCTATATTTCTAGAAAATAGATCTCAGAGAATTAGAGTAGGCAAAGCTTTATCTGACCCTGTAATAATTAAGAGGGGAATTCCTCAAGGCAGTATTATCGGACCTTTATGTTTTCTTACATATATAAATGATATGAGTAAAGGAGTGGAATCGGAGGTAAGGCTTTTTGCTGATGATGTTATTCTCTATAGAGTAATAAATAAGTTACAAGATTGTGAGCGGCTGCAGGGTGACATCGATAGTGTTGTGAGATGGACGGTGGGCAATGGTATGATGATAAACGGGGTTAAAAGTCAGGTTGTGAGTTTCACAAACAGGAAAAGTCCTCTCCGTTTTAATTACTACGTTGATGGGGTGAAAGTTATTTTCGGGGATCATTGTAAATATCTAGGTGTTAATATAAGGAAAGACCTTTATTGGGGTAATCACATAAATATGATTGTAAATAATTGGTATATATCTCTGCACATGGTTATGAGGGTGTTTAGTGGTTGTGGTAAGGATGTAAAGGAGAGGGCACATAAGTCTCTGGTAAGACACCAACTGCAGTATGGTTCTAGTGTATGGGACCCTCGCCAGGATTACCTGATTCAAGAACTGGGAAAAATCTAAAGAAAAGCAGCTCGATTTGTTCTGGGTGATTTCCGACAAAAGAGTAGCGTTACAAAAATGTTGAAAAGTTTGGGTTGGGAAGAATTGAAAGAAGAAGAGTTGCTCGACTAAGTGGTAAGTTCTGAGCTGTCAGTGGAGAGATGGCGTGGAATGACATTAGTAGACGAATAAGTTTGAATGGCGTCTATAAATGTAGGAAAGATCACAATATGAAGATAAAGTTGGAATTCAAGACGACAAACTGGGGCAAATATTCGTTTATAGGAAGGGGAGTTAGGGATTGGAATAACTTACCAATGGAGACGTTCAATAAATTTCCAATTTCTTTGAAATCATTTAGGAAGAGTCTAGGAAAGCAACAGATAGGGAATCTGCCACCTGGGCGACTGCCTAAATGCAGATCAGTATTGATTGATTGATTGATTGATTGATTGATTGATTGATTGATTGATTGATTGATTGATTGATTGATTGATTGATTGATTGATTGATTGATTGATTGATTGATTGATTGATTGATTGATTGAATGAATTGTCCTGGAAATTTAGCAGGAAGGTTTCCTTTAGGATGGTGTTCAAAAGCCTCGTCACGTTTGGTTGGATGTCGGGAATATTGTCAAATCTCTTTTCTTTCAAAGTGAGCTTGAGTCGTGGAAATAGGAAGAAGTCTGGAGAATTCAGATCTGGCGAGTATGGGGGATGTTCAAGTTACACCATTCTCTTTCTTGCCAAGAACTGTTTGACAACATCATCCTCAGTGACAATACGGTTCAAGAAATTTGGTGTCGCATCTGCCGTTTCGACAACATCCTGTGAAGCCTCTAAAAGTAGTGGTAGGACGCCGGTTCAAATCCACTTTTGGGGTGGGTGGTGGGGTGGGGGTGGGCGGGGGGCGTGGCCTGTGCTCTGATTGGTTGGAGGGTGGGGGTGGGGGGCGTGGTCTGTGCTCTGCTTGGTGGGTGGGTGGGGCGGGGTCTTTGCTCAGATTGGTGGGGCGGGTGGTGCTGAGGGGGTGGGTGGGGGTGTGTTCTGTGCTCTGTTGGGGTGGAGGAGGAGGAGGGGAGGTGAGCGTGCGTGTGCGCGCGCGCGTGCAGGGTGGTGGGGGCGGGGGTGTGGTCTCCACCCCCTCGGCGGGGTTACGTTTCCCTTTGTGCAGCTGTGTGTGGCAGGTGCGCCCTGCCGCTGAGTCAGCCCCGATTCGCCTCCTTCCTTTGTTCTTTTGTGTGTGGCAGGTGCGCTCTCCCACTGAGTTGGTTTGCACGTGCGCTCTCCCGCTGAGCCAGCATCCTTTATCTCCTATTTTTAAACATGCATGCACGTGCGCTCTCGCGCTGCGATGAGTTTAGTACATATATAGCCAGCATTCGTTTGTGGAAACGTATTCGCTGGTTCTGCGACCTTGGTTGGGTACATCAGTGATCTATTATATATATCCTTGATTGCTGCTCTCGCTGTTCGGGATTGACCAGAGATTTGATTCACACCTAATCTTTTGGTAAGTTTTCTCTATGTTTCTTTGTAACGCAATGAAATAAGTTATAACTTGATTGAATAGAGAGGATAATATTAGGATTCCTTTTTTGGTTTCAGAGTGTGATTTAACTGTTTGCTTTCAAGTAATGGACTTGTTGAAGAAACTTTCTTCTTTATCCAAATCAAGAGGAGGCGAGTACAAACCGCTAGATCAATTAGCGGTCAATGAAGTTTACAATGTACTCTCGTACCGAGCTGTTAAAACTCGGTACGGGAGGCGAATTGTTGCAGATATTTTAGAAAATTCTGGTGACGAAGAGGTGGCAACATCAGTATTTTTACCAGCTCAGTACCAAGAACTAACCGATAACGACGTGGAGGAATTAAATCAAAGGGGATTGAAGCTCATATATAAAGGCAAAATAAATTCACGTAACGAGGTAGATTTTGTTAAATACAAAGTTTAAAATGTTTGCTTTAATATTTTAACATTGTTCATGCATGTATAGGGGGAAGGGTAGTCTGCTGAGGAGGAGAAGCCGCTAGAATCTTCCCTACCTATGTTTTATCTACCATAGTTTTAGCTGTGTTTATATGTGTGCCTAAGCTGATTTTGTTTATATGTGTGCCTAAAATATGAAATATAAGCATATAAGTGTAAGACAGAGAGAAGGAATCGAACAGTTAGTTATAGTTTCTTCATGTCTTGAGGGTTGTAAGGCAGAAGAAGAAGAAGAAGAAGAAGACTGTTGGTTAAACAATATTACAACCTTAACGTTTACTGTATACACATCAGATTCTTCGAAAGAATACTATCAAGAGCACAGGAAAAATGTTGATGAGTGTGTGTTACGTATGCTATTACAGACTCCAGGGTTGGATAAAAATGCTCATTTTTTAATAATTTCTGGTTATAACTACAAAACTCTAAGGTTCGAATCGAATGTGATAGTGTGTACTGATATGTACAGTAAGATATATCAACAGCATTTGTTATGCAGTCTTCAAGATGAGTATGATTCCGAACTAATTCACTGTTCTTGTGACGTTATACTTTCCCTGTATTCGTGGATTCAAAAAACAATTATTGAGCCACAATACGGATGTACATACTGTGTACAGCAACTGTTATTACTGTCTATTTAAAGTAAAGAAATTATGTCAAATGTATTAATGTTTATTTATATGTACAGTAAGGTATATCATTAGCATTTGTTATGAAGTCTTGAGAACAAGTGTGATTTGAAACTAATTCCTTGTTCTAGTAGCATTATACATTCCTTCCGCAATCGTGGATTCATGCGGATGTACATAACTGTTATTACTGTTTTTATTAAAAAATAGAGAAATTAGGTAAACAATGATGGAACCAAAACGTTTGAGGTTGTCAGAGGAACTTCCCTTTTCTTTGGATAATGTAACAAACAATCATAAATTTGAAGAATTTTTAAGTAACACATACACCGCCGTAGAGAGTATGTTAGAACAATGTGGTTTGGACAGATGGTTGAATGTGTCTGTAGACGTTATTCCATCAACTCATCTTTCAATCTATGAGTCCACGTTAATTGAAAATACAAATGAATTGAATACATATTGGGTAAATCTAGTTGACAGTCTACAGAATTGTATACAAAACAATTGTTTAAGCAAAGTACCTGTAAGAGTAGAAAAAGGTTGTATGGCTTGGACATTACTAGAAACTAGTTACAGGACGCGTATGTTTACAGGGTTAATTAGAAATAATTGTGAGTTGAAGGATCCTAAATTGTTTTTGGAAAGGTGCTACATATGGTTTAAAAAGTATGTGCAAAAAGCGTTAGAAAGTAGTGCGCTTAAAGTAAACACATCATTGATATCTGAACACATATTGCCTAGTTCGGAACAGTTAACTAAACTTCACACAAACACCAAAAATCATATTATTAATATTGCAACAGATTTACGAGAGTGGTATGAAGAAAATGTTGTGCAAGAGACCTTAACCAAATTCAGTCGCTATCCAGAGAGAGATTCTGGGTGGGCTCTTAAGTCGCTGTTGGAACTGCGAATAAACATAAATTCATATGTAGGATTTCATGCGGGTCACCATTTGAAATTACCTAAAGCCATACGGGATAAGAAAGCTGTTGTTAATGTACAATGCAACGATGACGACTGTTTTGCATGGTCAATTGTAGCTGCTCTTAACCCAGCAAGAACGCATCGATCATCATATCCACACTATAGAAGTGTTTTAAACTTAGAAGGAATTTCATTTGCTATGGAAATGCAAAAGTTGTCTAAATTTGAAAACCAAAACGATATATCGGTGAATGTGTATGGAGTAATGTATGAAAATGGAAAGAGGATGTATGCAGGACAAGATAGCAATCAACCGTTTACAATTGTACCTATTTACATCACAAAGAAATTAGAGGGTTCTACAAGGAAGCATGTAAACTTATTGCTGCTCCAAACGGAACAAGATAACGTTGTATACCATTTTCGTGGATCAAATCTCTATCTCGGTTAGTGTCTTCAACAGTTAACAAACATAATCATAAAATCTATGTGTGTGAACGCTGTTTATCATACTTTGGTACACAACCCAGACTAGATAGCCACATGGTTACATGCAGTCAATTTAATCCTGTAAAGTTAGAAATGCCGAAAGAGCATGAAAAGATAATCAAGTTCATTCATTATAAACATAAGGAAATAGTTCATTTTACTATTTATGCTGACATCGAATGCGTTTTGAACCCAATTGACACGGCTATGCCAAACAATGAAACTTCCTATACAGCTCCCTTGAATTATCAGAGAGCGCACAGTATCGCTTACTATTTGCATTGTTCTTACAATGAAACGTACAGTAGATTTAATTTATATCGCGGAGACGATATTTGCGAATGGTTTGTTAGAGAATTATGTAGTATTGTTCAGGATATAGCACATTATTATGCTCAAGTAGTTCCGATAGAGGAACTTAATAGAGATCAGGAAGAAGAATATTTAGAAGCAACTGCTTGTCATATTTGCGAAAAAAGAGTTTGTCGCAACAGATATTAAAGATCATGACCACTTAACTGGAAAATTTCTTGGTGCTAGTCACCAGTGTTGTAATCTACAGTACACCTTACCGAATTACATACCAGTCTTTTTTCATAATTTGAGTGGATACGATAATCATTTTATTATCAAACAATTGTATGAGAAGATTGTAGAGGTAGAGGAGAATGATGATGATGCGAGTGAGGTATTTAATCCAGGAAGGGTAACATTAATACCTAATAATACAGAACGCTATAAGTCGTTTACTAAAGTTGTTCCTGTTGTTGATAGTAAAGCTTTCAGGTCGTTGCAATTACGATTTCTTGATTCATTCAACTTCTTAGGCAGTTCATTAGAGAAATGTGCTTTGTACATGAACAATGGTGCTAAACATATCACGCTGAAATATTTTCCAGATGCTGTTCATTTCGAATTGATGTGTCAAAAAGGTGTTTTTCCTTACGAATATGTAAAGGAAATAAGCGTATTAGATGAAAGAAGTCGTCGCCATAAGACCTATCTGTGTCGGTGCGACGTAAAGCCCCTAGCAAAAGAAAAGATGAAAGAAGTTTACCACCAAAAGATATGTTTGGTAGTTTGCTTATTGGTAGTTCTATTTCTGAGATAGAATATGAACGAGCACAACGTGTATGGAAAACTTTTTATTGTGTTACTTTGGGTGACTATTCAGATTTGTATTTGAAAACTGATGTGCTACTTTTGGCAGATATTTTTGAAAACTTTAGAAAGGTGTGCAGAGAGACTTTGTTATTTACGACTATGTCGTTACCGTGGAAACGTATTTCTGAATCACCAAGAAACCATCTAGCTTCTTCTTTTCGTACCCCATAAACTCGATCTAATACTTTGCGTACACTGTGTAGTTGTGTAAATAAATCCAAGTAAGAAGGAGCAATATTCCCTATTATTGGCTTCTGTGCTTTAAAAATTGATGGAACTGCGTAGGGTTGTTCTAAAAGATTTCTTTCTTCGTTTTCAATTGATTCTTCTTGTTTGATAGGAGGTGCTGTAGGAGAGTTGAATGAATTAGATTTTTCTGAGACGGTAGCCAGTAGAGATTTTAAGGGTTTGGATATAGGACTAAATGTTTTTCAAGTTGATTTTCTTGTAAAAACTCTCCTGATTTAAGCGCATCATATTTATATTTTACATTTTTAATAGCTTGCGCAAGACATTGTCATATATGTCTTTCTTTATGTCATATTGTACTTGGTTTCTCGAACGGATGCTGTTTTTCAAACGGGTGTTCGTTGAACGGGTGCTGTTTTTCAAACGGGTATTTGTCGAACGGGTGCTGTTCTTCAAGCGGGAGTTCTTCGAAGGGCTCCTGCTTTTCAAACGAGTGTTCTTCGGACAAGTATTCGTTGAACAATTCATGTTTTTTCAAAGAAGTTCTGTAGATCTTTAGCTTTTGTTCTGTATCTATGAGCAGACAAACCCATCATGGTATTGTAATACGTTTTTCAACGCTTTTTATTCTATCATAGAGAAATCCTGGTTTGTTGTGTAGTCAAACACAATATGTAAAGGTAAAGTAGTCGTTGAATGCTTACCATCGTCTCCAACCAATTTAAATTGCAGTTTGTCTTTTGCGTGAACAGTAATTATAGTTCCTTCTCCGATTGTTACAACATTTTCATTATGTTTACACTGAACCTTGTTAGCTGCAGGAACAATAGACAATACTTCAAGTGTTCCCGAGTGTGGTAACGTGTATGTAAGATGTCCATTATTGAGACGATAGAAGGGATTATCGTACATTGATGGTATGCTTGTTATTTGTAGAAGGAAATGAACAAGCAGCTTATTTTTTAAAGCCTGTACTATAGATAGAACGCGTTCATTTACAATGCTTAATATAATATCTTTTGTTTCAACGATGGATTTTTGGATCCATTCTATGTTCTTTTCGTTTAACAAATTAAGCGTTTTAGTCATGCTAGCTTTGAGTGTAGCGATGTCTTGCTTATAGGTAACGTCTATGTTATCGGTGTGCTGTTTGTTGTACGCATAATCTTCCAGGTGGTGCAGAGTGACAACATCTTGAGCTTCTTTGGGGTTTGAAACACCAGACAGTCGTTTGTCATTTATATCAATAGTCTCTTCGTTAATATGAAAATGAGCAAAGTGATTGCTAACGTTATTTTTAAGTTCGTTGATATCATAGATTACTACATCAGTTATGAAATTTTTAAGATTAGCGATGTCTTGCTTATGGTAGACCTTTATTTTATCAATATCTTGTTTGCCGCATGCATAATTTTCTAGATTCTGTAAAGTGACAACATCTTGAGCTTCTTTGGGGTTTGAAACATCAGATAAACGTTTGCCTTTTATGTTGATAGTATCTTCGTTTATATCAAAGTGCTCAACGTGATTGGTAAGGTTATTTTTAAGTTCATCAAGATTATTGACTACTACATCAGTTATGTGAGTTTGAAGGTTAGCGATGTCTTGCTTATAATTAGTCTCTATATTATCGGTGTGCTGTTTGTTGTACACATAATCTTCTAGGTGCTGCAAAGTGACAACATCTTGAGCTTCTTTAGGGTTTAGTCGTTTGTCTTTTATGTTAATGGTTTCTTCGTTTATATCAAACTGAGCAACATGATTGCAAACGTTATTTTTGAGTTCATTGATATCTTTGACCACCACATCTGACATACGGGTTTTAAGATCAGCAATATCTTGCTTATAGGCAATTTCTATGTTATCAGTATGTTGTTTGCTGCATGCATAACTTTCTAGATGCTGCAAAGTCACCACATCTTGAGCTTCTTTGGGGTTTGAAACCCCGGATAGACGTTTGCCTTTTATGTTGATAGTATCTTCTTTTATATCAAAGTGAGCAACATGATTGGTAACGTTATTGTTAAGTTTATTGATATCATTGGTTACTATTTATTTATTTATCATAAGTCTGTACAGAGTTCTCCTCCATTTTCACAGACACTATACATAGGTGTACATAAATGCATGAATGAGTTTTTTTATTTTTTGATGATCCCATGACCGAATAATATTGTCATGCATGCATGAATAAATGAATGAACACTTCTCTCCCAGTCACGGATAGCCACCAACTGAGGAGAGAGCATTCGGTTGGCAGGATAAATGCATGGATGGGATTATGCATGACTACTGCCCGGTCGTGTTATCCACCCCTGGTGAGAAAAAGGAGCCACCTTCCCAAGGATAACACGTCCGGCCCTTTCCCTTGATGCCCAAACAGAAGACCCCACCTGATCTAATAGCTGTCAAACACTAATTTCTCACCATTCCCTAATTTCTGCGAGGCACACGTGAGCGGAAATCCCGCACCTCATGTGCCCCCTCCCTATTCTTCTTTCTCTGTTGCATTTAGATCACTCTACATATTCGATTGGGATAGGCCCGTCCTATCCCGTCCTACTTCGGTTATAGCCTTGCATACGTGTATGAATTAATTAATTAATTAATTGGCTATGATTCCCTATCATTGGTTACTACATCAGTTATATGAGTGAGATCAGTGATGTCTTGCTTATAGTTAGCCTCTATGCTATCGGTATGCTGTTTGTTGTATGCATAACTTTTTAAGTGGTGTAGAGTAATAGCATCTTGATCATTTTCAAGGTCTGAAACATCAGATAGACGTTTACCTTTTATGTTAATGGTTTCTTCTTTTATATCAAAGTGAGCAACGTTCTGTTTAAGTTCATTAATATCATTTTGATGGTTGGCTATCACACAGTCTGTGTATTGTTTGCTATATGCATAATTCTCAAAATGATGCAACGTAACAACATCTTGAGAATCAATTGGATTAGAAGCTTTAGATATGCGTTTATTGTGTATATTGAGGTTATCAGTGTTTACTTCTATAATGTCATTTTGCTTATTTAAGTTTGATTTGAGTTCGTTTACAGCTTGGTTTATGCTTTCTACAACAGCATTAACATCTTCCTGACTAGATGCATACAGTTCCAAATATTGATTATTTACCGCATCAAGAGGTTTTCTCGGATTTTCTAAACCGGTTAGTCTTCTTTTCTTAGCATCTATATCACTCTGTGTTTGAATATCAAAAATATCAGCGTAATTGTCAATCTTACGTTTCAATTCATTAAGTTCTTTTACAACTGATTCGTCTAAATACTCTTTAGAATGTGTATAATTATGAAGATGTTCCAAGGTCACTGCATTAGAAGCTGCGTTTTGATTTACTATTCCGGTAACTGTAGTGGATCCTAATTCCAAACTTCCCACTCCAGAATTGTTAACAATTGTTTTCTTGAATTCGTTAAGAGAATCTACAACAAATTTTTTATTACATGCATCATTTTCAAGTATAGGGTCGGCTACACAACGTAGTCGCTTATTATTTAATGAATAGTCTCCATCTACAGTGCGGTATAAGTTATTGGCTACAGCTTCAAACGAAATACCATCCACATAAGCCTTAGTTGGTATATCATCTTCCAGTACTGGGGAAGATACAGCAACCTTAACATTTCCACATACCTCCATGATGTTTACACTCACTACTCAGTAGATCAAATGAACATGATCCATATTATATTCGCAGTATTTATACCTTCCGTGTATCGAAGTATTTATCGAATCCATTACGATACCGTTCGTTATGTAATTCACTATCTTTATCGATAACAAGGAAACTATATCGATTTTCATTCCAACACTGAGCGCAGAGTTCTTTAAACTCATCGAAGTTCATATCCGTATTAACATGATCATCGTACACATGCTTTAGGTTTCCAACATCTTGTCGAAATAATATAATAAAATTTGCGTTATCTCGAAGTAAATGTTTGGGTAAACAGGTGTAAGTTTGACATAGATAAAACACATCAACACCAAAATGTCTAGCCATACTGAAATATGTTTTCATAATACTTTGTTTATCGCACGCTACATCACCGAAAATAATCACAGAGTGAGGTTTTGTTTGTTCAGGACGTATAACATCTTCGTTTTCAGAATAGCTGTAATAGGAGATACTTGGAATTGAAGCCAGAACCTTTTCTAAGCGAGCATATTTACTTTGCTATAACGATTTCGAATAGACGTAGACGTTGGCGAAACGCAAACCATTTGGGTGTTCCAACAGATTTATCATAAGATTAGTTTTTCCACAATTCGATGGACCACATATGATACAACGCAAAGAGTTTGGAAGGAAAACACTGTGGCGTTGCACAGCATTTTGTTCTCCTCCTCCATCACCGTCTTCTATTACACGAACAGGTAGAGAGATGGTTTGTTTTACCGTTTTAACCATAGCGGACTCAATGATATGCATCACCTGCATGCTTATATATATATATATATATATATATATATATATATGCTTACCTTGAGGTGAAAGCTTTCACACGATGTTTGTCACTCGAACGAGTAACAACAACGTTACTAGTACAACAAAGAAGACGAAGAAAAAGAAGAAAAAGAAGACTTGTTGTGGACGTGGGTTATTGAATAAAATTATAAACAAAGGTATTGACCACCTCCCATTTGAAGCACACATTCCAGGTTACCAGTATTGTGGACCAGGCACCCGATTCGAAAAACGATTGAAACGCGGTGATCCAGGCATCAATCCTCTAGATAAAGCGTGCAAAGAGCACGATATTGCGTACCAAGAAACTGATGATCGACGTGAAGCCGATCGAGTATTAGCTTCTAAGGCTTGGGCTTGAGTCATGTCACGGGACGCAAGCGTACGAGAAAGGATTTTGGCGTTAGCCGTAGCTGGAATTATGAAAGGCAAGGTAAAGCTAGGAGCTGGAAATCAAAGAAGACAAAAAAGGAAAAATCATTTATTGTTAGCTATTCAGAAAGCTCGCTCTGCGCTCGCACGTCTAGGACCAGGTGTCGGAATCAAGCAGGCAGCTTCCGCAGCACTCAGAGCTGCACGCAAAGCTGTAGGAAACAACAACAAGGACAACAGTGTAGGAAAAAGAAGAAGAGTTATCCCATTACCACAAAAAGTTGGGAGGGATTATTCCACTTATTCCACTATTCGCAGGCCTATCAGCCTTAGGAAGCCTAGCGGGAGGAGCGGCAGGTGTAGTGACCGCTATAAACAAAGCCAAAAAAGCAAGACAGCAATTGTCCGAGATTCAACGTCACAACCATGTCATGGAAGCAGTAGCTTTACGGGGCGGAAAAGGCCTCTATTTAGCTCCTTACAAAAAAGGATTGGGTCTATACCTCTGAAACTACCATACAAACCGCTCTCTAACATTGAATTACATCAGTATGCCTTACAGTTAGGAATTCCTTATTTTCGTGGTGTTTACATGAGAGACACGTTACCTAAGTACGCACACAAAAACGAGAGTTGTATTGTAAATCTAGAACCCTCTTCCCTTTCAGGTTCACACTGGGTAGCAATATATAAAAGAGGGAAGCATGCACACTGTTTTGACAGTTTTGGTGATTTGAGACAACCTTGTGAAGTATCACGCTATTTGCATGGTTGTAACCGTACTCTATATAACTACGAACGTTACCAATCTTTTGATAGCGTTATTTGTGGACATTTATGTCTACAGTTTCTGCTAACTATAAATACTGCTGATAAGCGTTGACTACACATCATTCATCATGAAGAGTAGAAAGGAGTTGGTGTACACGTTGACTGGAAATGGGTCGGAATTGAGCATGGAACTATCTCCAGCGCTTGTTTTAGATGACTATTCGTACGAAGTAGGCATGAAGAGTTTGTATACCTCATACACGATTCCTAACATAACTAATTAGAATTAGGTATGTAGGTAAACATAAAAATTTCAATCATGATATAAAGATACCACCAGGAATGTATGAAATTCAGGATCTTATGGATGTTTTAAATAGAAAGTTTGCACGAATAGGAGATACTCCTGATCAAACACATGAATACGAAAAGAATAGTACAAACAGACCCAACAGTAATTTTAATTTAACCTTTGACAAACATACTTGAAAATCAAAACTTTACAGCAAGTATACAATCGATTTCACTGTTGACGATTCTTTGGCACCTATTCTTGGTTTCGGGCGAACTATTTTGAAACCAAACACAACTAATATCTCACCTTCCCCTATCTGCATTTCGAACATTAACGTTATCCGTGTAGAGTGCAATATTGCAAGCGGTGCATTTTTAAACGGAAAACGTACACATTCCATTTACGATTTTTATCCTAACGTTGCTCCAGGGTATAAAATAGTTGAGCAACCCTTACCTATCATTTATTATCCTATTGTCTTACAAAGTGTAAACAACATCACTGTGACTCTCAAAGATCAAACTGAAAATAAGGTTGATTTGCTTGACGAAAACCTTTCGGTTACGCTTCACATACGACCTATCGAATAAACACATGGGAATCGTCTATAGAAATACAAGCGATAGAAGTGGTAGTGGAGAACGTAAAGCTTCGAACCGCATCTATCTAAAACCATTGACATTAAGCAAAAAACGATATCTGGAATCTTAAGATACAAAGTTCTTTACCCTTATAAAGATATAAAACTAAGCAGACACACCTCGTTCTCACCTACAGTCAGATAAGCCTTTATAGAGAAAACAACATATTCACCATGTCTCAAGCGCCAAAAGAAGAAAAACCGTTTTTCAGTCATTCTACTTCGGGTACTGCAGGATACAATGATGAAATACGAATCCCCTATTACGCGATCAAGGATACTCTCTCTTGTAATCCTCACGTTATAAGTACAGTTACAGGTGGAATCTTAAAGTTATTACAAACGGACACACGTACACACAATATGTACAACAGTTACAAACGAAAGTTTTTAGTTTTAGTGCTATCAGCCCTTATAAAGTTAAACACACTCCGTGTTTTGCTCATAGTGAGCTAAACTTTTGTATGGTAAACAACACCTCCACCATGTTTCGTACGCTAAACTTAGAAGAAAACCTTGTTTTCAATCGTTCTATTACTGCTGTTAAGGAGCGAACCTATCGCCCTTACGCAGGTACAACATTCGGATACAATGTTGAAATACGAATCCCAGCACGCAAGCAAGAACACCATCTGTTGCCTTCAAAAAGTTCTCTTCACGTTATAGGTAAAGTTACAAACGGAGCAGGAGCTATATCTACTACTTCTACCCTAGATAGAAATTTCGGTGCTTTTCTCTTCAGCGAATGTCGATATGAACTTAATGGTACAAAAATCGATCGAACAAGGAATTTGGGAATAGCAAGTACTATGAAGACATTTGCATCAACGAAATCTACAACCAATCTCCAAAATACTGGTTGGTTCCCTGTCAGTCCATGTTATGCCCTAGCTGACCCTACAACAGGTTACTTTCACATCGTTATGCCTCTTTCTTATATTTTAGGTTTTGCTGAAGATTATCAAAAGTGTATCACAGGTTGCTCCCACGAACTAGTATTAATTAGAAGTAGCAACGATAATTGCACCCTCAAATCTACAGAAGATAATGATAACTCTAATATAATTATTGAGGATATTTACTGGAAGGTGCCTTCACTCTCTCTCTCTCCCACCAAGAACAAGCACGCATGCTTAACATTGTAGAAAGAAATGAGAACTTGCAAATCGCATTTCGATCGTGGGAATTGTATGAACTTCCTTCTCTGCCTGCAACCAAACGAATGAATTGGACAATAAAAGCATCTTCACTACTAGAAAAACCACGTTTTATTATCTTTGGATTTCAAACTGACAGAAAGAAAAAAAACCACTAACGCTTGTGTGTTTGATCATTGTAATATTTCTAAACTAAAAGTCTTTCTCAATGAGGAATATTATCCAAATGAAGACATACGTGTTAAAATAAATGCTGGAGACTTTTCCGAACTGTATGATATGTATACAAAATTTCGAGCTGCTTATTACTCATTAGAGGAAAATGAAATCGTTGGACCTATGCTTGATACACTATAGTTTAAAACATTGGCACCTTTGATTATTATCGATTGTTCTCACCAAAATGACTCTATTCGCTCATCTCCATTCGACATTCGTGTAGAATTTGAAACCGACGCCGACATTCCTGCGAATACATCTCTTTACGCACTTCTTCTTCATGACCGAATTGTGGCTTATAAACCACTTAGCGGATAAGTTACCATAAAACAGATGTAGACTTGAGAAGAAACACTCACCATGCTTGCATACTTCTCTGTTATTATGGAACATACTATACTAGAACTTAAAAATAGGTATGACTGAACAATAGCGTGGTGTCGTCATAAATCAACGCTTCATTCACCGTGCTCGTGTCGCCATCTATAAAGTGTTTATTGATGGAGTTACTATAAAGAGATGTGGGCTAACAGGAAACCTTCACTCCATGTGCGTGTACTTCTCTTTCATCATGGAACAGCCTCCACTAGTTCTCATCGATCTGAAACCTTTGGATAATGGGCGAGTTGAATGTGCTTTCGGTGAATACACCAAGGATGCTGACTTTAGTCGTGCAGCTTTAATTAAATTCGACAAACAAGATACGTTAAAAAAATTTAAAAGACTTACAAAACAAATATTTCGTTGTGGTGAACGGATTGGGTGAAGAGTTTGAAACTGTTTTTTCTAAACCTGTTGCTGATTTGTCAATGTACGGATGTTCGAGAGCAGCCTTTGACAGCAGAAGAAACTAGTGATGATGAAGACTTTCCGTGTGAACTACATCAAGAAGAAAAACAGAAATGTACGTTATGGCATAATAAACACATGCATGATTGGCTCTCTAAAGAGATTAATGTTATGCGTATGGTGAGTGCTTCTATAAACAAATATCGTCATAGTGGACTTAAATCATTCAACACTCTGGACCGGTGTTATATGCCCGATGAGATTCTGATTTCGCTTGCTGATCATCAACTTCCTTTTCTTTGGAACATACTCCCAGATGAATTCAAGGAAAAACATCCTGAATATGAATATCGTTATGAACATTACTTCAACAACGATCAAACGCTACTACTCAAATAGATGGTACTTCCAGTATGAAGAAAGACTGTCGTATGTGTAAACAAAAAAGGTGAAGGAGATGAATTATAATAGTCCTTGCTGTCAAAGGAATAAATAATAAAAATGGTGTAATTATGTTTATATATACACATGTTTTGTATATGTGTCTTGAGTAAATAAATATCATATAACCTTTTTTGTGTATTATTTATTTCACCACCTTCCTTATTGTTAAAATAAAAACAAGCAATATATATAAATTTATTATTTTTTATTTTTTCAAGCTAGCTCTTTTACATGTAATTACATATATAATCATTTCATTTATACTTTAATAACAATCAAATAGGTACACAGATAATTTATTAGTTCCTGTACATACATTTTTATTAGTACATGAAACATCATACTTCTTATACTTCTTTACTATCACCATCAATGCGGTAATGACCCCACGCTAAAGTTGAAATACCATCTGATTGGTTTATCATTTATCATCATCTGGTGTTAAAACTACTTTTTTTGACACACAGTAAACACATGATGAAGATTTGATAGTATAGAATACTGATTTTTCATCATATGCTTATTTTCTCTGAAACACTCCTCATAATCATCTATTGTCAAATTCGCTGTAGATTTTACACCTTTGGCTTTTGTTAGAGTTTTCTTTTCTGTTTCTATAGCATATATTTTTGCTCTAAGTCCAATAAATTTACAAAACAACACACCTGACAATTCATCCTTCATGTAGCCTATTTCACGTCTATTCATTCTAGGAATTCTGTAAGGATTATCCTCTGAATAGTCTCCTGTATCAAACCATTCAGCGATATCTTCCATTATATCTGCGTAAACATCCTTAGTTTTTATATGATAAATAAGGCTATCTGTATCAGTATACACTAATGCAAGGTCTCCCTCCTTTGGATACTTTTGCTTCATGTACGCATAATGAAAATCAACTACCTTTGTTTTAGATAAGTCTAATATCGTCATTCCTACAAACATTGGTTTATCGCTCTTAACCATCACCCTTTCCATTTCAATAGCTGCACACGATTCATCAAAAATGACTCGTTTCTTAAAGGTAGGTTGCGCTATTAAACGCCCAGCACCAAAAGTTCCATCCGAACGTGTCGTCAATTTAACATCCCTAAACTTTCTCACATTCATTAGTGTGCGACCAAAAACGGAATTATTCATTAACTTGAAAAAGTTTTTATCAAGATCGTTTGTGCATTGCTTACGTTTTTCTGTATTCAGTTCAATGTAAGTTTTCATCCAAGGAGCTTGATTAAATTGTAGTATTCTGTAAATTTTTAAACATTGCATCCATACTTTAAACATTGTTTCAAGTTTCGATAATGCAACACATACCGATGTTTATTATGTAGTGTTGTCATAAGTTTAGGAAGAGCCTTTTGTGCAGGAGATTTCCTCATTTCAGGACAAAGTGGAAAATCGTTATGCCAATCATGTATTTCTCTAGGATATAAAAAATCCACTTCTAAAATATAACCTATTTCAGATTCATCATCTACATTTAGCACATCAAATTCATCTACATTTTCTACCCAAGAAAAATTGCCTACTGGGAGATACTGCATCATAGCCCACCCATATAGGTTATTTACATCCAAGTACAGTAAATAAGAGTCGGGTATTTCTGGGTTGTAATCGCTCATGTATTTATTGTTAGCTTCAACATACCTATGAGCACAATATACTACTCCTCCTCGAATACCTCTTTCTACAAATTGCATCATATCCACATCGGTGATGAGTTCTATGTGAACTTTTGTTGTCTTTAGAAGCGAACTCCAAGCTAAACCAGGAGCAGTAAAATAATGAGCAGGATCCAACCCATAAGTCTCTCTGCACACCTTTCTAAAGTTTTCAAAAATATCTGCCAAAAGTAGCACATCAGTTTTCAAATACAAATCTGAATAGTCACCCAAAGTAACACAATAAAAAGTTTTCCATACACGTTGTGCTCGTTCATATTCTATCTCAGAAATAGAACTACCAATAAGCAAACTACCAAACATATCTTTTGGTGGTAAACTTCTTTCATCTTTTCTTTTGCTAGGGGCTTTACGTCGCACCGACACAGATAGGTCTTATGGCGACGACTTCTTTCATCTAATACGCTTATTTCCTTTACATATTCGTAAGGAAAAACACCTTTTTGACACATCAATTCGAAATGAACAGCATCTGGAAAATATTTCAGCGTGATATGTTTAGCACCATTGTTCATGTACAAAGCACATTTCTCTAATGAACTGCCTAAGAAGTTGAATGAATCAAGAAATCGTAATTGCAACGACCTGAAAGCTTTACTATCAACAACAGGAAAAACTTTAGTAAACGACTTATAGCGACTTATTATTAGGTATTAATGTTACCCTTCCTGGATTAAATACCTCACTCGCATTATCATCATTACCCTCTACCTCTACAATCTTCTCACACAATTGTTTGATAATAAAATGACTATCGTGTCCACTCAAATTATTAAAAACGACTGGTATGTAATTCGGTAAGGTGTACTGTAGATTACAACACTGGTGACTAGCACCAAGAAATTTTCCAGTTAAGTGGTCATGATCTTTAACATCTGTTGCAACAAACTCTTTTTCGCAAATATGACAAGTAGTTGCTCCTAAATATTCTTCTTCCTGATCTCTGTTATGTTCCTCTATCGGAACTACTTGAGCTTAATAATGTGCTATATCCTGAACAATACTAGATAATTCTCTAACAAACCATTCGCAATAATCGTCTCCGCGATATAAATTAAATCTACTGTATGTTTCATTGTAAGAACAATGCAAATAGTAAGCGATACTGTGCGCTCTGTGACAATTCAAGGGAGCTGTATAGGAAGTTTCATTGTTTGGCATAGCCGTGTTAATCGGGTTCAAAACGCATTCGATGTCAGCATAAATAGTAAAAGGAACTATTTCTTTATGTTTATAATGAATGAACTTGATTATTTTTTCATGCTCTTTCGGCATTTCTAACTTTACAGGATTAAATTGACTGCACGTAACCATGTGGTTATCTAGTCTGGGTTGTGTACCAAAGTATGATAAACAGCGTTCACACACATAGATCTTATGATTATGTTTGTTAACTGTTGAAGACACTAACCGAGATAGAGATTTGATCCACGAAAAATGGTATACAACGTTATGTTCTTCCGCTTGGAGCAGCAATAAGTTTACATGCTTCCTTGCAGAACCCTCTAATTTCTTTGTGATGTAAATAGGTACAATTGTAAACGGTTGATTGCTATCTTGTCCTGCATACATCCTCTTTCCATTTTCATACATTACTCCATACACATTCACTGATATATCGTTTTGGTTTTCAAATTTAGACAACTTTTGCATTTCCATAGCAAATGAAATTCCTTCTAATTTTAAAACACTTCTATAGTGTGCATACACGACACCTCGTAATCTGCAGGCCTTCGGGCTGAGCAGCGGTCGCTTGGTTGGCCAAGGCCCTTCAAGGGCTGTAGTGCCATGGGGTTTTTTTTTTTTAGTGTGCATATGATGATCGACGCTCGGTATGCGTTCTTGCTGGGTTAAGAGCAGCTACAATTGACCATGCAAAACAGTCGTCATCGTTGCATTGTACATTAACAACAGCTTTCTTATCCCGTATGGCTTTAGGTAATTTCAAATTGTGACCCGCATGAAATCCTACATATGAATTTATGTTTATTCGTAGTTCCAACAGCGGCTTAAGAGCCCACCCAGAATATCTCTCTGGATAGCGACTCAATTTGGTTAAGGTCTCTTGCACAACATTTTCTTCATACCACCCTCGTAAATCTGTTGCAATATTAATAATATGATTTTTGGTGTTGGTGTGAAGTTTAGTTGTCTGATCCGAACTAGGCAATATGTGTTCAGATATCAATGATGTGTTTACTTTAAGCGCACTACTTTCTAACAATTTTTGCACATACTTTTTAAACCATATGTAACACCTTTCCAAAAACAATTTAGGATCCTTCAACTCACAACTATTTCTAATTGACCCTGTAAACATACGCGTCCTGTAACTAGTTTCTAGTAATGTCCAAGCCATACAACCTTTTTCTACTCTTACAGTTACTTTGCTTAAACAATTGTTTTGTATATAATTATTTAGACTGTCAACTAGATTTACCCAATATGTATTCAATTCATTTGTATTTTCAATTAACGTGGGTTCATGGATTGAAAGATGAGTTGATGGAATAACGTCTACAGACACATTCAACCCTCTGTCCAAACCACATTGTTCTAACATACTCTCTACGGTGGTGTATGTGTCATTTAAAAATTCTTCAAATTTATGATTGTTTGTTACATTATCCAAAGAAAAGGGAAGTTCTTCTGACAACCTCAAACGTTTTGGTTCCATCATTGTTTACCTAATTTCTCTATTTTTTATAAAAAACAGCAATAACAGTTATGTACATCCGCATGAATCCACGATTGCGGAAGGAATGTATAATGCTACTAGAAAAAGGAATTAGTTTCAAATCACACTTGTTCTCAAGACTTCATAACAAATGCTAATGATATACCTTACTGTACATATCAATAAACATTAATACATTTGACATAATTTCTTTACTTTAAATAGACAGTAATGACAGTTGCTGTACACAGTATGTACATCCGTATTGTAGTTCAATAACTGTTTTTGAATCCACGAATACGGGGAATGTATAACGTCACAAGAACAGTGAATTAGTTCGGTATCACACTCATCTTGAAGACTGCATAACAAATGCTGTTGATATATCTTACTGTACATATCAGTAAACACTATCACATTCGATTCAAACCTTAGAGTTTTGTAGTTATAACCAGAAATTATTAAAAAATGAGCATTTTTATCCAACCCTGGAGTCTGTAATAGCACACGTAACACACACACTCATCAACATTTCCTGTGCTCTTGATAGTATTCTTTCGAAGAATCTGATGTGTATACAGTAAACGTTAAGGGTGTAATATTGTTTAACCAACAGTCTTCTTCTTCTTCTTCTGCCTTACAACCCTCAAGACATGAAGAAACTATAACTAACTGTTCGATTCCTTCTCTCTGTCTTACACTTATATGCTTATATTTCATATTTTAGGCACACATATACACAAAAAACAGCTTAGGCACACATATAAACACAGCTAAAAACTATGGTAGATAAAACATAGGTAGGGAAGATTCTAGCGCCTTCTCCTCCTCAGCAGACTACCCTTCCCCCTATACATTCATGAACAATGTTAAAATATTAAAGCAAACATTTTAAACTTTGTATTTAACAAAATCTACCTCGTTACGTGAATTTATTTTGCCTTTATATATGAGCTTCAATCCCCTTTGATTTAATTCCTCCACGTCGTTATCGGTTAGTTCTTGGTGCTGAGCTGGTAAAAATACTGATGTTGCCACCTCTTCGTCACCAGATTTTTCTAAAATATCTGCAACAATTCGCCTCCCGTACCGAGTTTTAACAGCTCGGTACGAGAGTACATTGTAAACTTCATTGACCGCTAATTGATCTAGCGGTTTGTACTCGCCTCCTCTTGATTTGGATAAAGAAGAAAGTTTCTTCAACAAGTCCATTACTTGAAAGCAAACAGTTAAATCACACTCTGAAACCAAAAAAGGAATCCTAATATTATCCTCTCTATTCAATCAAGTTATAACTTATTTCATTGCGTTACAAAGAAACATAGAGAAAACTTACCAAAAGATTAGGTGTGAATCAAATCTCTGGTCAATCCCGAACCGCGAGAGCAGCAATCAAGGATATATATAATAGATCACTGATGTACCCAACCAAGGTCGCAGAACCAGCGAATACGTTTCCACAAACGAATGCTGGCTATATATGTACTAAACTCATCGCAGCGCGAGAGCGCACGTGCAAACCAACTCAGCGGGAGGGCGCAGGTGCATGCATGTTTAAAAATAGGAGATAAAGGATGCTGGCTCAACGGGAGAGTGCACGTGCAAACCAAATCAGTGGGAGAGCGCGCCTATCACACACAAAAGAACAAAGGAAGCGGGGGAAACGAGGCTGACTCAGCTGGGGGAGCGAGGGGGGAACGAGGCTGAATCAGCGGGGGAGCGAGGGGGGAACGATGCTGACTCAGCGGGAGGGGAGCGCACCTGCCACACACACACACACACACACACACACACACACACACACACACACACACACACACACACACACACACACAGCTGCACAAAGGGGAAACGTAACCCCCGCCAAGTGGGTGGAGGCCACACCCCGCCCCCACCACCCTGCAAGCGCGCGCGCGCACGCACGCTCACCTGCCCCACAGAGACAGACCAACACACCCACCCTCCCCCCCAGCACTACCCACCTCCACCAATCAGAGCAAAGCCCCGCCCCCACCCACCCACCAATCGGAGCACAGGCCACGCCCCCACCCCACCCCCAACCAATCAGAGCACAGAACACGCCCCCACCCACCCCCCACCCCACCCCAAAGTGGATCAGAACCGGCGTCACACCACCACTTGTGTGCGTATTATGATGAGATAGGACTCTCTATTATAGCCCGGAGCGGGGGTGGGCGGTTCTCCCTGTGCACACATGTAGTAATTTTGCGTTTATGCGGGTTGAAATTGTCAGGTCTGGTTACCAGGGTTTCAGTTAAGGACGGGAAATGATGGGGTAGAGTGGTCGTATTACAGGTGGAGGGCTGCAGTCTATTTTTGGCTTCTTCAAAAGAAACGTTTTCAGTACACATATGCTTCTTAATGTCCGTCTGTTGTTGATGCACAGTACATCCAGAGGATCCAACCTGGTGATTATGATTACTGTAGAGGCATTTGACAAGCGTTTGTTGACAGTCTTTCGTGACGTGGTTATTGCCACATCGGCTACAACGAGGTATTTTCGCCCGACAATCAGGAGCTGTATGCCCATAAAGCTGACAATGTTTGCAAATAATAGGATTAAAGATGAAGTCTTGAACATCCAAGATGTCGCTAAAAATAGAAATCTGCTGGGGGAGAGTTTGAGTTTCAAATGTGATCTTCACAGTTCCAATCGGAACATACTGGAATGAATCGGCGTTAGATTTACCACTGTTAAGGCGCTGGATACCTACAACCGGCACCGGGAATCTATAAATTGCTTAATTTCATTTTCAGATAAATTCAAATCCACTCCCCTTACTATACCGACCCTGTATACAATGGAGGAATGTATATACGCTTTTAGGTTTTTCTCACTGAGAATGGGGTGTCGCATAAAACTATTAGCAGAGTCAGCTGTGAAACAAGTTAACTTGATCCGATTTTTCCCTTTTCTATGAATAGCTTTGATGCCCGGAATTTTTCCGCTTATAAAAGAGCCTACCCAAGGTCATTGGGTATAAGTTGCCCAAATTTTTGTGGCATTTGCTTCAACAAACTCAAGGTAGAGGCCCATATGATTGTCACCGAGCTCGATAGCTGCAGTCACTTAAGTGCGGCCAGTATCCAGTATTCGGGAGGTAGTGGGTACGAACCCCACTCTCGGCAGCCCTGAAGATGGTTTTCCGTGGTTTCCCATTTTCACACCAGGCAAATGCTGGGGCTGTACCTTAATTAAGGCCACGGCCGCATCCTTCCCATTCCTAGGCCTTTCCAGTCCCATCGTCGCCATAAGACCTATCTATGTCGGTGCGACGTAAAACCAATAGGAAAAAATATGATTGCCAGAGTATCGTGTCGCTGGTGGAATCTTACACCTGGGAGTCTTTTGTGAATTATTATTCAGTTCATCCCCAGGTGGTGGGTTGTCAGACTGCTGAATAGGGGAGCTTGGTGTTTGTGGTGGGTTAGGAAGACTACCATCTTGAGAATTCATACAGTCATATGCCTCATTAGTTGAATTGAGAATAAGTGAATCGACCATATCAATACTATCAATCAATTAATCGCCACCCTCTAAGAGGTTCGGACTACGGTTAGTTCCTCCTCCCCCACTGTCAAATGCCATTGTAAATGAATTACATGAAATTCACTGTAGAACTCAGAATACAGCACACGATATGTAACACTAAGTCACTATGCTACTAAGGTAGCCACTTGCACACGCTAAGAACAATTACACTCGTCTACGTTGTGAACGACTGCACTCAATGAGAGTTCGAACTGGTCAACGCGAAAATAAATGCGCAACAATCCTCACACATATCTTCGAGGATCTATCTAACCTAACAAACAATGGATGATATGAATGATGTTGTTGTTGTTGTTGTCGGTGAAGATTTTTGGGCTTTTATGTAAATAATTTAACCCAGTCTACACTCCCTTAATTGCTGAATAACGCTGGTACAATTGAACACATCAATCCATGAAAATTCTTCATTTGAACGGACTCACACCACTATATTCCACTATGTCACTATCACCGAATACTCCAAAAATATATTGAACCACACCGATAGAAACAGAAGTATATGAATACGATCCAACAGACGCCACATAGAATGTTATAGCACAATATTTGCTTCATCCAAAAACGTATTTACGACTTTGATAATATCAGTAGAAGAATTATGTAGCAAACAAGAAACACTGGTTGGAAAAACATGCTTAAGTTGCGTTAGACTACGAATAAGCTTTCCACGAGGGGTTACATATATAGGACACTGAAAAATTAGGTGATTCGCATCTCCATCACTAGAACCACACAAACAGTTCGACTCCTGTGTCGAATGGAATCGAAACTTATATTGGGGCTTAAGGGCACGATTAAAACGTAACCTTATGATGTTCTTAATATGTCTTCTGGAATATGATCTTCTCATATGCCATAGCTTCATCGGGATAGTTGTTTGTAGTTGGTAATAAAATGTACCTTTTACTTGTGCAGTCTGGCGCCATTCGTCTTGCCATTCTTTACGGGCAGAGTGTTTAATCACTACTAAATAATCTGACGAAGGAACGATATTATTAGAAAGCGGAACAGGGAGGTGAGAAGCTTTTTTGCTAGGGAATCCGCTTGCTCATTACCCAAAATACCCATATGTCCGGGCAACCAGACTAATGATATATAAATACCGGAATAATCAAGCATATACAGAAGGCTTTTGACGTTATATACTACACACTTCCGGGCCTCGAATGGATGACCCGCGCATAAGAATGCCTCCATATAACAGGGCAAACACCCACGGATGAGACTAGAGTGAAGAGCGGCTCGAATTGCCTAACGAGCTTCGAACCGCTCCCCTTCCTACTTTCTGTGCTGGCCTCGGCAGCTCGAGCACTTGGGGGTGGTACGTTCGAAGGAAAACAA
The DNA here is from genome assembly GCF_040414725.1 of Anabrus simplex. Lineage (NCBI taxonomy): Eukaryota > Metazoa > Arthropoda > Insecta > Orthoptera > Tettigoniidae > Anabrus > Anabrus simplex. The sequence goes on from NC_090265.1 coordinate 1,379,138,673, forward strand.
GAAACAAATATTTAAGATGGAACCTTATGTAATTGAAAGTAGGATTCTCTTGGTTCAACTGTCTACTGGATACTGCTTAGCACTGCTACAAATGACAAGAATCATATAATGGGGGTTACAAAGACTAATTTATTCAAAATATGACAATAAAAAAATAGATACAACCCTATACAAGGAATTCCCCGTCTACGGGAGGAAAATAAAATAATTAACACTTTAAAATTCGACTCGCCTATGGGTGTCGTCTGCACAAAGGTATGGCTGAGGTTTTGCTACCACTACCGTCTATTTTTCTCTCATTAGTTCGTACCTTTTTTTGAATTTTTATATTCTGTCGATCACACCGTAAGATGAGCTTATGTCCCTATACATAGTACTTCCTGTTCTTTGCACGTAATTAACTGGTTCCTGCACTACATGATTACCATATTACAAGATATATTTACATAATACATAGACAAAACACACATACCATTAGCTAAAATCCCCGGACTTCCCCTATCTGTCACCAAGATAAAACAACGTTGAACATAGATTCTGTTTGAACTCAAAATAAATGCACATTAAATACCAAGCACACACAGATATATATACATCATGCATAAAGGAGGCTCTCCCTGTAAGAAAAACATGGTTATCAGTATCTTCTGCCCCGGCGCAAGCTTAATGGAAGCTTGCCCAAGGTGACCCCTCCTGATCCGGGGCTCGAACTGAATGGATCCCGACTGAGAGGTACATTCCTGAAAAATCCCTAAATAGCTACGGTCTCATATCACCGGATATTGGGGGAGATACATATTCATTTATTAATTACCTTCTAAATCACCGTGATATTATTATTATATAAGTATTCTTAGCTCAGCCATTTAAACCAAACAAACGAGCACGGTGACAACCCAGAGCCCCGAGTCTTACTACAATAGCACAGCAGGACCGCTCTGTCGCGAGGAGCAAACACTCACAAAAAAGAAGGGACGGTCATTCGCTTCATACTACCATTCCTCATTCATTGGCCTCGCCGGATTCTTCTCTCACTCACAACGTCCAGCCCTCCTTCCTCGAAGACACATATCTATGGCTCACTTCACTTGTTTATTCATCTTACCGCAAAATTCCCAAGAAATACTCATTTATTCCATATATTCTCATTCTCCTCGGAGCTTGCCGACTGTAAGCACCATCACTTCCGAATCATCACATCATAAACCTATCTGGGCATTTGGCCCTTTCATTACGTCTCATATCGCGTATCTGCTTTCCTTGGGCATAGGAGTCTCATGATTCCTCAATTCCACGCTCCTCGTCTTCCTTGCTCACCGCCCCAAAGTTATGCATATATTTATATTTTACCATACATAAGACTCTGGCTTCCCTGGATCTCAGCCGGTTGCATACAAAAAAAACTCCATACAATTCTGGTAAAATAATCAAGAATCACGGGAAACTCGCACACTGTCCCTCACAATTATACCTAAATAACACCTTTATGTACTTCTCTCGGTCAGGGATCTCTTCTTTCTTGCTGTATGCAATTATTATAGATGTAAGTTCGCATGCATCGTCTGACTGACCCATGAGTTTCCCCAGCAAATATTATTGCCATGTTGGACATTAACTAACAAACTTTAGACATGGTTACCCCTGCTCTTCCAATATTGTTCCAGCCACCCCTAGGGGAACTCAAAAAATCTCCTATCCTTGTCTCCCTTACTTGCTAGGATACTCTACAATTTACTAAGAATAACCCCTCACGATAAACTAATCATTAAGAAGAAAACAAATGGGTTGACCGGGGAGTTAGCTTCCCTTGAATTTTACGTTAACATGATCAAGAACAATAAAATTTCCATATTAGGACATCCATTATTTTACAACATTTAGGTATTACAGAGGAAAGCTCATCCTTCTACCGGTTCTACATTAACGTGCTAAGAGATTATATTGACATCACTCATCTGTTTGGTGGCCGTGGTTTTTCCTTCCACGGGAGACCCATGGCGGTGCTTACTGCTGCATGGCCTCGGCGCTGGAAACGGGCGTACTGTCCTTCAATCCTGGTCCACACAAGTCCGACATCCTGGATATCTCGTCCACAGCTGAAATCTTAGAGTAATCCAAATGGGTAACACTCCACCACTCGTCACACGGCCATTTGTTTACCGCGAAACGCTCACAGAGTTTACACCGCGAACAAGCAGGTCATTCTAATAACAGCGGTGGGGTTCACAGCATGAATCGGGTAGCTTACGACACCTGAGCACCCTGACTTAGAGTAGCAATTTGGGTGATACCAATTTGCTAATATCACGGACTCATTTAGGCCGGCATTGTATATAGCCGACGGTCTATAAATTATGCTCGCAGCTTATTTAATGACATGCGGCACAGAGACATTCGTCTAGGCTCGCTTGGCTTCCCGTCCACACTTCACAAAGGCGTATTTCACGGCCGCGACGGACACAATAGCTGTCTTAGTATGCGGTCAATAGGGTTCGGACTGTAAAAGTAGAGCACAACGGGACATACTGTCCCCTCTCAAAGACCCGCTCAGAACTGTCTCCAGCGAGGGCCAGCTCAGCTATTATGGTCTACACACAGGAAGACAATGGGCGTATACGATTCACGGTTCATTAAGGACAGCAGCTCCTTTCATCCCAGGAATTCAAAACACTTAAATGGTGCATATTGTAACCCTTTCTCTCCTCTCTTATTTGAACCAGGCGTGTTCTGCCGACGATCGGCAGTTTCCACGTAATTTGCTTCCCGCTTTCAATTATTCCATTAGCGTCATCTGGGGGGTGGAGTCAACTTTGAGCGCGACTCTTAGCTTGGGGGACGCTTTCTCGTTCACATCTGTTTGCGATATGTCACGGCTGGACATCTGGTGACCTCCTTTCTTCCCTTGAATTAAGTACCATATTTTTGTCTGGGATACGCAGAAAATTCAGCTCTATTCATCGGTGTGCCTCCCATAATTTTCCCATGTCTGGATCAAAATATCCTAGAATTTTTACGCGCCAAAATTCGACGTTGGCACCCGTGAAACGTGCATAAAACCGGAAGTTCCTTCTGTTAGTTTGGATCCCTGGTAACATAGGCCACACCTCGGAGCGTGTTTGACTATGGTAGCGTCGCGTCATATCTCCACCTCTGTCTGCGAGTTAAGAGGGTTTTCTCGCGGGGGCTTGGCTCCTGTTCAGCCGTCCCTTTGTTTTCCAGGCGCTCTTTCGCGGGTTCCTTCTGGCTGGACGCTGCTCGATCCCCATCTCCTATAATCTTACCAATGACGCGACCCTTAGAAGTGATTTTAACGAGGTAGAAAGGCACCTATGATTTCAATGAGCTGTACAGGACACTGTACGGTTTCAATACATACCAATTATGAGATAGAGAATAGGAGGTCATTAACTGCAAAGCGCTCAGCTCATCCGTGTATATTGTAACTCGTTTATAGTCATGCCGCTGAATAAAAAGTAAAGCTTGTTGGATAGCGAATAATTCCGCAGTAAAGATCGAACCATCTCTAGGTAAACCATACTGCTTTTTGATATTTATAGATGGTATACAGAATGCGGCTCCAACACCAGTGGCATCCTTGGCACGGTCTGTGTATATATCTATATTTGGAATAATACAGGAAAGTTTCAACTTTTTAGCGGCCAAATTCCAATATTTCACCGTCAAGCGCGTATATGAATCGCAAGATACCAAAATAAATCAATATACCCAACTGCTTATGGCGTGCTTACTCCCACGTTTCAACGAACTACTTCAGGACATCAATTACTACAAACTTACAAAAGAAATAAAATCTACCAAGAAAAAGCATTCTCATAATATGTTGGTTTACTGACGTGTGGACCAGGGTATGGGGGTGCGCATGGTCCAGGAGCTCCTTCCCGTAACCACGCCATTGCCGCGGCCGGAGCCCGCTTTCACATCTTAGCCTTGCATATTGTTATAGCAATACACTTTCCAAACGGTCATATATTACTTTCAAGCAGATCAGGCCTGAAACAGTCTAGTGTTAGATTAACAAATTGACACAATACCGTTATTTTACTCAACAATATCATATACCCCTTGCTGTAAATAACTCTAAACAGGATACCGACTTGAAATCCTTGTATGCGTCGTTGATTTGATGTAATGACCTAGATTTCATACAACTACGAGTATTTCCAAAATATTGATCATTTATGACACAGTTTCAAAAGACCTGTCGTGTATTACAATTCCTTTTCAAGACTCTAACAATATCCACTAAATTTTCTACTAATACATCCTTAAAATCTTCTCAATTCAACCACCATCATTTCGAGATTCACATGCGCCAACAACAATGACTTGTTCTTGTTCTTGAAATATTTTTGGGCTCGTTATGTCACCCAGACACAATACTTATAAATAGTTGTACTAGTTACACACACGCACACAATTCGTATATAGTAGGACACCAATGCTGTTCACAAGTTTACCTGATTGACAGTTACGTACAAAATGAGTTAAGGAAAGAATGCAGTTGACACAAAAAATCGTTCCAAAGCACTTGAAATAGTTCAATAGAAAACATAGCACATAGACACCGGATTGTGGTACGATTTTTAATAGAATATTAGGATACGTGGGAAAATCACACGGACACAAGGTTTACTAATCTTCACGCTAGAGTGACCCACCTCAGCGAATTTTTACATAGTGAACAAGACCGGGTCTACATTTTTAAGGTCTAATTAGGAAGGGGAGGTAAAACTGCTGAGGGGTGACTACATGTAAGCGTGTGGGACGCTGGATGGGAGGAAATTTATATACGGACAATTTTGTAGAGGACAGAAAGAGAAAAGTAGTTGATGTCGGAAACAAATAATGACGGGACGTAACAGTGTTATGATATGACGTCAGTGAAAGTGTAAACACAATTGCGGGAGGGAGAAAAATGACAATATACAGTAGTTGTGTGGAGTGGGTTCAAAGCGGGCATGATAGGGGAGGTGAGTCAAAAATAAGATACATAATAAGAAGTATACGAAATGTGATGGAAAATATTATGAAACAAGTAAAATGATGTTAAATTTTCTTTGTAATGAATGATTAGAGTTGTAAATTAGAGTGATCGAAGAACTGATTTAATATACAGATTATGGAGTGCGATGGCTTGTACACGGTACCAGCAATTGACGTGGGAAGAAAGTAATTTAGATTTAATAAGCTTGAGTAAGTCGGGAACGAGAGGAGTTATACAACGGACATTGAAAAATGATATGATTAATATCGGCATCTGCGGAGCCATACTCACATAAAGAATGCTGTTGTAGACGAAATCGAAATTTGCAGAGGGGTGTGAGAGCATGATTAAAGCGAAGGCGTAAGATATTGATGATATGTCGACGGGTGTAGTTTGCATTTTGATACCAGAAAGTAGTAGGTAATAGTGGTTGTAGACTGTGAGAGAAATTTCCCCTCTCTCGTGCAGATGTTGTCCATATGTGTTGCCATAATTGTTCTTGTTGAGATTTTAACAGGGATATGAAATCCGAGGCTGGAACAGAAAATGTAGCTGGGTTTGTAGGTAATAGTGAAGTCTTTTTTGCTAATCGATCAGCCCTTTCATTACCTGGTATGTTTTTATGTGCCGGTATCCAAATTAGTGTGACTTGGACACCTAATTATTGTAAATTAAATAGGATGAGCTTTACGTTATATACATACCAATTGAGAGTAAACTTGTTATATTTTAGTGTTTGGAGCACGGATAGGAAGTCAATGAATATATCAGCAGATTGTATGGGTGATTTTTTTATGTAGAGTAACGTTTGTCGTATGGCAAGTAGTTCGGCAGAAAAAATAGAAAAATGTGACCATAAATTATACAATTCAGTATACTGAGTTTGTTCGTAGTAAAAAGCAGCTCCAACACCACAAGAATATTTGGATCCATCAGTGTAAATGTTGTTACGTACATTAATGGATGAAATACGAACTTTTTTAGAATATAGAGGAAGATATGAAAGCCGGTAAGGGAGCACAGCGAAAGGTGATTCTTTAGAAAAAATAATAGTAGGAGTGTATTGAAGCACTTCATATGATACAGAATAGTATGGTAACACATGACTACGAATAATATTAGTTTAAATGGGGAAACGGACTCAAATGCCTAAATTAAGGCAGGCGCTTGGCAAGTTTGTGTGAGAGGTGATGGGAATGATTGAGTGAGTAGTTGTATTTTGGGTACAAGGTTATTGGAATCACGAGAAGTCCTTTGAGAAGATATTTAGATGCAAGAAATCTGGGTCGAAGCAGAAGAGGAGGGTCACCAGTTACTACTAATAATCCATTAGTAGGAGTGGTATATAATGCTCCAAAACAAACTCGTAGCCCGTGATTTTGTATCGTATTGAGGGAATGAAGGGAGGTTGGTGATGCAAGATCAATGATATATGCACAGTAGTCCAAGCGAGCACGGATGGTGCAGCAGTATACTAATTTTTCTGTAACAGGGTCGGCTCCCCAGGAATGTAGCAGTACTGCTTCGTAGGTGTTGTAAATGTTGGAAAAAATGTAATTTACGATCAATTATAATGCCAAGATATTTATGATGCGAACGTATGGAAATTTCATATGACTGTATCGAATAGTAAAGGTTCTGAATTATAAACACGCTTAGTACTAAAAATTACCGCAGAGCATTTATCAGGAGATAAGGATAACCCATGAGTGTGTAACCAAGACTGGACTTTAATCAGGAGCTGTGTTGCGTAATTTCGAGCAACATCCATATCTTTATGGGGAAAATAGATAACTAAGTCATCAGCATACATGAGAATTCTCGCAGATTGGAGGGCAAGTTGCTCAAGGTCGGGTAAATGTAATGCAAAGAGTATTCCACTGAATATATCACGTTGAGGGAGGCCGGCAGTAGCTGGACGAGGGGATTGTGTAGTGAGAGGAGGTTTGTAGATAAAAGTGCGATATATATTAACAGATGACGTAGAAGAGTTATGAAAGTGGTCGGGATTCCTTTCTGTAATAACACATCCCATAACATATTCAGGGGGACTGAATCAAAGGCTCCTCGCATATCTAGGAAGACAGCAATAGCGTGCTGTTTCCGAGATTTAGCTAATAATATGTCAATGATAAGCATATTAATCGCATCCTGAGCATTCCTACCTTTGCAGTAAGCATACTGATACTTTGGAAGAAGGGAATAATACTCGAAGTCCCATAGAAATATTTGGAGCATGATTTTGAGAAATAGTTTGCGTAGACAAGATGCCAAGATTATTCCCCTAATTTTGTGAACGGTGGTTATTGGACGATGAGGCTTTGGAACCGGGACTTGGAAAAAATGTTCCGTTCCGGAGGAGGAGTCTTAGTGGTTAACACAAAATTCAAGTACTGAACAAGCACTTGTAGGGCATTGATCGGTCATTGTTGTAACATAGCATAAGAGATATAATCAGGACTGGTTGTGGACAATTTACAAGAGTTAAGAATGGACGTAAGCTCTGGGAGAGTTGTGGGACGAGAAAGTACTGAAGACCGACTAGTAGAAGCATAGAAAGCTGGGATATAAGTTGGGATTACATGATCTGGAGTTAGGGATGTTAGAAATTCATTAAGAATATTCGACGTGATATGAGGGCGTGGAATATGAGTGGAAGCCCTAGTGGGAGCACGGATAGCTTTCCATAACTGAGATGCAGAAATATGTGTATGGAAAGAGGATATAAAAGTTTTCCAGGCTTGTCTTCGTTTTTGATTAAATACACGTCTGACATGAGCAATATATTGTTTGAGATGAAAGTAGTGTGAAGGGGTTAATGTTTTACGATATATTCTGAAAAGTCTTTTGCGTTTGAGGATTCATTGGTGGCATTCAGAGTCCCACCACTTTAATCTAGAAGTACCAGTTGTTACGGTGTTGGATGGTGTATTAAAAGAATGGTATAGGTCAAGATACTGTGTTATTATTTTGAGAATTGACTGATAGGTTAATTCTATTACTGGGCATTTCTCTAATTGGAAAGGTTGCATGGAACGAATCTGATCCGTGTAGTGGTTGTTAGGAGGGTTTAGTAATATCCATGATGGGAATGTGATCACTTGTATGAGTGTCACTTAGTACTCTCCACGTAGTTATAGAGGCAAGAGTGTTGCGACAAAGTGATACATCGTCTGCGCTAGGCAACGAACCAGGAGGAATGAGCCTGGTAGAGGAATCCATCATTAAGAATCAGGAGATTAAGTTGATTTAGAGCAGGCAAGAACTGTGTGCCTTTAGAGGTGTCTAGATGAGCTCTCCACTGAGTATGTTATATTGATATCTCTCATAAAAAGGAGTTGGCTATCGAATGGAAATTGATTAAAAATTTTGAATCGTTGTGCGAATGAGATGTAATATCTTGTGGATTATATAAGTTTAGAACGTATGTGTTATGATATATAAGTCCCAGGGCATAGGTGTTGGGCATTATGTATTGCAGATGTAATTGAGTGTACGATAACGAATTATGTATCATATGTGTGACACCATCAAATCCTAGTCCCTCATGGCGTTCAATAGAATAAACTGGAAAATAAAAGTTAGTTTTATGGGAAATTCGAGTTTCTTGCAGAGCAACTATATGAAGAGAGGTTTCCTGCGTTGGAATTTTTGGTTTGTATTGTTTTTGTAGGCTCGTAGCATTCCATTGAAGAATGTGTACTACCATTATTAAAGATAAGGTGTAAAGTTTCTCGTAGCTGACTAATAACTGGTACAATATTGGGGTGATCTTCAATTAGTTGTGTAAGTTGCATTAGAAAATTGAGAACACACTGTTGAACATGGTCCCGCTGTGGTAGTGTGTTACCTGTTTGTTGTTGATGCTGTGCGGGTTGCATAGAGGTTAATTGGTTCGATATTGATGGAGCTGGCTGAGTGGGTTGTATGGAGTATTGATGATACAGAGATTGTAAGGGGCAGGAGGTTTGAGTGGGTTGGACGATCTGGAGATATCCAGCTCTATCATAGCCGGAAGGAGGCTTAGATGGAAAATCCTTGACGATCACTTGCGTGAATTTACGTTTACGCGGCATTTCCGGTATTGGAGGAGAATATTGAGTGGGTAGGGGAGGAAATTGTTGAATGTTACTATAATCAGAATAAGTAGGTGGAAATAGTCTAGCGGAAGCTTCCGAAAAGGAGATATTATCAATGCACATGAGTTTCTTAATTTCTACTTGTCCCTACAGTCAGATGAACCCGTTACATGCTCCCGATTACAATATAAGCATAGTTTGACATTGGCAAGGCAGTCTGAGGTAGCATGATTTAAGCCACAGTTGCGGCAACGAAAGTTTTTAGACTGGCAATTGCGTATGGTGTGACCATAACGCTGACATTTTGAGCAAATAATGGGGTGGGATATAAAGGGATTGACTTCCAATAGTACTTGATAGATTGAAACATATTTTGGCAATGTTCTGGAGCAAAACACAACCTTTACTGAACCAGTAGGTAGATATACTACCTGACCATCCTGATGGGTTTTGCCACTTAGGCGATGAACAGAGTGGACGATGACATCGCTCCTAAGTAAAGTAAGAATATCTGATTCAGATAACTCTTTTTCTACACCTCATATAATGCCTACCCGGACGATATTGGAGTGAGATATAAAGGCATGTAGCTTGTGTGTATCAAGAAACTTATTCTTCAAAAAGTCATTAGCACGATTAGGAGAGTGAAAGTTTACCTGAATCCGATTACGGCCTTTATACTGAATGGATTTGACAGGAAAGTTTCGTTCATGTAGTAAACGCCCAATAGCCATAGGGTGAAGGTTACCAATGTTATTACAATTCTTTGATGAAACAAAAACAGTATATGGGCCTGTGTGCTTAAATGGGTACAAATTACATGCAATATTTTTGGGAGGTTGAGCAGGGAGTGTAGGGTTATTTTTGCGTTGGGTTGAATTTTGCAATGAAGAGGTATTATGAGAACTATCAGTCACACTTGTATCCATATTCACCACTTCTTCTCGTTCAACATTGCTATTTGATGCGGGATGAGAGTCCTCATCACCTGCACTGTCAGCACTCATGTCACCACTTCACAAATCACACGCAAGCTATCACTCGAAACTAGGCGTAAGTTCTAGAAACGTCAAGACACAGAACACGAAACCTCGAACACTTCCAAATGTACAGTACGATGTCGCGAACGAGACTAACAACAATGAAAATGATCTGCCTTCTTCTTTCTCATTATAACAAAGACATGGAACAGATTATTCTAACTGAGATATAACATTTAATTTCAATGAGCAAATCATTACTAATCGATACATAGGTGTCGCCACTGTCACACTTATAAATTATCGATATTTTGTCTTACGTAATACTAACTATTTGCATTTCCCTTTGGTTTCGTCTTATACAATATATGTTACAAATTACATACTACTTAAAATTTACCTTATGTGACTAGTATTACACATTCACTCGCTTAAAAATGAATATAAAGTCCATTCCTTCACTGTCACCTTCTTGCGTTCGCGAAATGTATAGATGAGCACAGGTCTCGACCGCTCCAGCGCTAGTTTTCTGGTCTCGAGTCCTGCGTCGGCACTCGTACTGTCGCCCCCATTCCACATGGAAATGGCACAAAACTAACGAAAGTAATACCCGCCTTAGTATGGGACTCAGCCCAAGCTAACATAAAATAATCAATGCTCAATACTCTGAAAAGAAAACAGACAACCCAAAATAATAAATATGGAAGGTTACTTAAAGAAAAAATTATAAACATACCAATTCGACAACTAATCAAAATAATACTGAACACACATTCCACCCACCAGTTAAAATTAAACCAAAATCAATTTTAGTAAAGAAGAATTAATAATCTTGGAAAAAGGCCTAAAACACAACTGGCATTACACTAAAAACAAATGATACAGAAAGAGGTAGTCAAAATGGTGGCAGAAACCGAATTAGCTATAAACAATATTGCAGTCGACCAAGAAGATGCGGTTAGGTATGAGGTAGAGAATAAACTATACAACATAATAGAACATGAAGAAATAAATTTAGACAAAACACATAACAACATATTACAGCTCAATAAGAAAATCCTTGAGAATGAGATTGTTGTAACCAAAGCAGATAAGGGCAACACCACCGTCTTATTACATGAAGAAGATTGCATTTAAAACTATTGATTTCTTAAATAGTAATAATTATAAAATTCTTAAAACAGACCAAACCAACACATTGCAAAAGAAACTGAAAAATATCCTTAATGAAACCAATTTTCTACTTGACGCCAAAGATATAAAAGAACTGACGACTGTGAACTCAGGACTGCCCACTCTAAGAGGACAACCGAAAATCCATAAAGAGAATGTACCGATCAGACCAGTGATTAATTTCAAGAAAAGTCCGACTTACAAAATAGCACAATTTATACAACAATTTCTTAAGAAACTTTTCAGGTTCAATAGTTTCGATATTATACATATGTATTCCAACATACCAATAATAGGAACAGTTAACATAACATGAAAGAATCTATATCAACATAGTGGCTTAAATAAAGTAGAAATTGAAGAATTCATAAGAATTCTAACTTTCTCTTTAGAGAATAATTTCTTTGCATTTGATAATAAAATTTACAAACAAGAAAAGGAGTTAGCAATGGGCTCACCAGTGTCAGGTATTTTATCAAACATTTAGTTAGACCACCTGGAGTTCAGTGAGATAATAGATAAAATACAAGGTTTGGAGCTATGGCTGAGATATGTAGACGATGTTTTTTTAAATTATTAACGATTTAATACTAAAACCAGAAGAGCTATTGGATAGGTTAAAAACATCGACAAATATATTAAATTCACGACAGAATCAGAAAAGAACAAAATAATCCTTAAATTACCTGGACATACCAATCTCTAAGCAGAATGACCACTTTGAATACCAGATATTGTACCCTGATGAGATAGGCCCTAGCTTCATGATTTGCTTTTGATATGAGAAATACAGATATATTGGAATATTAAATAAATACAGTGTCAGTTTTGTGTGGACGGGAGAATTTCAACATGATCGCGACAGTCCGGCGCCACGGTAAGCTTGTCATTAAGGGGAAGAAGGTTTCCTGGTCAAAAGATAAGAGGATTAAAATCTAGAGCTCACAACAACAGAATAATTACTACAAGGAAGTGAAAGAGTATATATTTCGGACCAAGGCCGAGCAGGTGTATCGCCAATACCGAGAATATGACGTACCGGGTATTTTCACGCCCGAGGCATTTGGTGTGGCCACGTTTCACAGGCAGAGATTTCAAACTAACCAAAGCAGTGCTGACCAATGAGAAAATTTATCGTAAGCCCGCAGATGAACCAACGTAAGAAAAACTCAGAGTGAACTCCAGTTAGCTTCTCCGATAACAATAATTAAATTATTCCAACCACATGATTGAATAGAGGGGATTTTTGTGATATCATTCCCATGTTGATTAATTGTAATCATAATAAATTAAAGTATTGAATTCGTGGAAATGACCCACGCTATCTCGCCATTGGTCGAGATGGGCACGCCATCAGGGACGCCGAGTTAGCGCGCGAAAGGTGGAGGACAGAAATTAAGTGATATTTCCATGATCACCGAACGATAGGAGTTCAGAATACGACACATGAATGTGTATCGCCAGTGTATTAAGTAGGATAAAGCAAGAGATCCAAATCCACCTGCATATGCCGATTTAGGAAACCAACCCCCCTCTCCAGGAAGTGACCGCGGATGACCCCGGCGGGAAATCATATCGTCCATAAAAGTCCAGTAGCAGACCTCACATCACTCAGTTCTTACCAGCACTCAGTTCTTACCAGTCACCAGTCGTTATCGGTCACCAGTCGTGTCAGTCGTAATGAAGTAGTTGAGACTCTGACACGTTGACTCTGTAAGTCAGTACCTCGGGACGCATTCGAAGTCAGTTAGAGCTGAAAGTACGTGAATTATTAGGAGAATGTATACGAACAGTGAAATTATCCATAGTACCGAGTGTGTATAATCAGTACAATTGTACGTTGAATTTAATGGATGTCATGTGTGTAAATAATAAATAACTAACGGAACGCCGATAGTACCTTTGGAAGGCAGTGTGCGGAGCTTGAAGTAAACACCTCAAGATAGACGGTGAATAACTATCCGAGCAGGGAATTATAGGAGCTAGGCGATGATCAAGACGGCTTGAAAATAAACCAGGAAGTGCCGGTTGAAGACGCGATACGCGCCGGTTCGAATGAACGACATTTCGTCGTAATGTGTCACGACGTATGTTTCGGGCGTATTTGAAGAGTATATTGTGCGAGTGTCAGGGGTCTAGGAGCACCTATAAGTGTTTTTTTTTTCAGCAGTATTCTTGTGTAAAATAGTGTAATAAGGTATTAATCATGGGTAGTCACCCAGAAGTGTTTTATTGTGTAAAATTTGTATTGTGCGACATGATGGACGTGTAAATCACCATGGGGCCGTAAAGCCTATATCTCCTCCGCTACGAGACAATGGAATTCTACACAGGAATGAGTACACAATTTTGATATTTAGGGGATGTTATCGCGACTAAACGGGGTTCAGTGTAAATTAATTATGGTTACTTAACATGGTCCGCTTCCCGAGTCCATGATTTTATTTTTTGTTAGACGGACGAACTAATTTATATTAACGTAATAATGGGTTAGATTAATTAATTTGAGTATTTGTTTGTTGTATATAATGTAAATATGGGATATATTTCTTTCAATTAATGCATGCTGTTTGGAATACTTTGACTTAAGTTCATTTCAAGTGTTAAATTCCTTTTTTGTGCTAACCCATTTATTTGATTTTCAATCACTGCGGTGATCATTTGTAATTTAATTAGGAATATTTTCTATTAGACAGCCAGATTATGAAAGAGCCAGAGTATGTAAAATTTGTGTTGCGTACGGAAGGTCATTAAAATACTAATAATAATAATAATGTTTGTGAGTTGACAAAGGAAAGTAAAGTAATAATAATAATAATAATATTTGGGCGTGTGCAAGTTAAAGTATAATAATAATAATGACAGTGCTTCGCGAGTTAGCCAGTGCAAATATAATAATCAATGTGGAGATGACATGTAGCGTTAAAGACTTTCATTCGCGTAGTCAGTTTGATTTTACGTAAATTTTTGATTTTACGTTTTTGGACTTTATTTTAACCATTCAAATTTTGTTTAAAAGCGATAAAGGCACGTGAATTAGAATGGTCACGATATGTTAAAAGCCTAGAATGATTTGAGCCCATATTTAGAGTTGGAAGTCATGAGGGACGAATATCCGGCGTGAAATAAATTGAGCCGTATTGTTTGTAATGATGAAATAGATGAATCTCAAGGCCTAAGATGATATAAAATACAGATGCCGGTGTTAATTAGTGGTAGAATCCACGCACCGAGGATTAATTTATGAATTAAATGTTTGAAGAGTTCCGATGAAAGGAAATGGACTTCAAATTGGAAGGAATAGTTTAGCAATCGCCGGCATTGGAGGTATTTGCCCAGCCGCGATGTGCCATAGGTTGTGAGATGTGTCTTGGGAGGACGTGTGTCCCCATATAAAATTAACGGCAGTACGAAAGTGAAGGTACGGTCCCGAATACCGTGTTCCCGCCCGATATAAAGCAGATATTAGTGGTTCATAACGGGATTTAACATATGTGACTAAATTCTAAAGAGTGGAAATTAAAATATCATCTTTCCATTTTTAATAATAATAATAACAATAATCATACTCCAAGTGAATCTTGTCTTAAATCAAGTGCTTAGTGCCAAGATAAATCGAAATTGTAAAAGGGGTTATGCGTTAAACATATTAAGAGTGAACTACCGTGTAACAGGCGAAATTAAGTTTTTTTAAAAAATAATAATAATAATAATAAATATTAAGAAAAACAACCTTTTTTATTTTTTTTAAGAATTTACTTTTTTATTTTGGACATAATAGTGATGTTGGGAGTTGAAATGAAAGATTTGAGATTTTTAACTAATAATAATAATAATAAATAAAATATTTGAAGAAGGAGAAGAAGAATAACCAATGAAGCTATTTTTTTAAATTTTATTTTGTTGATGAAAATAATAAGAGCGAGAAGTTGAAGTATTAAAGCGAGGATGATTACGGGTTACGATAATCACGATTTCCACTATTATTAATAATAATAATAATAATAATAATAATAATAATTTATGAGGAAGCTGATCATTATATTGTGCGGATAAATTAGGAGGAAGAACGACCCTTTGTTTGAAACGTCGGCAAGGGCTCGCATATAATCATCCCGGATGACAAATTATAATAATCAAATACAGGATTATAATTGAAATTAATGATAATGATAAATTAATTGATGGTAGTCAAAGAATATGATAATGATCAGATAAAGAATGGTAATGATATTATTTAATAATCAGAGGAGGATATGCTAGGGACAGTCATCCTGTGTCGAACTACTCCGAACCAGATGTTGGGTTTTCACGGGGAGATTGTTAGCGGTAGATACGTAAATAACCCAGGGTCAGAGCAGAGTAATGAACCTTTCCGTACGTCTTGTCGTATTGACAAGTGTAAATATTAAAGAAGCTTTTGAGTTAATGAACTCTACCTGGTGTGTTTGTGAATCTGGAAATAATAGGCTAGAGTTTGTCCGTACTATAAATTCCCGTTTTTTCGAGGCGATAACATTTTCTACGGTGGGTGTCCGGCTCACCAGAATGTACATACCGGAAGTGTCTCATGTCCAAACGGAACGAGGAGACGACAGTAAAAAGTTACTGTCGTGCCTTCGTCACCGAAAGAAGATCTCCAGCGGTGAAACGTCCAATCATACGGATGTGAATTCGATCCCCAGTAACCAATTGGGACGAATTCACCAGATGTTTTACACTACCAGAGTAGTGAGGTAAAATCCAAATATTATGTCATTTATTTTTCAGGATTAAAAGTGTCCCAATGTAAAGTTGTCATCATGTGTATTATGCAAAATAAGTGAATAAATTGCTCCTCATTGCAATTTCAATAGGAAACAGCTTCCATATCTTTTCATTGTAGTTAGTCCAGTATGCCCATGGAATTTAAGTTGTCACTTCCCAGTCCTATTGTGGAGTCAGAATTTTGTATCCATGAATGAGTCGTCCCCCGTAACCTTAAATTTTCATGCCCCGTTCATCCCTGTGTTCATTTGATGCGCCGATATATATATAAAATTTTTTTTATATGAATTTTTTTTAATTTCGTTTTCGAACTGATCACCCCTGAGATAAATGCTAGTCTGGGACTCAGGAGGTGGGCGGGTGCATAATGGCGCCCAACGTAAAAGGGCCTATTGCATCATGTTTGAGCAACGGGTGACTTTATAATTTTTTACGCAAAAAAAAAAAAAATCTGAACTTTTTGTTGTATTAGCGACGATATCATTAGCGACCAGCTCAGTGCCCGATTGCATTATAAATGCCCGGTTGTTTAACTTCAATGTAAACCCAATCGGGATATTTAATTAAATTTTGACCGCATCACGGTTAAGTTAAATAGTGGTTTTTGATATGTCAAGTAGTAATTCATGTTAAAGTAAGGTTAGTTTCGAACGGGGCTAGACTTGATAATTATACAAGAGTAGTTTATTGCTATAAAGACTCATTAAATTAATTGATCCCAATTCTATGAAATTAAAATTTATTGTGATTTAGTGAGACTCCACATAAATGTAACCATCCATGGGCAGGAATTTTATATAGGCAAAATTTATTAGGAATACTGTATTTGGTAAAAATGTGACTGAGAACCAGATTCAAGTATTAATAAAAGGATAATGGAACTGTGTAAGTTAAATTTAAATTATTTCAAGACAGGTGACTTCAAGTTTTTCATCGTGGTATAATCGATTGTTGTTGTTGTTGTCATAGTCTGGAATGACTGATGATATATAATTCAGGCATAATAAGCACGTGATGGCAATTAATATGCAAATTTGAATTACGTTATATAAATTATTCGCTATGTGAAAGCGAAAAATATTGTTTTGGTTTTGAATTTGGAAATTTAAAATTTTTTAGAAATTATTAACGAGGATATAACCGTATGATAGGGCCTAGACCCAAAATTGTCGTAATCGTGTGCGATAGGTAGAGAGGCTGATCGGCCCTCTCTTCTCATTTGATATAATGTCAGACGAAGGTGGGGAGCGTCCCCAAGGTGAACAGTTAGAAGGACAGGGAGAGGTGAAAGCTCTCACTTTGGAAGACTTAATGCGAGTTATGGTTCTAAATAAACAAGAACTCACGGAATTGACATCTATAGTTCATGCCGCTAGTGGTGCGCTAGAAAATAAAGTGGACAGGGTTCAGGCCGCGAGTGTTTCACTAGAGCGTAAAATTGAGACTAATAGACAGGAACTGACGGAACAAATACATGCCGCTAATGTTTCATTAGAAAATAAAGTCGAGATGGTACAGGCCGCGTGTGAATTTAATAAAATAAAGCTCACAGAACAAATAGCCGAGGTTCATGCCGCCAGTATATCACTAGGACAGGAATTACGGGACCGAATGACCCAAGTCCAGGAGGCGTGTCATTTCGCTAAGGACGAATTGAAAGGGCATATCGACTCTTGTATTATTAGTGTCAATGAAAAGGTTGACCGATTCAGGGATGAGGCGTTACTAGAACGTAACGAAATTAAGGAGAAATTAAAGGCCAGTATTCAGGAGATTTCAGCTCAGAGGTTGGTCGACCGCGAAGATTTAAAGGCGCACATCGAAGAGGTGAGGGGTGAATGTCGCAAGGAAAACGATATCATCCGAAGCCACGTGGAAAGTAAAGGTGCACATACTGCAAATACTTTGGACAGGCACGAAAAGGGAATCGATGAGTTACGAGGTGAAACTGTTCGTACCCTAGTACTAGTAGCCGGTCTCAGAAATGAGATTCAGGATATAAAGACGAATTCGGAAGATCGTAGCCGTAGACTCACACAGTGTGAGGAGGCAAATATAGCATTGTTCAGAAAGACTGATGGGTTAGCGGAACAAAGCCAAACGATCGCTGACACAGAGGTCAGAATAGTGGAACAATTTAAGGTTCACACGGGGCAGAATTCAGTGTCCAAGCAAATGTCAGACAGTAATACTGAAAGGCTGGATGAGATTAGAAAGGATCTGGAACAGGTCAAGGCCAGGTTAGAACAGCCAGGGTCAGTTCAGGACTTCCATCTCCAGTACCGAGAGTTCGAGACCCCAGACAATCAGGGCTTTCATAAAAAGGAAGGCATGTCACAAGCTGATACGACCGGACTTAAGTTTGAAGTTGGAGACGGATCGTCATCATCATCGAATGCCCTTCCGACATCTGTGGTCCACGTCATCAAAATGTCAGACGACAAACCACCTAGATACGACGCTCGAGGACATATAACCCCTAAAGGCTTCATCCGCGAGATCACTAACTATATTAGTGAAAATAAAATTCCGGCGGAGCGGCAATTACGAACTGTAGAGAAGTTTTTGGACGGAGCACCTGCAATGTGGTTCAGGGCATTCTTATACACATTCGAGGATTTCATAGGATTCCGACAGGCGTTTTTGCAAAAATTCTGGAGTATCCAAGAACAGCAAGATCTTAGGTTGGAGTTGTATTCTAGACGTTATTCAACATCGTCCCCAACTAAATATTCAGAGTATTTCGTATCCCAATTTCATAAGATGCGGGAATTAGACAATCCGGTCAGTGAGACAGAACTCATTAGCGCTATCGGGAAGCAGTTACCATTTGAGGTCCAACGGATGATGATTGCGTCGAATATTCAGACTGCAGTGCAAGCGGAAGCTTTGTTACGTCAATTAGATCAGACCACGTATCACTCTAACCAGAGGCAACCCAGGCCTAGAGAGCAACAGATAAATAACGTTGAGAGGCAGACGGAAACTAGAACCATCAGTACTAGAAGTCAAGGAACGAGTACCGATCCAGAACCCAAGAGGATGTATGATCCAGGATGGAGACCTCGACAATGGAATAACCGAGGAGGATTCGCGGAAAGCAACCGGCAAATGAATCATGATAAATTCCGAGGAGAAAGGGGATACCGTGGATATCAAAGGGGAAGGAGCGAAACTCAGCCGTACCACCGAAGAAATCAGAATAACCGAAGGCATTACACGGAGGAATACCGTAGAAATGGGGAGGATCGACACCCAGAAACCCAGCAGTACCTCGATGAGCTGAAGAAGAGGAAATGGAAGGAGGCAATCCAAAATCATGACCGAAAGGATGACAAGCCATGTAGTGTTTGGGACCGAGACGATGGGAAACCATACATAGAGGCGACGATACAAACTATGGAGGAGCTACATCAGGAGACCAAGCAATATTTAGAAGACAAATGGAAGAAGGAGGCAAATGGTGGTCGCAACGGGGAAAGGAACGCGCCGTTGTCACATTCTCAATATGGTAGCCAGCTAAATCCAAACGCCCCTAGATTCGAGGACGAACGACAACTCGGAGCTAGGAGGAAAACGACAGAGTTTCAATAAAACAGAGGATGACCAAGAAGAAGATGAGGACGAAGGAGAGGATGATGAAGAAGAAGATGGAAGAGAAGAAGAAGTCCAACTGATCCATAGGCAAATAGAAGCAAGAACATGCCCAGAATGCGGAGAGATCGACAGTGATGTCCAAGATTTTGTTAACAGGATCCACCTGATTCAACGAGAGAATGAAGAATTGAGACTCAATAACCAGAATCTGCGGGACGAGATCAGTCACCATTGAAAAGGAACGAAAGCAGTAATCAAATCATGATGAAAGTATGATGCGGATATATAAAAAAATCTCATGATTATCACAAGATTTTTTTTTACCGAGCAACAGGAAAATGTACCCTGATGAGATAGGCCCTAGCTTCATGATTTGCTTTTGATATGAGAAATACAGATATATTGGAATATTAAATAAATACAGTGTCAGTTTTGTGTGGACGGGAGAATTTCAACATGATCGCGACAGTCCGGCGCCACGGTAAGCTTGTCATTAAGGGGAAGAAGGTTTCCTGGTCAAAAGATAAGAGGATTAAAATCTAGAGCTCACAACAACAGAATAATTACTACAAGGAAGTGAAAGAGTATATATTTCGGACCAAGGCCGAGCAGGTGTATCGCCAATACCGAGAATATGACGTACCGGGTATTTTCACGCCCGAGGCATTTGGTGTGGCCACGTTTCACAGGCAGAGATTTCAAACTAACCAAAGCAGTGCTGACCAATGAGAAAATTTATCGTAAGCCCGCAGATGAACCAACGTAAGAAAAACTCAGAGTGAACTCCAGTTAGCTTCTCCGATAACAATAATTAAATTATTCCAACCACATGATTGAATAGAGGGGATTTTTGTGATATCATTCCCATGTTGATTAATTGTAATCATAATAAATTAAAGTATTGAATTCGTGGAAATGACCCACGCTATCTCGCCATTGGTCGAGATGGGCACGCCATCAGGGACGCCGAGTTAGCGCGCGAAAGGTGGAGGACAGAAATTAAGTGATATTTCCATGATCACCGAACGATAGGAGTTCAGAATACGACACATGAATGTGTATCGCCAGTGTATTAAGTAGGATAAAGCAAGAGATCCAAATCCACCTGCATATGCCGATTTAGGAAACCAACCCCCCTCTCCAGGAAGTGACCGCGGATGACCCCGGCGGGAAATCATATCGTCCATAAAAGTCCAGTAGCAGACCTCACATCACTCAGTTCTTACCAGCACTCAGTTCTTACCAGTCACCAGTCGTTATCGGTCACCAGTCGTGTCAGTCGTAATGAAGTAGTTGAGACTCTGACACGTTGACTCTGTAAGTCAGTACCTCGGGACGCATTCGAAGTCAGTTAGAGCTGAAAGTACGTGAATTATTAGGAGAATGTATACGAACAGTGAAATTATCCATAGTACCGAGTGTGTATAATCAGTACAATTGTACGTTGAATTTAATGGATGTCATGTGTGTAAATAATAAATAACTAACGGAACGCCGATAGTACCTTTGGAAGGCAGTGTGCGGAGCTTGAAGTAAACACCTCAAGATAGACGGTGAATAACTATCCGAGCAGGGAATTATAGGAGCTAGGCGATGATCAAGACGGCTTGAAAATAAACCAGGAAGTGCCGGTTGAAGACGCGATACGCGCCGGTTCGAATGAACGACATTTCGTCGTAATGTGTCACGACGTGTGTTTCGGGCGTATTTGAAGAGTATATTGTGCGAGTGTCAGGGGTCTAGGAGCACCTATAAGTGTTTTTTTTCAGCAGTATTCTTGTGTAAAATAGTGTAATAAGGTATTAATCATGGGTAGTCACCCAGAAGTGTTTTATTGTGTAAAATTTGTATTGTGCGACATGATGGACGTGTAAATCACCATGGGGCCGTAAAGCCTATATCTCCTCCGCTACGAGACAATGGAATTCTACACAGGAATGAGTACACAATTTTGATATTTAGGGGATGTTATCGCGACTAAACGGGGTTCAGTGTAAATTAATTATGGTTACTTAACATGGTCCGCTTCCCGAGTCCATGATTTTATTTTTTGTTAGACGGACGAACTAATTTATATTAACGTAATAATGGGTTAGATTAATTAATTTGAGTATTTGTTTGTTGTATATAATGTAAATATGGGATATATTTCTTTCAATTAATGCATGCTGTTTGGAATACTTTGACTTAAGTTCATTTCAAGTGTTAAATTCCTTTTTTGTGCTAACCCATTTATTTGATTTTCAATCACTGCGGTGATCATTTGTAATTTAATTAGGAATATTTTCTATTAGACAGCCAGATTATGAAAGAGCCAGAGTATGTAAAATTTGTGTTGCGTACGGAAGGTCATTAAAATACTAATAATAATAATAATGTTTGTGAGTTGACAAAGGAAAGTAAAGTAATAATAATAATAATAATATTTGGGCGTGTGCAAGTTAAAGTATAATAATAATAATGACAGTGCTTCGCGAGTTAGCCAGTGCAAATATAATAATCAATGTGGAGATGACATGTAGCGTTAAAGACTTTCATTCGCGTAGTCAGTTTGATTTTACGTAAATTTTTGATTTTACGTTTTTGGACTTTATTTTAACCATTCAAATTTTGTTTAAAAGCGATAAAGGCACGTGAATTAGAATGGTCACGATATGTTAAAAGCCTAGAATGATTTGAGCCCATATTTAGAGTTGGAAGTCATGAGGGACGAATATCCGGCGTGAAATAAATTGAGCCGTATTGTTTGTAATGATGAAATAGATGAATCTCAAGGCCTAAGATGATATAAAATACAGATGCCGGTGTTAATTAGTGGTAGAATCCACGCACCGAGGATTAATTTATGAATTAAATGTTTGAAGAGTTCCGATGAAAGGAAATGGACTTCAAATTGGAAGGAATAGTTTAGCAATCGCCGGCATTGGAGGTATTTGCCCAGCCGCGATGTGCCATAGGTTGTGAGATGTGTCTTGGGAGGACGTGTGTCCCCATATAAAATTAACGGCAGTACGAAAGTGAAGGTACGGTCCCGAATACCGTGTTCCCGCCCGATATAAAGCAGATATTAGTGGTTCATAACGGGATTTAACATATGTGACTAAATTCTAAAGAGTGGAAATTAAAATATCATCTTTCCATTTTTAATAATAATAATAACAATAATCATACTCCAAGTGAATCTTGTCTTAAATCAAGTGCTTAGTGCCAAGATAAATCGAAATTGTAAAAGGGGTTATGCGTTAAACATATTAAGAGTGAACTACCGTGTAACAGGCGAAATTAAGTTTAAAAAAAAAAAATAATAATAATAATAATAAATATTAAGAAAAACAACCTTTTTTTATTTTTTTTAAGAATTTACTTTTTTATTTTGGACATAATAGTGATGTTGGGAGTTGAAATGAAAGATTTGAGATTTTTAACTAATAATAATAATAAATAAAATATTTGAAGAAGGAGAAGAAGAATAACCAATGAAGCTATTTTTTAAATTTTATTTTGTTGATGAAAATAATAAGAGCGAGAAGTTGAAGTATTATAGCGAGGATGATTACGGGTTACGATAATCACGATTTCCACTATTAATAATAATAATAATAATAATAATAATAATAATTTATGAGGAAGCTGATCATTATATTGTGCGGATAAACTAGGAGGAAGAACGACCCTTTGTTTGAAACGTCGGCAAGGGCTCGCATATAATCATCCCGGATGACAAATTATAATAATCAAATACAGGATTATAATTGAAATTAATGATAATGATAAATTAATTGATGGTAGTCAAAGAATATGATAATGATCAGATAAAGAATGGTAATGATATTATTTAATAATCAGAGGAGGATATGCTAGGGACAGTCATCCTGTGTCGAACTACTCCGAACCAGATGTTGGGTTTTCACGGGGAGATTGTTAGCGGTAGATACGTAAATAACCCAGGGTCAGAGCAGAGTAATGAACCTTTCCGTACGTCTTGTCGTATTGACAAGTGTAAATATTAAAGAAGCTTTTGAGTTAATGAACTCTACCTGGTGTGTTTGTGAATCTGGAAATAATAGGCTAGAGTTTGTCCGTACTATAAATTCCCGTTTTTTCGAGGCGATAACATTTTCTACGGTGGGTGTCCGGCTCACCAGAATGTACATACCGGAAGTGTCTCATGTCCAAACGGAACGAGGAGACGACAGTAAAAAGTTACTGTCGTGCCTTCGTCACCGAAAGAAGATCTCCAGCGGTGAAACGTCCAATCATACGGATGTGAATTCGATCCCCAGTAACCAATTGGGACGAATTCACCAGATGTTTTACACTACCAGAGTAGTGAGGTAAAATCCAAATATTATGTCATTTATTTTTCAGGATTAAAAGTGTCCCAATGTAAAGTTGTCATCATGTGTATTATGCAAAATAAGTGAATAAATTGCTCCTCATTGCAATTTCAATAGGAAACAGCTTCCATATCTTTTCATTGTAGTTAGTCCAGTATGCCCATGGAATTTAAGTTGTCACTTCCCAGTCCTATTGTGGAGTCAGAATTTTGTATCCATGAATGAGTCGTCCCCCGTAACCTTAAATTTTCATGCCCCGTTCATCCCTGTGTTCATTTGATGCGCCGATATATATATAAAAAAATTTTTGATATGAATTTTTTTTAATTCGTTTTCGAACTGATCACCCCTGAGATAAATGCTAGTCTGGGACTCAGGAGGTGGGCGGGTGCAATATATAGAAAGCCAACACAAAACAACACAATTATTAGAAACGATTCCAATCATCCAGGACAGCATAAGACGACCACTTTTTATAGTTTAATTAACTGGGTGATAACCACACCACTCTCAGAAATATAATGTAAAAAAGAAATTACAGTAATTTACAATATAGCAAAAAGCAATGGTTACAGAAGGAATTGTGTCAATAAAATAAAGAATAAAGCCATCAATAAACCTAAAAAGTACGTGGTTTAATATATAGGACAGGCACTCGTATAATCTGGCTAACACTTTCAAGAAATTTCAATATCGGAATAGCATACCAAACTAATAATAAGAAGAAGAATGGGAGATTTTGGCAAAATCAAGTAAGATTAACACAGACAACCAATTCAATAAATCAGGGATATACAACTGACATGTAGAAACTGCAACCTGCAACCAGGTAGATATTTAGCTGTCAGATATAAAGAACATATAAACGCCAAAAAGTACGGGAGATATTCAGCTATGTGCGAACATATGCACGAATACAACCACTCATTTACCAGCATGGAACAAGACATGAAATTAATACATTCAACAAACAAGGAGAAATATATAGATTTCCTGGAGAAATTAGAAATTTTCTTAGAACAGAAACAAAATATGGACACCAATTAAAATGAACATATTAACGAAGAAACTCAGTTATTTAAGTTAGCTAACCAATACACGAAAAGAAAGAAAAAGGATAATAGATAACATCATCATAACAGTCCGGCCTGCTAACCTCCCCTTCCCTCCTCTTTGGCAGTCCAGGTCACATGTCACAGTAGTAGTATACATTCTAATATGCGTCTGGCTGGCAAGCGGTTAGGCTCCCTCCCCTATAACTATTCAAGTAATTTCTAATAATTTATACTTATATATAATTCTTTATCATTTATTTCATCTGTGTAAAGTAGTTCTCTTCTTTTATAGTACTAGAAACATAAATTGAAGGATATACGGGAGGTGGTTCCGCTCTGATAAAAACATCAAGTCTAACAATAGCAAGCACGAATTCATGTGCTCTGGTAGCTTCATACATAACTATATCTTAATAGAATTTAATAATAAATCAGTGCATCCTACAAGGATCTTAACATCAACAAGATATTAAATTTGACGGCAAGAATGATGATGCATAGAGGCAACAATAATACAATCAGTGGCGAACGACGTTCTATCAGTTGCCCTCTCGGCTAATAATCTCATCTAAGGGGATGATACGCACTTATAAGAGTGTAAAATATAAGAGGAATGTGAACTGTTCAAGAGTGTTTCAAAGTGTCCCATAAAGTGTTACGTGCTACATTATAACAGACTATATCAAGAAAATAACAGTGTATATACAATGACTTAGCAAATGTCGTGGGATAGTCACCTAATAGCGTGTGGGGCCTCTTCTGGCCCTGAGAACTGCAGTGAGACGCCGTGGAAGTGAGTCGACAAGTCCCTGGTAGTCCTCTGGACGCAGTTGACACCAAATCGTTTGCAGAGCGGCTGCCAATGCTGGTCTCTTCGTGGGTGCAGGATCCATGGCACGGAGCCTGTGTTCCAGGACATCCCAGATATGCTCGATAGGGTTTCATATCGGGGGTCCTGGGTGGCCATGGCAGTCGTTGGACCTCCGCTGCATGTTCCTGGAACCATTCCCGGGCGATGTGGGAGCGATGTGGCGGCGCGTTATCACCGCAGAACCGTCTGGGCGCTGGAAGGCCAAAAATGGGTGGAGATGGTCTCCGAGCAGCTTAACATACCGCGTACTATTCAAAGTCTCTTCCAGAACAACTAGGGACCCCATTCCACACCAGGAAAATGCACCCCAGACCATAACAGAGACACCAGAGCCCTGGACCACACCTTCGAGGCAGGCAGGATCCATCGCTTCATGTGGTCTGCGCCATACACAGTGCCTCCCATCGGCATGGTGAGGTTGAAATCGTGATTCGTCCAACCATATCACGTTACGCCATTGTTCCAGTGTCCATTCCTGGTGACTGACGAAAAATGCGCGTCGTTGTGCCCGATGACGTTGGGTTAACAGTGGCATATGTGTACGGCACCGGCTCCCATACCCCATAGAACCCATGTTCCTACGGATTGTCCATTGGGAGACGTGTCTAGCACGGCCTGTGTTGAATTGAGCTGTGATTTGTTGCACGGTCGCCCATCTGTCACTATTGACAAACCGTCTCAGATGTCGCCGGTCACGGTCATCGAGGGTGGTTGGCCGGTCGGTCGTTCGTCTGTTGTGGACGGCGACACCCGCATTGAACCATTCACGATAACCCTGGACACGGTTGATTGTGTGAAGCCGAATTCCCGCACCACTTCCGAAATCGCATTTCCTATCCGTCGGGCAGCGACCACCATACCCCGTTGGAACGGTATCAGCTCACGACGACGTTCCATGTTACACCTGTCACATGCACAGTCACTGCTCACAAGGTCTCCTATACAACTGCCGCTGGCACAGGGGACGTGTGGTGCGCAGACAACACACCTGCGCATCAGTGCTCCGCTATCACATGACATTTGCTCAGTCGTACAAATATCGTACAAATCTAATATTATATAAGGCAATGTTTAATGTAAATATGGTATGATGTTAGTTCTTGAGATTTGGAGAAGGCTGATGTTGTAACGCTGATGAAGGGAGTTAAGGCTCCCGAAACATGTACGTATAAAACAAGGTAAAAATCAAATACTGTAATATATTGACAGAGTGGATAAACAATCCCCCGTGAACATTAATGTTTTAAGAATGAATTGAGATTTTGTACCACTGATTTCCTACCTTTTCTCCTAGTAGTAAGAGATGTATCCTCTGCGTTAATGATGGGCTGCGAATGGACTCGCGAAGACTCGAGTCTGGGATCGTAGAACTCGAGGTACTCAAGTCCGGACTCGAGGCCGAGGACGCAGGCAGCGTTATCTGCGAGCCGTGTATTGAAACAACGCGATGCTTAAGGACAAGTATTGGGTCCGTTTCCCAATAATGCACAGTGACAGTGGCGGCTCGTGACAAAATTTTTAGGGGGTTCACAACATTTTTGTTCATGTCTCAAATCAGCAAAAAAGTAACATAGGTACATAAATCATTTCACTAACAGTTCCTTGTACGGTTCCTTCTTCACAAATACTTTGGTAGAACCCCTGTAACCGAGGATAAATTTTATACGAGACTAATTTGTTAGTTAGAACAAAAGTAAAATTCACAATAACTTTACTACACTGAGATTATTGAAGGATGCGAGTACTATTCTTGGTTTTCAAACAGCTCGAATTTCACCTGGGTGTTAGTGTAGAACCAAACCAAACCTCATGGCCTACCAAGCGACTGCTGCTCAGCCCGGTGGTCTGCAGATTACGAGGTGTCGTGTGGTTAGCACGACGAATCCTCTCGGCCGTTATTCTTGGCTTTTTTGCCGCCATCTCACCGTCAGATAGCTCCTCAATTGTAATCACGTAGACTGAGTGGACCTCGAACCAGCCCTCAGATCCACGTTAAAATCCCTGGCCTGGCCGGGAATCGAACCCGGGGCCTCCGGGTAAGAGGAAGGCACGCTACCCCTACACCGCGGGCAGGCTGTCTTAGTGTAGAACAGTAGCAAAATTCATAATAGCTTTACTGCACTGCGAACACTGAAGGATGCGAGCACTATTCCTGGTTTTTAAACAGCACGAAGTTCACCTGGATATGACGAGAAGCATAGAAGGAATGTGTACCGCATTTACCGGTAATTTTTTTATTTCCGAATTGACCCCAATAGTCTCCACATTATATCGGTTAGTCAGGTTCTACTGTTTCACATGGTAATTATTCTCATTTTGCAAATTATAGCCACTACTCTAAACAATTTAGCATGCAGTACAACCAACAATACTAGATCAAGCTTATTTAAATGATAGGATTTAGATTAGCAACTCACGTAAATGCTGATTATTTGTACAGGAAAGCAATCCTTCTGTCCTTCAATCGCGCAAATTTCTCAATCACTTTACGATTGAAGTCACTGATGATGTTGACAAATCTCTTCTCAATAGCAAGCATAGCCAGCGCTGACAGTCGTTCTCCAGTCATGGTGTTCCTCAGAAACGTTTTAATTCGTATTCAAAGTAGAAAAACACCTCTCGGGCTCCGCTGTCGTAATTGGGGTTGTGACAACAATTCGGAGTAATTCGCATACTTGTGGAAATGTGTCCCTATCTAGTTCATTGTCAAGCAGAAACTGCAACATGAAAATGGCCCCATCATCTTTCTGAAAGCCATTTCTCATATACAGTACTTCTAGTTCAGTCTTCAGCTGTGTCTTATTTAGGCAGGGATACATATGCGCCACTGTATTCAGTTCTCTTTCTGGAAAAGAGTCTGAATAGACACCAAAATACCTATTCAGAATTAGAGTACTAGCGAAATCTGCCGGTAATGTAATGCAATAGTAGCTCCTGGGAGGCTGTGGCTGACCATAATAGGGGAGGTGGCGGACCCTTGTGGTCAACTGTAATACTCCCACTGGGTTGAGGGTGGCTCTAGACGACAAGGCACGTACCTTACCGTGCTCCTCGCTAATGGGAATATCAGTGCAGAAAACCATGACGTCATCTGCTTTGCGCATGCGTATAGTCTTCGGCACAATAGCGCATTATCCAGTGTGCTCGCTGCACTGTCAGTCAAAACGAACAACTGTCGGTGTAACGGAGCTTCGATATAAGTCGATTGTCGAATGCTTTCGATCGATTGACGAAATCAGGTCGAAAGAAAAGAATGAATGCGTAAATATGTAATAAAACTGGGTGTTCACGTGCTCCTGTGCTCCTGAGAGCCATCCGCCACTGCACAGTGATATAATGTACAAACTGATGTTGCGATGCGGTACTTAACATCACTTTAAAGAAGTGTGTAGGCCTACACAGTCGTTAATCCCGAAGCATACACACCGTACCGGTACCTTACCGAAAATATAAGTACGATATTATACGGCAGGACAAAATGCCGGAGGTGGAAACAATACAATTGTTATTCTTGGATACCTCACCAAATGGGCAGAGCATTCCATCAATCAATTGAACGTTGTGGATGTTTAACTAGGGCATTCGTTGTTCTACTGCACACAATATATACAGCCGAACATGTAAATTATGCCGTATTTACATGAATGTATAGGCCTACACAACAAAACCACATTGTAACGTAAACAAAGGAACGTGTGGACACAGGTGCGAATGTACTACAATCCCGCTCCATGGCTAAATGGTTAGCGCGCTGGCCTTTGGTCACAGGGGCGCGGGTTCGATACGCGGCAGGGTCGCGAATTTTAAGCATCATTGGTTAATTTTGCCGACACGGGGGCTGTGTGTGTGTGTGTGTGTGTGTGTGTGTGTGTGTGAGTGAGTGCGTTGTCTTCATCATTTCATCCTCATTATGACGCGAGGGCGCCTACGGGTGTCAAATCGAAAGGCCTGCAATTGGCGAGCCGAACATGTCCTCGGACACTCCCGGCACTAAAAGCCATACGCTATTTCATTTTACCGGCGCACAGTGTGAAATTGTAGAGATCAGGCAGGACAAACGTACATTTTCGACTAATCTATTTATATTACAAAGGGCATTATTGTACGCTCGTGACTATAAGAATACCTGACCGCAAAGCTTTTAAAGCTGTGTGTGGCATATCTGATCTCTGCAATTGTGTGAGCATTGCGCCCCTCATCGAACTTTGCGTCTCGCATTGTCAATTGTCTGCAGTGTGTTCAGATGAATCTACGTAACTAGCGACTGTGTTAAGATATTTTTAATGTGAAATAGGGATACAGCTAGATTGTTATCTTTCTTAATCTGCTTACCCTCCAGGGTTGGTTTTTCTCTCGGATTCAGCCAGGGATCCCACCTCTACCGCCTCAAGGGCAGTGTCCTGGAGCGTGAGACAATGGGTCGGGGGATAAAACTGGGGAGAATGACCAGTACCTTGCCCAGGCTGCCTCACCTGCTATGTTGAGCAGGGGCCTTGGTGGGAGATGGGAAGATTGGAAGGGATAGACGAGGAAAAGGGAAGGAAGCCTACAATGAATAGTTAAATTACAGTAAGTTCCTAGTCTTCACTCCGTATCTCAAGTTACCAAAGGCTAACCTACTGGGCGATATAATGCAAATATGCAAACTCATATCCTCATCCTGAGGTGGTGCAGCTCCTTTCGGGAAAATCCCCATTGCATGTACCATTTCAGTCACATACCAGCCTTCCTGACATTCTAATATTTCTGGCGGTACCGGGAATCGAACCCTGGCTTGCAAGGATGGAAGTTAATAACACTACCCGTTACGCTACAGAGGCGCTGTAATGAACGAGCCCTACTAAATACAAAGG
Source organism: Anabrus simplex (assembly GCF_040414725.1). Classification (NCBI taxonomy): domain Eukaryota; kingdom Metazoa; phylum Arthropoda; class Insecta; order Orthoptera; family Tettigoniidae; genus Anabrus; species Anabrus simplex. The sequence goes on from NC_090265.1 coordinate 1,379,169,390, forward strand.
AGAAAAGGAAGAATGTCGTTGTGTGACAAACTAAGCGAATGGCATTTCGAAACAAATATGTTACGGTCTTACACTCGCGTGTTTCACGTTATGGTCATCATTTACCTAGCTGTTGTAATAGTACTTAATGATTGGGGCATTTCTTCCGACTGCTCGGCAACAGGTCGCAGTTACGGATCGTGACGTCACAGTGGAGACTCAAGTACTTCGCATGGGTTACTCGGCGTAGGGTTGGGCACTATATCCCTGTTTCGGCACAATGTGCCGGTGCACAGTTATGTTCCGCTGTTCCAGAACACCGAGTGTCAACTGTTCCGAAACATTCTTAAGCGAGCCGGAGACACTGACTCGCTGTCCCGTCAGAAGCGCCACTATGCACTGCCCTTCGCCTGCTAGCTGAACTGTGCAGCGGGCACACGGGACGCGGGACTGTAACTGCGCAGTGTAGAGAGAACTTCGAGAGGCAACATTACATGCTCCGCGCCAGTGGGAACTGGGAATGTGCCTGTACGGAACGTGCTGTGTGGTGTGTGTCTGTGTGTAGTTATGGTCAAGGTCCAGCATAAAGCTGCAGGGAACGTGAACGAACAGTCGGAACACTGAAATTCGCGCCCAATCACGTTTAAGATTTCCGGTCAATATAAAATACACATAACACGGTTACAATGGCAGTGCAGGTGTTTAGAACTAACCAATTTAAGAATATTTTCACCAGTTGAATGTATTGGCCTGTATTGTGAGTAATTAGTGAGTAATTAATATCTCGAAAATTTCCCTCAACACTTCCTCGGGGATTGACGTTAAAAATTAATTTGGACTTTAAAGGAAACTTTTAAGCCCAAGAAAAATATGGGTCGTCGCTTTGGAATTAAAATATAACTGGATGGATACATTGTTGTACTTTCATGCTGTTATGCTCTCTGTACTTCGAATTCCTTCCCTCTCAACTTCCATTTACTTTCTTCAATATCTCGAAAATTTCCCTCAACACTTTCTCGGGGATTGACTTTAAAACATAATTTGGACTTTAAGGAAACTTTTAAGCCCAAGAAAAATATGGTTCGTCGCTTTGGAATTAAAAATATAACTGGATGAAAACATTGATGTACTTTCGTGCTGTTATGCTCTCTGCACTTCGAATTCCTTTCCTCTCAACTTCCATTTACTTTCTTCAATATCTCGAAAATTTCCCGCAACACTTTATCGGGGATTGATGTTAAAAATTAATTTGGACTTCAAGGAAACTTTTAAGCCCAAGAAAAATATGGGTCATCGCTTTGGAATTAAAGATATAACTGGATGAAATAATGTTGACACTCCAGCACAGGGCGGCACACAGATGGTATCGACAGGCAGACACAGCCAAGGCCAACTAATCTAGTACGGCCTTGGCACAGCACGTTCGGTTCAGGCACATTCCAGCTGAAGCGGAGCATGTCCTGTTGCCTCTCGAAGTTCTCTCTAGGACGCAGTTACAGTCCTGTGTTCTGTGTCCCGTATCTCGGCACTCTGTACCGAAACACTCCGCCTCAAGCTCCTAACGTTGCGGAACAAGTGGATGTTCCGGTCTGCCCAACCCTAACTCGGCGAGGCCAGACTCGATTCTCGTGAGCCAAGCGTCACTCGCGCACATTACTACTCTGCACATGATACAGTGGTGGAGTTTACATGTTCTGGCGTTTCATTAACATACAGGAGATAGAGAAAATATCCAACAAATAGTATCTTGCAAAATACTGCTATTTGTGATTTCTAAGGGAGATCTAAGTTTTTACCTCGTTATCTATTTCATAATTTACTTCAATGCACTGCTTATGTTGTTGTAGAGTGACAACAAGGATACCACCATGTTCTAGTTTCTTTAGCAATCATGGACTACACTATCAAAGGCTTTAGATAATTCTAAAACTACTGAACTAACGAAATTATTGTGATCGAGATTATTTAAAACATTATGAGTAAGTGTGATGAATGGTACCATGTTCTAGTTTCTTTAGCAATCATGGACTACACTATCAAAGGCTTTAGATAATTCTAAAACTACTGAACTAACAAAATTATTGTGACCGAGATTATTTAAAACATTATGAGTAAGTGTGATGAATGGCACCATTTTCGTTGCGCAAGTATTGTAAATAGGACTGTTATTGAAGAAAGTGTGTGGCTGTGCCCCGAGTGTAAACAAACTGATAGTGAGGCAGAACAATAAGAAAGAGAGACTTACGAAACTATTCTTAAGATTTTAGGAGTGCTACAAGAAGACTTATGTGCTCTGAAACTTGAAGGACAGAATAAAGAAACTGGAAGATAAAGAAGACATTGGAGAAGGAAGATCGCCGTGGACGGAAGTGACGCGTAGCCATTTTAGGCCTAATGTTAAACATATGGGAGAAACTACGTAACGGTACAACTTAAAACCGGGAAAAAAAACCTCTTTGCAGTGCCAAATAGATTTCAGTCATTGCAACAAGTTCCAGAAGGAGACACATGAAGTTTTCCGAATAAATTTAAATCCAGTAGAGGTAACCTACAGAAGAAGAAAACCAACCGAGGGCCGATGACCTTCGATGTAAGGCCCCTTTAAACAACAAGCATCATCATCAAAACCAACCGAAAGTCAAGATCGCCAAAAATTCATCTCTACGCAGACAGTAGGCCTATGGCAGAAGGCATCAAGGATGAGCTGCATAATCCAGAAACTGAGGTTTTAGGACTAATAAAACCAGGTGCCAAAACTGAAGACGTCCTTTCAAGTTGTGATCCTGTGTTAGAGAAGGACAATTATGTGGTGATTGTAAGTGGCACAAATGACATTGCTGCAAATGAAGGTGAAATTTCAAGATGGCGACTACTGTGTGTTAGTCTGTGATATCCGTAGTGGATAATGGTGTAAGGTGCATTGAAAAATGTGGCAAATGCAGAAGAGTAGTTAAAAATGGGATTCTGTGTCGTAAGTGTGATGAATGGTACCATTTTCGTTGTACAAATATTGTAAATAGGTCTGATATAGAAGAAAGTGTTTGGCTGTCTCTCGAGTGTAAACAAACTGATAGTGAGAGAGAACAACAAGAAAGAGAGACATATGAATCTTTGCTTAAGATTTTAGGAGTGCTACCGGTACAAGAAGACTTATGTGCTCTGAAACTTGAAAATGTAAGCTTAAAGGACAGAATAAAGAAAGTGGAAGATAAAGAAGACATTGGAGAAGAAAGATCGCCGTGGACGGAAGTGACGCGTAGCCATTTTAGGCGTAATGTTAAACATATGGGAGAAACTACGTAACGGTACAACTTAAAACCGGGAAAAAAAACCCTCTTTGCAGTGCCAAATAGATTTCAGTCATTGCAACAAGTTCCAGAAGGAGACACATGAAGTTTTCCGAATAAATTTAAATCCAGTAGAGGTAACCTACAGAAGAAGAAAACCAACCGAGGGCCGATGACCTTCGATGTAAGGCCCCTTTAAACAACAAGCATCATCATCAAAACCAACCGAAAGTCAAGATCGCCAAAAATTCATCTCTACGCAGACAGTAGGCCTATGGCAGAAGGCATCAAGGATGAGCTGCATAATCCAGAAACTGAGGTTTTAGGACTAATAAAACCAGGTGCCAAAACTGAAGACGTCCTTTCAAGTTGTGATCCTGTGTTAGAGAAGGACAATTATGTGGTGATTGTAAGTGGCACAAATGACATTGCTGCAAATGAAGGTGAAATTTCAAGATGGCGACTACTGTGTGTTAGTCTGTGATATCCGTGGTGGATCCTAATGGTGTAAGATGCATTGAAAAATGTGGCAAATGCAGAAGAGTAGTTAAAAATGGGATTCTGTGTCGTAAGTGTGATGAATGGTACCATTTTCGTTGTGCAAATATTGTAAATAGGTCTGATATTGAAGAAAGTGTTTGGCTGTCTCCCGAGTGTAAACAAACTGATAGTGAGAGAGAACAATAAGAAAGAGAGACATATGAATCTTTGCTTAAGATTTTAGGAGTGCTACCGGTACAAGAAGACTTATGTGCTCTGAAACTTGAAAATGTAAGCTTAAAGGACAGAATAAAGAAAGTGGAAGATAAAGAAGACAGTGGAGAAGAAAGATCGCCGTGGACGGAAGTGACGCGTAGCCATTTTAGGCCTAATGTTAAACATATGGGAGAAACTATGTACAACTTAAAACCGGGAAAAAACTCTTTGCAGTGCCAAAATAGATTTCAGTCATTGCAACAAGTCCCAGATGAAGACACATCAAGTTTTCCGAATAATTTTAAATCCAGTGGAGGTAACCTACAGAAGAAAAAAACCAACCGGAAGTCAAGATAGCCAAAAATTCATCTCTACGCAGACAGTCAAGGGCGGGGTATTGCAGAAGGCATCAAGGATGAGCTGCATAATCCAGAAACTGAGGTTTTAGGACTAATAAAACCAGGTGCCAAAACTGAAGACGTCCTTTCAAGTTGTGATCCTGTGTTAGAGAAGGACAACTACGTGGTGATTGTGAGTGGTACAAATGACATTGCTGCAAATGAAGGTGAGAAACTAATTACGACCCTCAGAGGTAAGTTTTCGAAACTACCTGATTCAAAAGTAATTGTAGTTAATGTACCACCCAGGTATGACCTTATAGAAGACCCGTGTGTGAACAAAGCTGTACATGATATAAATATACAAATCAAGAGATTAGGTAAGAGTTTTAGAAATGTCTATGTAGTAGATACTTTAGGTCTTGGCAGGCAAATGTTCACTAGGCATGGGTTACATCTGAATGGTAATGGAAAAGCAACTCTCTGTAGACAAATTGCTACAATTATCAACAGAGATTTGCAAACTAATATGCACTTAAGAAAACCCATACCACTAAATTAGCATATACAGGGAAACTTGCCAGAAAACCTCGATCCTTAAATCAAGATCTATGTACAAGGATCTGGGTTCCAGGGACGTTCTCAACTCATGAGTCAAATGTTATCCTATTACAACAGTCAAGTTTTAGGGAGGAAGGGGGTCTGAGATTGCTCTTGGTAAACTGTCAGAGTGTAGTAAATAAACAAATAAAATTCAGTCCATTGATGGAATCTTATGAGACTGATGTGGTGATAGGAGTAGAATCATGGTTGAGAGAAGGGGTGGGTAATAGAGAAGTATTTCCAGAAGGGTACACAGTCTATCGTAGAGACCGTGGAGATAAAAAGGGTGGGGGTGGGGGTGTTTAATCTGGTGAAGGAAACTTATTGTTCACATGAATGGTTTACCGATGAAAGGGATGAAATATTAGGGATAAAATTAGTTTGTGATAATATGAAGGAGGTGGGAATTATAGGAACATATAGGCCTGGAAGAGAGGGAAGAGACATGGAAATATTTGAGAAAATGATAGATTATACTCATAAAAACAATAATAATGATATGGTAATAATTGGGGGAGATCTAAACTTGCCTGAAGTTGAATGGAATGGAGGTGCAAGTGAAGCCCATGAACAGAAACTGGCAAATAAGTTAATTTGGGAGAGAGGATTTACGCAAGTAGTACAAGAACCGACTCGTCTCAACAACTTGCTAGATGTATTCTTGGTTAAACCATGGGAAATTGTTGATAAAACTAAGGTAATTGAAGGAATAGGTGACTATAAGGCTGTAATAATGGATGTAGGACTTGTACCAAAAATGCTTAATAAGAGGGTCACACAAGACAAGAAATTATACAGAAAAACTAAAGTTGGTGAATTTGGGACTTACCTTAAATCACAGTTCAGTTGTTGGATAAGTGAAGGGAGTAATGTGGATACACCTTGGGCTAAATTTAAAGGAATCATTTGGGAAGGAGAGACGAGATTTGTCCCTGTTAAGAAGGGTAAAATGACCTCAGACCCTGTTTATTATACAAGTGAAATAAGGAAATATAAAGAAAATGTAGAATACTAAACAGGAAAATCAAAGAGGATAGGGAGAATAGAGAAACTAGGAAACAGCTAATGAGGGAACTGAATAGAGTGAAAAAGGAAGCAAAATGAGAAATATTTGAATGGCATATTTCAAGACAGTAATGACCACAAAGGGAAAAGGAAGAAGATGTATTCATATATTAGGAATCAAAAAGGAAAAGGAATCCAGATTCCTACAATGGTGGGAGAAGGGGGTGAACACTATTCAACAGATACTGAGAAAGCAAATCTATTTAGTAGGGAATTCAGAGATTCAGTAGAAGATTTTCAGGAGTTGGAAACAGTAACAGAAGATAGAGAGGGAGAGACACATAGGGAAACAAGAAGATTCTCATTCGCAAATGAAGATATTTTCAGAGAAATCCAACTGCTTCAGCAAGGAAAAGCAGCAGGAAGTGATCAAATTACTGGGGAGGTATTAAAGACAATGGGGTGGTACATAGTGCCTTACTTAAAATTTCTCCTTGACTATGTTATAAATAATAGTGTAATACCAAAGGAATGGAAGGAATCTATAATAATACCAATTTATAAAGAAAGGGTGATAAAAAGGAAACCAGAGAACTACAGACCAATCAGCCTGACCAGTATAGTTTGTAAAATACTGGATAGATTAATAGCAAAGTACATCAGAGGAATATGTGACGATAAAAATAGGTTCATGAGGAGCCAGTGTGGATTTAGAAAGAAATTCTCTTGTGAGGCACAAGTGGTGGGATTTCAGCAGGACATATCAGATCAGTTGGATTCAGGAGGTCAGTTAGATTGCATAGCCATTGATCTCTCCAAAGCCTTTGATAGAGTGGAACATGGAATATTATTAAAGAAATTGGAGGGAATAGGATTGGACGTAAGAGTTATACGTTGGATACAAACATTTCTAAATTCAAGGGTTCAGAAAGTCAAAGTAGGAAATAATATATCACAGGAAGAGAAAGTTTGGAAGGGAATCACATAGGGTAGTATAATTGGTCCATTATTTTTCTTAATATACACAAATGATTTAGGGAACAATATAACATCAGAAATAAGATTGTATGCAGATGATATAATTGTTTATAGGGAAATAAATAACATTGAGGATTGTTCAGAATTACAAAGGGACCTTGAAAGTATCCAACAATGGGTTGAAGAAAATAATATGAAGGTTAATGGAGGCAAATTAACTGTTACAACATTTACAAACAGGAGCTTTAAAACTGAATTTGAATATACAGTACATTGGATGAGGTAGTTATCCCAAAAGATGGCAAGTGCAAATTTTTAGGTGTGAGATTTGAAAGTAATTTGCACTCGAAGGGTCTTGTTGATGACATTGTTGGGAAAGCATACATATCGTTACATGTCATAATGAGGCTACTTAAAGGATGCAACAAAGAATTAAAAGAAAAATGTTGGTTAAGTATGGTTTGTCCATTATTGGAATATGCAAACAGTGTTTGGGATCCCCACCAAGATTACCTAATGAAAGAAATAGATAGTGTGCAGAGGAAAACAGCAAGATTTGTAACAGGGTATTTCAGGAGAAACAGTAGTGTATCAGAAATGTTAGAGGAACTTGGGTGGGAAACTTTAAGTAAGAAAAGGGAGAAAACTAGACTTATATGATTATATAGAGCCTATACAGGAGAAGAAGCATGGGGAGAAATCCGTGAGAGGCTTCAGTTGGAAAATAATTATATCGGCAGAACTGATCACAAGTATAAAATTAGAAGGAATTTTAGCAGAAGCGATTGGGGTAAATTTTCATTCATTGGGAAGGGCATGAAGGAGTGGAACAGTTTACCAGGGGTAGTGTTTCATCCTTTGCCAAAATCTGTACAGGTATTCGAGAATAAACAGCAGCAGGGAAAATAAATGAAATGTTAGAGGGCATTCGACCAGTGCAGGCTATTGTAAATAAAAAATGTGTGTTAAAAAAAATTAATTCCACCCCCTGGTCCATGGAGTTTGGACAGCCAAAGTAGGGGACTGCCTGTAGAGGTGGAGTACAGTGGGGACTTTGAGGGCCCTGGGACTGCTACGGTAGCTGTGAAGGCCCTTCTGAAAAGTAGTGGCAAAAGGGGGCTCTGGTTACGACGCAGCAGGTCGTTATGCTACTTAGGTTCCAAAATGGGTTAAAAAAAAGTAAATAAATATAATGTAAATTTTAATCTTATACCAGATGCATAGTATTATTTGAAGTAATTCCACATACTGTATATGAGTTGACTATGTTTGTAAGTATAGGAGATATTATAAGTAGAATTTTGTTAACCATATAAATTTATTAAGGGTGATCTGTTTGTTTAATAGAAAAAAAAACTGTTAGCATAAATTGTATATTTTTTTTAATTCGTTAGGGCCATCTATGGACCACGGTGCTTGTGTTTTAGCTGTTTCTTGAAGTCATCGTCGTTGTTTGCCACAATTGGTGTTCTTAGCGGTTGGTTTGGCAGCTGTTTTCTTGTTGGTACCTCGAGCTTTCCTGATGGCCCAGTAGTCCTTCATTTTCCGGCTAAATTCAATCTTACATTCCTCAGACCATTTCCTGGTCTCGTCTTTTGGTCTGTGGGTAACTTCTGTGAGGGATGTTACAAAGGATTTAGTTTTAAGAGTTGTATGATAGTTACTCCGATCAGCTATGTCGTTTTGATTTATGTGGAGTTCCGAAAGGTCCTTCTCCACTTGCTTCATCCACACGAACCCAGTAGCTTTGCCCTTGTTAGCAGCCTTGAAGATCCTATGAGATAATCTATTTGAGTCCATTCTGGATAGGTGTCCGTAAAAAGCCAGTCGCCTTCTTCTGATGGCATCTATGAGATTTTCTTGGTGTTTATATAGCTCACAATTTGGTTGATACCATCGGCTTCCATCTGGTAAAATTCTTGGTCCCACTATCCGTCTCAGGAACTTTCTTTCTTGTACCTCGAGGGCTCTTAGTGGGGTCTTCTTAGTTAAATATAGACACTCTGCTGCATAGAGGACTGACGGTCTGATTACTGCATTGTAGTGTCTTAGTTTGACATTCATCGACAGATTTTTTGAAGCATACAGCTTTCTACAGGCATGGTAAGCCTTATCTAGTTTGAGTCTCCTGTGTTCAAGAGCCATTGTTTCGCTGAGGTCCTCTGAGAACCATTCCCCAAGGTACTTTACACTTTTGACTCTCTTGATGTAGATATTATCACTGACTCATCTTTCCAGGGGCATCTTTGATGTTAGTAACAAACTCGGTCTTTCCTATGTCGATCAAAAGATCCGTTTTAGCCGCTATTGAGTGCAGTGTTTGGAGCTGAGTAGTAGCCTCCTGTATGTCATTTGCCAATAAAGTCAGATCGTCTGCAAAGGCTAGGCATGGTATCCTCAGGTTGTCTGCTTTAATCCCCATCCGTAATCCAGTGTTCTCTGGAAGGAATCTCATCCACTCTCTAATTATCTTTTCCAGAACGCAGTTAAATAATATACATGAGATGCCATCTCCTTGTCTCACCCCTGTTTTAATGGCGAAACTCTCCGAGAGTTGTCCTCTAAACTTTACTCTGGCTGTGGTATTGTGCAAGGTTGCTTGCACCAGCCTGTTGATCTTGTCGTTAAGTCCTAGTTCTCTTAATGTATTGTAAAGAGTAATTCTATCTACTGAGTCGTATGCTTTCTGGAAGTCGACAAATATAGCTACCCATTGTCGAGCTCTTGATTTGCTGTATTGAAGGATGGTCTTCAGATTTTGTATCTGCTCGGTACAGGACCTCGATGCTCTGAACCCTGCTTGATATTCTCCTAACTCTTTATCCAACTGTCTTGTGACATGGCGTTCCAGAATCTTGGAAAATATCTTATAGGTAACAGCAAGGAGTGATATTCCTCTGTAGTTACTGGGATCTGTTTTGCTTCCCTTCTTGTGGATTGGATGGATAATGGCTGACGTCCAATCATCTGGGAGCCTCTCACTAGTCCATATGTCCAGAATTACTTTATGTATGCTCCTGAAGGTGTGTTCTCCAGCATGTTTTAGCATTTCTGCTACTATCCCGTCTTCCCCAGAAGCTTTATTGTTCTTGAGTAATTTAATTACATCTCTGACTTCTTCATACGTTGGAGGAGGGATAAACTCAGTATTGGGGTTAGTTGGTTCTGTAACTTGGAGACGTTCAATAGGTTCTTCTGCATTTAAGAGTCCTTTGAAGTAGAAGTATTCTAGAAAAAAAATTTTCTTCTCTTGTTAATTTAAAATTTAGTGCTTGACAATAATGTATTTTAGTGTACTATTTGCCACCTAGGTAGACACCTCATTTTCAAATAAAGAGATTTTGATTTGATTTTTGAAGGTGAGGAACTAATTACGACCCTCAGAGGTAATATTTCCAAAGTACCTGATTCAAAAGTAATTGTAGTTAATGTGCCACCCAGGTATGAACTTTTAGAGGATTCATGAGTGAGCAAAGCTGTACATGATGTAAATATAAAAATCAAGACATTATGAAAGGGTTTTAGAAATGTCTATGTAGTAGATACCGTACTTTGGACCTTGGCAGGCAAATGTTCACTAGGCATGGGTTACATCTGAACAGTAATGGAAAAGCAACTCTCTGTAGACAAAATGCTACAATTATCAACAGAGATTTGCAAACTAATCTGCACTTCAGAAAACCCATACCACTAAACTGGCACTTACAGGGAAACTTGCCAGAAAAACAAGATCCTTAAATCAAGATCTATGTACAAGGATCTGGGTTCCAGGAAAGTTCTCAATTCATGAGTCAAATGTTACCCACTTGCAACAGTCAAGTTTTAGGGAGGAAGCAGGGGGGAGTCCAAGATTGCTCTTGGTAAACTGTCAGAGAATAGTAAATAAACAATTAAAATTTGGTACGGTACATTGATAGAATCTTATGAGACTGATGTGGTGATAGGAGTGGAATTGTGGTTGAGAGAAGGGTTGGGTAATAGAGAGGTATTTCCAGAAGGGTATACAGTCTATCGGAGAGATCGAGGAGATAAAATCGGAGGGGGGTGTTTATTCTGGTGAAGGAAACTTATTGTTCGCATGAATGGTTTACCGATGAAAGGGATGAAATGTTAGGGATAAAATTAGTTTGTGATAATATGAAGGAGGTGGGAATTATAGGAACATGTAGGCCTGGAAGAGAGGAAAGAGACATGGAAATATTTGAGAAAATAGTAGATTATACTCATAAAAACAATAATAATGATATGGTAATAATTGGGGGAGATCTATGCTTGCCTCAAGTTGAATGGAATGGAGCTCCAAGTGAGGCCTATGAACAGAAATTGGCAAATAAGTTAATTTGGGAGGGAGGATTTACACAAGTAGTACAAGAACCGACTCATCTCAATAACATGCTAGATGTATTCTTGGTTAAACTATGGGAAATTGTTGATAAAACTGAGGTAATTGAAGGAATAGGTGACCATAAGGCTGTAATAATGGATGTAGGACTTGTACCAAAAATAGTTAACAAGAGGGTCACACAAGACAAGAAATTACACAGAAAAACTAAAGTTGGTGAATTTGGGACTTACCTTAATTCACAATTCAGTTGTTGGAGAAGTGAAGGGAGTAATGTGGATACACTTTGGGCTAAATTTAAAGGAATCATTTGGGAAGGGTAGAATGACCTCAGACCCTGTTTATTATACAAGGGAAATAAGAAAATTAAAAAGAAAATGTAGAATAGTAAACAGGAAAATCAAAGAGGGTAGGGAGAGTAGAGAAACTAGAAAACAGCTAATGAGGGAACTGAATAGAGTGAAAAGGAAGCAAAAGAAAATTATATGAATGGCATACTAACAAGAGGGTAATGACCACAAAGGGAAATGGAAAGAGCTGTACTGTATTCACATATTAGGAATCACAAAGGAAAACGAATACAAATTCCTACAATGGTGGGAGAAGAGGGTGAACACTGTTTAACAGATACTGAGAAAGCAAATCTATTTAGTAGGGAATTCAGAGATTCAACAGAAGATTGTCAGGAGGAAACAAGAAGCCTCTAATTCACAAATGAAGATATTTTCAGAGAAATCCCAATGGTGGCGCTTCCACAAGCAGGCCGGCATTGGTAATCATTAGTAAAGATTGAAAAGGAACGTTTTACAATACCTGGATTACCAGAGAGGAGAGATCCTTCCTCTACGCTTGCTATAATCCCACAATTCCACCCAAAAAGTACTTTCTTATATAGGAAAATTGAAAGCAAGACAGCATGAAAGAAGAAATTGCCACCATTATCTTTACTCCCATTGGCCAGCTCTGATCAGCTGTGAGGAAGCCACACCAACCCGTGCAAAATTAAAACACTCGCTCTTCAAGAAAAAAAATAGTAATTTAGTAGCTGTAACCTATGTTTGTAAATCTAGGCCAAGCTCTGTCATGAGAACAGTGGCCCCCTTAGGAGGCCACACTCCCTTTGAGAGGCTCTTAACTATTGCCGCGGCGCATACTGCCTGCACGGCAATAAAAAAGTTAATTTAGTGGTTGTAACATATCGTCACATTTTCTCAACAGTTTCTGACAGCATCACCCGCCGCCAAGCCTCCGTGTGTACAGCGAACGATGTGTAAGGTGTGCCATGCCCAGCCTGCTTGTGGAAGTTTGACCAATCCAACTGCTTCAGCAAGGAAAAGCAGCAGGAAGTGATCAAATTACTGGAGAGTTATTAAAGACAATGGAGGGGGGGTGGTGGTACATAGTGCCTTATTTAAAATTTATCTTCGACTATGTCATAAATAATACTGTAATACCAAAGGAATGGAAGGAATCTATAATAATAACAATTTATAAAGAAAGGGTGATAAAAGGAAACCAGAGAACAATAGACCAATCAGCCTGACCAGTATAGTTTGTAAAACACTGGAGAGTTTAATAGTACGTCAGAGGAATATGTGATGATAAAAATTGGTTCATGATGAACCAGTATGGATTTAGAAAGAAATTTTCTTGTGAGGCACAACTGGTGGGATTTCAGCAGGACATATCAGATCAGTTGGATTCAGGAGGCCAGTTAGATTGCATAGCCGTATATCTTTCCAAAGCCTTTGATAGAGTGGAACATGGAATATTATTAAAGAAATTGGAGGGAATAGGATTGGATGTAAGGGTTATACGTTGGATACAAACATTTCTAAATTCAAGTGTTCAGAAAGTCAAAGTAGGAAATAATATATCACAGGAAGAGAAAGTTTGGAAGGGAATTGCACAGGGTAGTATAATCGGTCCATTACTTTTCTTAATATACATAAATGATTTAGGGAACAATGTAACATCAAAAATAAGATTGTATGCAGATGACATAATTGTTTGTAGGGAATTAAATAACTTTGAGGGTTGTTCAGAATTACAAAGGGACCTTGAGAGTATCCAACAATAGGTTGAAGAAAATAATATGAAGGTTAATGGAGGCAAATCAACTGTTACAACATTTACAAACAGGAGCTTTAAAACTGAATTTGAATATACAGTACATTGGATGAGGTAGTTATCCCAAAAGATGGCAAGTGCACATACTTAAGTGTGAGATTTGAAAGTAATTTGCACTGGAACGGTCATGTTGATGACATTGCTGGGAAAGCATACAGATCGTTACATGTCATAATGAGGCTACTTAAAGGATGCAACAAAGAATTAAAGAAAAAAGTTACTTAAGTATGGTTCGTCCATTATTGGAATATGCAAACAGTGTTTGGGATCCTCACCAAGAATACCTAATAAAAGAAATAGATAGTGTGCAGAGGAAAGCAGCAAGATTTGTAACAGGGTATTTCAGGAGAAAAAGTAGTGTATCAGGAATGTTAGAGGAACTTGTGTGGGAAAATTTAAGTAAGAAAAGGGAGAAAACTAGACTTATAGGATTATATAGAGCCTATACAGGAGAAGAAGCATGGGGAGAAATCCGTGAGAGGCTTCAGTTGGAAAATAATTATATCGGCAGAACTGATCACAAGTATAAAATTAGAAGGAATTTTAGCAGAAGCGATTGGGGTAAATTTTCATTCATTGGGAAGGGTGTAAAAGAGTGGAACAGTTTACCAGGGGTAGTGTTTGATCCTTTTCCAAAATCTGTACAGATATTCAAGAAGAGAATAAACAGCAACAGAGAAAATAAATGAAATGTTAGACGGTATTCGACCAGTGCAGGTTATTGTAAAAAAAAATTTGTTTGAATAAATTAATTCCATCCCCTGGTCTATGGAGTTTGGACAGCCGAAGTAGGGTATTGCCTGTAGGGGTGAAGTACAGTGGGGACTTCGAGGGCCTTGGGACCACTACGGTAGCTGTGAAAGCCCTTCAGGAACTCTGAAAAGTGATGGCAAAAGGGGCTCTGATTAAGACGCAGCAGGTCGTTATGCTACTTGGGTTCCAAAATGGGTAAAAAAAAAAAGTAAATAAATGCAATGTAAATTTTAATCTTATACCACTTGTATAGTATTATTTGAAGTAAATCCACATACTGTATATGAGTTGACTATGTTTGTAAGTGCAGGAGATATTATAAGTAGAATTTTCATAAACAATATAAATTTATTAAGGATGCGCTGTGTGTTTAATAGAAAAAATTGTAAGCGTAAATTGTACAATGTTGTATTCTAGGCAAATTTTCTTCTTCTCTTGTTAATTTAAAATTTAGTGCTTGACAATAATGTATTTTAGTGTACCATTTGCCACCAAGGTAGACACCTCATTTGCAAATAAAGAGATTTTGATTTGATTTGATTTGATTTGATTTGATTTGATTTGATTTGATTTGATTTGATTTGATTTGATTTGATTTGATTTGATTTGATTTGATTTGATTTGATTTGATTTGATTTGATTTGATTTGATTTGATTTGATTTGATTTGATTTGATTTGATTTGATTTGATTTGATTTGATTTGATTTGATTTGATTTGATTTGATTTGATTTGATTTGATTTGATTTGATTTGATTTGATTTGATTTGATTTGATTTGATTTGATTTGATTTGATTTGATTTGATTTGATTTGATTTGATTTGATTTGATTTGATTTGATTTGATTTGATTTGATTTGATTTGATTTGATTTGATTTGATTTGATTTGATTTGATTTGATTTGATTTGATTTGATTTGATTTGATTTGATTTGATTTGATTTGATTTGATTTGATTTGATTTGATTTGATTTGATTTGATTTGATTTGATTTGATTTGATTTGATTTGATTTGATTTGATTTGATTTGATTTGATTTGATTTGATTTGATTTGATTTGATTTGATTTGATTTGATTTGATTTGATTTGATTTGATTTGATTTGATTTGATTTGATTTGATTTGATTTGATTTGATTTGATTTGATTTGATTTGATTTGATTTGATTTGATTTGATTTGATTTGATTTGATTTGATTTGATTTGATTTGATTTGATTTGATTTGATTTGATTTGATTTGATTTGATTTGATTTGATTTGATTTGATTTGATTTGATTTGATTTGATTTGATTTGATTTGATTTGATTTGATTTGATTTGATTTGATTTGATTTGATTTGATTTGATTTGATTTGATTTGATTTGATTTGATTTGATTTGATTTGATTTGATTTGATTTGATTTGATTTGATTTGATTTGATTTGATTTGATTTGATTTGATTTGATTTGATTTGATTTGATTTGATTTGATTTGATTTGATTTGATTTGATTTGATTTGATTTGATTTGAAGTTGCTAGAGCATTAAGAGTTGGCAAACCTTTCCGGAATCCATGCTGAAAATTTGTAAGAAGAGAATGCTTCCCAAAAATATGCAAGGAGGTGATTTAAAATAATTTTCTCAAAGAGTTTACCTAAAGCAGATGTTATAGTTATTGGCCCATAGTAGTTTATATCATTGGGTATACCTTTCTTATGAAGTTTAATGATAGCAGTTTTCAGACATTCTGGGAAGATTCCATTCATTAGCGCTTTGTTTATAAGGTACATTAATGGAATAATAACCTAATTCTTGCACTGTTTCAATAATTTTGAAGAGAATCCATCCCAACCAGTTGAAGAAGGATTTCCTAGGCTGATGATTGTTGATTCTAATTCATGGATAGACACAGGGAATATGATTTACCTAATCTTGGTAGAGTATTAATCCTATGAAGATAATTTCCTGTATTTCTTTTATTAGTCGTATTACCGAAGAGTCCGATTCCTTGGCTGAATGGTCAGCATTGAGGCCTTCGGTTCAGAGGGTCCAGGGTTCGATTCCAGCCAAGTCGGGGATCTTAATTGCACCTGATTAATTCTCTTGGTTTGAGCACTGAATGTTTGAGTTTTTGCCAAGACTCCTCTCTTCAAATTCAGACAACACACTAGGCCCTACACTAGCAACCACCACAGAAACACACAGTAGGAATTACATCCCTCCACATATGGTTGGTGTCAAGAAGGGCATCCAACCGTAAAACAGGGCCAAATCCACATACATACATACATACATACATACATACATACATACATACATACATACATACATACATACATACATACATACATACATACATACATACATACATACATACATACATATATATATGTGTGTGACACAGTTCGCACCCGCGACCCTATGTGTGGGAAAAGCAGTGGAGGAAGAAGAAGAAGAAATGATATTACCAAAGAATTTCCTGAAAGTAGTGCATAATTCTTGTGGATGGCTACTTGTAGAATCATTTGTTTTTAAAGGTATATTTTTAGGAATGTTGTTGCAAAATTCTTCTCCATTTCATTTCATTTTCCGTGCACATTACTGGATTTTGTTAGCTTTCTAGTAACATACCGGCTTTTAATTTAGTTAGAGTCTCTCTCTATAGTGAGCTCTGAGGAATTTGTACTCATTGTAATGGAATTGGTTGACTTAAAAATCTCATATCCTGCTTTCATCTTCTCCTGCATGTAGTTCAGTTCTGATGATTCTAACCTTCCTACCAATGTTCTTTTTTTTTTTTTTTTTTTTACATTATAGTAATTGTTATATTGGATTCTGAAAATCTCTTAAATGCATCCTACATAATATTATTAACATTACTGACAATGAAGACTGGATTCACCTTTTCTATCTGAAGACTTTCTTTTAAGTACCGGTATGGTAATTAATGTTGAGGACCCTTATATACTCATATGTGTGTTTATTTATGTTCTTATGCTGGTCTGAAATTTGATAATCTATTGACTGACCACTGTGATCAGAAATATAGTACCATACGGCTATAACTTGTTATGGTAAGAATCTTAATCTATGTTTGTGATCTATTTCTGTTTTTGAGGTTAGTGTAATTCTTGTTAGACACTGCACATTATATCTAGTAATATGTATTATGAGCTTCAGTTTCAATAAAGCAATCTATATTTTGATCTGCTAGCAGTACAACTTCCTTATCTCCATCCACTACATTAACCATTAACTAATTCAAATTTTCAACGAAAATATTTACATTTCCCCCTGGGTACGGTATCTGTGTATAGGCTACCAATGGCAGTGAATTTTTCAGTTCCAGTTTCTACATTTACAGCAAAAAATTCTATTTCTACACTAGTCTGCTTTACATTTGTTGCCTTCTTACAAACAAAAGACTTGTCATCTCTACAAAATATAGCAACTCCTCCACTCTTGTGTGTATCTCTTCCAGATACATCAGTTGAAGCAATAGAATGGGTCAGGGAACTAGACTTAGAGCTTGTGACTGTGCACATTTGTCCACAAACTTTGTATATATGTAAATAACTTTGATTCATCTATATATATATAAAGTAGCTTGTCCTGACTGACTGATTCATCATCGCCGAGCTTAAACTACTGAACATAAAGAGATGAAATTTTGGGGATATATTCATATTATCACGTAGGTGCTCGCTAAGAGAGGATTTTTGGATATTCCTTCGCTAAGGGGGTGAAAACGGGGGTGAAATTTTAAAATGAGTTGCTCTATATCTCAAGACTTTAAAAGTTTACAGATGTAAAAATTGGTATTTAGAATCTTCTTTAAAAATAAGGAAACACGTATTTTTTTGTTTTCAGAAAATCCCAATAGGAGGGGTGAAAAAGGGTGAAAATGGGGAAAAATGGGTTGAATGCCTTTAATCAGGATACCGGTACCTATATCTCAGAAACTGAAGATATTACAGACCTGAAAATTGGTACTTTTGACCTCTTTTAAAAATAAAGAAACACGTATTTTTTTGTTTTTGGAAAATCCAATTAATGGGAGGGTGAAAAGGGGGTGAATTTTTAAAATGAGTGAATCTATATCTCCAAACCTTTAAAGTTTGGAGATGTAAAAATTGGTATTTAGAACCTTCATTAAAAATAAAGGAACACGTATTTTTTTGTTTTCGGAAAATCGCAATAGGAGGAGTGAAAAGGGGCTAAAAAGTGGTTGAATGCCTTTAATGAGGCTACTTATATATCAGAAACTGAAGATATTACAGACCTGAAAATTGGTGTTTGGGATCTCCGTTAAAAATAAAGAAACACGTATTTTTTTGTTTCTGGAAAATCCAATTTCGGGGGGGGGTGAAAAGGGAGTAATATTTTAAAATGAGTGTATCTATCTCAAAATGTTTAAAGGTTATATATGTGAAAATTGGTATTTAGAATCTCCTTTAAAAATAAATAAACACACGTATTTTTTCGTTTTTGGAAAATCCAAATATTGGGGGGTAAAAAGGGGGAGGGTAAATTTTTTAAAATGAGTGTGTATACATCTTAAAACTTTAAAATTTACAGATGGAAAAATTGGTAGTTAGAATGTCCTCTAAAAATAAAGGAAAACGTATTTTTTGTTTCCTGTAAATCCCAATAGGAGGGGTGTAAAAGGGTGAAAAATGGGTTGAATGCCTTTAATGAGGATACATATATCTCAGAAACGAAAGATATTACAGAACTGAAAATTTGTATATGGGATCTCCTTTAAAAATAAAGAAACACGTATTTTTTAGTTTTGGAAAATCCAATTAATGGCGGTTAAACAGGAGTGACAAATTGGGTGAATTTTTGAAAGACTATATCTACAGAATATCTTGGAAACGTAAAATGTTACAGACGTAAAAAGTGGGTGTTTGTAATCTCCTGTAAATCTAAAGAAACATAGGTGATTTGTGTTTGGAAACTCCACTTAAGGGGAACTCAAAAGGGGTGAAATTTTAAAATGAGAATTTTTACAGTTTATCTCAAAAAACTTAACATGTTACAGAAGTGAAAAATGGTTTTTTTTATCTCTTATAAACATAAAGAAACGTGTATTTTTAGCTTTCGGAAATACCACTTGGGTGGAGGGGGGGGGGTAAAAGTGACTGAAAATGGTGTTGAATTCTTTTAATTAGGCTACTGATATCTCAAAAATGAAGATGTTACAGACGTGAAATTTGATATTTGCAATCTGCTTTAAAAATAAAGAAACACGTATTCTCGGAAAATCCAATGAAGGGGGGGGGGGGGTGAAAGAATTCAAAAAATTAATTGAATTAATTGAATGAGAATACATACATCTAATAAAAACTAAAGTTGTTACAGACGTGAAAATTCGTATTTGGATCTCCTTTAAAAACAAAGAAAAACGCGTTTTGGGGGGAAACCGTCTTGGAGGGCGGGAGTGTAAAGGAGTTGAATTCCTTTCATGAGGACACATAAATCAAAAACTGAAGAAGTTAGAGTCGTGAAAATTGGTATTTAGAAGATCCTTTACTATTAAAGAAACAAGTATTTTTTGCGGGAAAATTCAGGGGGGGTGGGGGGAGTAGTGTGAAATGAAGTGAAAAAAGTAAATTTTATTTATGGGGATACTTATATCTCAAAACTGAAGGTAATAGACGTGAACATTGGTGTTTGAAATCTTCTTTAAACATAAGAAACAAGCCTTCTTTTAATTTTTTTGGTGGGGGGGGGGGTTTGCCGGTAAATAAACTTAACGGCGGTGGGGTGTAGAAGGAGGTGAGACCAATTGATTTTACTGTTCTTAATGTACTTATAAGGATCCTCGGCAGCGCGCCGGTCTCTCACAGCTGGGTTCCGTGGATCAAATCCCGTTCACTCCATGTGACATTCGTGCTGGACAAAACGGAGGCGGGACAGGTTTTTCTCCGGATACTCCGGTTTTCCTGTCATCATCCATTCCAGCAACACATAATAATAAGAATAATAATAATAATAATAATAATAATGTTCCGGACCGTCGTCAAATGTGCGGACCGCGCTGGAAACGGCTCCTGGACGGGTAATGACTAAGAATGCAGTCCGGCCGCGGGTTCAGTGCCTTCTAGGCACCCAATATGACACCACGCCGGATCTCCTGAAGGATTTTATCCATATTAAAAATGATTATAGGAAAAGATGGCAAAGATTTACGGACCCAACTGACCGGGAGGAATACCTGAGCCTAGCCCGTGAAGTACGAAATCGATTGCTGGAAAAGAAGATTGAAAAATGGGAGGAAACATGCCGTAATCTAATAGAAAACGAGTCAGATCGGGAATTTTGGTGGGTTCTCGCAGAAAACGAGTCAGACCGCGAATTTCGGCGGATTATATATCTAAAACAATAAGCATTCAATTATAAATTTCAGTATAATACCGTAGCGAAGCACGGGTATCTTGCTAGTCATACAATAAATAAATAAACCAACTTATAATTTTGAAACTTGTAAAATAAAAAATTTTTCTCTTAAGAACGTGTTCTGTTACAGTGAATATATCAGGCCTGTTTATTAGTAGGAAGTCCCCTACAACCTGTTTTGATAATGAAGGCCTATTTTGATACACTTCTGAATGAGGGAGAAACTACTGAAGAAGCAGAAGAATGGCTGAGGACAGATGATGATAAAATTACTTGGTCTGAGATGGAAATTGCCCTAAAAAAAAGATGAAAAGTAGTGAGTCAGCTGGATTCAATGAAGTTACTGCTGACACGATCAAAGTACAAAGTATACCCGGAGTGCAATGACTATACAGAACTTTGAGAGCAATATGGTGTGAAAATCGTGTTCCAGAGGACTGGACAAAAGGTATTATTATCCATTTATTTAAAAAACGGCTGCAGAAAAAAGTGTGCCAACTATAGGGATATCACACTTCTCTCCCATGGATTGAAAATAATGGAAAAAATTATTGAAACCAGACTGAGGGCTCTAATAACCTGTTCTGGAAGAAGAACAGCATAGATATATAGGCCTAACCTATAGAAGAACAACAGACCTGATCTTTGCCCTAAGGATGTTAATGGAACAACACTGGGAAAGAGGGAAAAGACCTAATTGTAGTATTCTTAGACCTAGAAAAGGTATACAATAGTGTGCCTAAACCAGTCATATGGAAATGCCTGAATATCACATTGGCAAGGTCCAGGTGCTGTACCGCAACTGTGGCAACTATGTGTGTGTTGGGGATGGTCATTCAGAATAGTTCAATACCACACAGGGTGTCCAACAAGGGAGCACACATTCACTATTGCTTTTCATTATTGTCACAGACAGTATTCTTAAAAATCTGAAAAGAAAATGAGGTGGAGAACTACACACATTGGTGTTTGCTGACAGTGTAGCCATCTGGGGAAAGACAGATGTGGAGGTAGAAACTAGGCTGGATGAATGAGTAGCAAAGTTCAAACAGCATCAGATGAAAGTAAGCATAACAAGAACTATTGCACTGAAAATAAGTAGGAAAGATACTGGCTGCCGCATAAAGCTTGAAGGTGAAAACATTCAGTGTATACAGGTATTCAGATACCTCAGGATTATGATTTCCAGCAGGGGTAGTGCAGATAAAGAAATAGTAAACAGAGTGGCAAGCAGTTCTACATCTACTTAGGATAACAAAGGGCCTATGAGAACCAAGATGACTCTGTATAAGTCATACATTTTGCCTATTCTCACATACAGTGAATGTGAAATGAAGTTTCTACGAACTACCCTCCAAAAAAAAAACAAGAACCATGTAAGGAACGATGACATCAGAAGGGAACTGGAAGTGGACTCGATAGAATCTCAGGACTTCGAGACTAACATGAAGAGTTTCAATCAATCAATCAATCAATCAATCAATCAATCAATCAATCAATCAATCAATCAATCAATCAATCAATCAATCAATCAATCAATCAATCAATATATGAGACGGAACAACATGGAAATCCATGGTGTGCTGGAAGTACATAATGAAGATGTTTAATTATTTACATCATTATCAATAGCTTAGGTGCGGTGATCAGATGTGACGTGAATAAAAATGATATTGATGTCGCACATAGGTTACCATCCAGAAGCCCAGCATTACCGAGGCCGATAGTTGTGAAGTTTGTGAAGATGGAAGAGGGCCAAATTATTCAGTGCCAAGAAAAGAAGCCCACAAATTTCATCTTGAGCTATTGGTATTAATGCTGCAGACCAGCCGATCTGTATAAACGAACACTTAACTCCCAAAGCAAAGGGACTCTTGAAGAGGCCAAAGGACCTTAGACAAGAGGATTTAAGTACTAATATATGACCAAGAGAAAGGAAAATCTTTGCAAGGAAGGATGACACCTCACACGTAGTAACCATACGGAGCATAGAGGACATCTTAAAATTAGAATTGGTATAACTAGGTTATGTTATTCTTAGTCTAATGGCATGAATTATCTAAAGATGAATACTATAGGTAACTTAGATGATTCAGAGATTCAGTTAAATGATCTGCAAGGAACTAAAACAGAAAATTCATAGCACATATATTCTGTATGTTAATGCTCATAGTTTTCGTAATAAGTGGCTAGAACTGTGCATTCTAATAAAACAAATCCAAGCGTCTGATATTTTAACAATTGTGAAAACATGGCTATATCCTGCAGAAGAGAAATATTTTATGCTAAAAAAACTATGACAGTTATTTTTGCTCTAGAAATTACAATAGGGAAGGTCGAATTCTTATCTATATTAAATCAGAGCACCAAGCCAAAGAATTATTGTCAATTAACTGTATAGATAAACTATACAACATATTATTAATAGAAATCAATGGATTTCAAAGGGAAATACTTATCTTAGCTTGCTTTAACCCACATTATAAATTCAGTAAGTCCGTTCTAAGTGAACTTGAAGAAATATGGAACAAGAATTGTAGGCACTTTTGTGTTACAATTGGGGATTTTAATATTGATAAAATATCACAAAATCAGCAATGTATTGAGTTGAGTAAACTAGGAGAATGCTATGGCCAACTGCTATGTAGTAATATATACCCTATTAGAGTAACAGAAAAAAGTTCTACACTTTTGGATCATATTTATATTAATGCACCCTGTAAAAAAAGTTGTGTATTATGTTTACAGTGACTTCAGTGATCACAATGTACTGGTCTGTGATCTTGACATACCAGTAAGAGATAGTAGTATTTTTAAATATTTCACAACACACACCCTAAAATAGACAATAAAAGCACCAGGAAACTTTCATCTAAAAATCCTTTGATATTTGATGCTAATGACAACTGTGAAACTACTGTTAATAAGTTCATGGGCGCCCATATGGCAGTTTGTAAGGGGAGGGGACCTATACCTGAGGGTACATAGTATTTTAAATATTTTGAAGATAAATGGTGACTTGTTTTCTGCGGTAGAATAATTCCATGGTATATCCTGCCTGTTGGTGGGAGACGGTACTACCACTTCTAGGTAATACTGACTTTTAAATCATTTTTTGAAAGGAAAACACCTGACTACATTAGATTTTTGCCCTTCCCTGAGAGCTAGGAGGGATGGGGGGCGCGGCCCCACCTTGCCCCTGTGTATGGGCACCCTTGAATAAGTTAACTAATCTCTTAGCAGAAGCCAGCATATCCAGTTTAAAGAAAATAACTGAATCAAGACATAAAAACTCAGGATTTCCATGGATGACTCCTGAACTCCTCAATCTCATCTTCTATGTAAATACAATCGTAACAACTGTGTGTCTGTACATTGACTATTTTGGTAAAATTTCCGTAGAGTTATCTGTTTCAGGTGTAATAATGACCATCTGCATAGTTTTTAGCTTTGGTGTCTGTTTGTTTGTCTGCCCTTCTATAACTTGAAAACTACTGGATATATTTCCACCGAACTTCATATTTAGAATCCACCTGTCCTTGGGTAGGTTTTAGGGCAAATATTGTATCTAAATCCCAGAAATGTCTGGGGGTTTATACGAAATCAAAACTGTGATTTTGCACTCCCTTAAAATATACACAACCATACTTAATGGAAATCTACCTCTCTTAATGAAAATGAATTTCTAAACCTTTTTTTCTCATGTGCATCATTTCAATAACAGGATTAATAAGGGAGATATCATTCACGAACCATTTTTCGGTACAAGTCCCACCGGACTTAACGCAAGAGCAGGTGCATGTAAAGAGTACTTCTTACAACTTGAAAACTACTGAAGATATTTGAACCAAACTTTATATTTAGCATCCACCTGTCCAAGGGAAGATTTTAAGGTCAATAACATTTCAAATTCCTGGAGTGGAATGGGGTGGAATATATAAAGTACAAGACCAACCTGACTGGAAATTGACCAAACTTGATGGAAAACCAATTCTAATTTTTTTCTCATGCTCATTTTTTCAACAGGAGGAATTAATAAGGGAGATATCATGAAATCAATCAATCACTACATCTGCATTTAGGGCAGTCGCCCAGGTGGCAGATTCCCTATCTGTTGTTTTCCTATCCTTTTCTTAAATGATTGCAAAGAAATTGGAAATTTATTAAACATCTCTCTTGGTAAGTTATTCCAATCCCTAACTGCCCTCCCTATGAATGAATATTTGCCCCAATTTGTCCTCTTGAATTCCAACTTTATCTTCATATTGTGATCTTTCCTACTTTTAAAGACACCCTCAAATTTATTCGACTGATGTCATTCCACGCCATCTTTCCACTGACAGCTTGGAATATACCGCTTAGCCGAGCAGCTCGTCTCCTGTCTCCCAAGTCTTCCCAGCCCAAAATTTGCAACATTTTTGTAACGCTACTCTTTTGTCGGAAATCACCCAGAACAAATCAAACTGCTTTTCTTTGGATTTCGTCCAGTTCTTGAATCAAGTAATCCTGGTGAGGTTCCCGTACACTGGAACCATACTCTAGTTGGGGTCTTACCAGAGACTTGTGTGCCCTCTCTTTTACATCCTTACTACAACCCCTAAACACCCTCATTACCATGTGCAGAGATCTGTACCCTTTATTTACAATCATATTTATGTGATTACCCCAATGAAGATCTTTCTTTATATTAACACCCAGGTACTTACAATGATCCCCAAAGGGAACTTTCACCCCATCAATGCAGTAATTAAAACTGAGAGGACTTTTCCTATTTGTGAAACTCACAACCTGACTTTTAACCCTCAAGCACACGCGTCAGATCTTAGGACGCAGACACTTGCGTGGGGGTGCTTTCCACCCCACATATCATTCTATTGTAAAATATGAATTACTGTACTAATTGGAGAATTTAAGATAAATTATGTACGAATGACTCTTTCTGCAGGGATCCAGCCAGAATGTACAAGAGCGGAGAGAGCACAGAAAAGTTATTTGTTCATTTCACTAGGAAATAGAATGACCTGGGGTGGATTCCACCCCATACGCGTGTGTTTGAGGGTTAACCCCATTTATCATCATACCATAGCCTACTGTCCATCTCACAACATTATCGAGGTCATTATACAGTTGCTCACAATCTTGTAACTTATTTATTACTCTGTACAGAATAACATCATCTACAAAAAGCCTTATCTCTGATTCCACTTCTTTACATATATCATTGATATATATAAGAAAACATAAAAATCCAATAATACTACCTTGAGGAATTCCCCTCTTAATTATTACAGGGTCAGATAAAGCTTTGCCTACTCTAATTCTCTGGGATCTATTTTCTAGAAATATATCCTACCATTCAGTCACTCTTTTGTCAAGTCCAATTGCACTCATTTTTTCCAGGAGCCTCCCATGATCTACCCTATCAAATGGCTTAGGTAGATCTATTGCGATTCAGTCCATTTGACCTCCTGGATCTAGGATATCTGCTATATTTTGCTGGAACCCCACAAGATGAGCTTCAATGGAATAACCTTTCCTAAACACAAACTGCCTTCTATCAAACCAGTTAGGGTATCAATTTTGCAAACATGTCTAATATAATCAAAAAGAATGCTTTCCCAAAGTTTACATACAATGCATGTCAAACTGACTGGCCTGCAATTTTCAGCTTTAGGTCTATCACCCATTCCTTTATACACAGGGGCTACTATAGCAACTCTCCATTAGTTTGTTATAGCTCCTTAATGCAAACAACAATCAAATAAGTACTTAAGATATGGTACTATATCCCAACCCATTGTCTTTATTATATCCCCCGAAACCTTATTAATTCCAGCTGCTTTCATAGTTCTCAACATCTGTATCTTACTGTAAATGTAATTTTTGTCATAGGTAAATTGTAATACTTCCCTAGTATTAGTCACCTCCTCTATCTGGACATTATCCTTGTAAACAACAATCTTTACATACCGGTACTGCTGAATGAATACTTCTGCCTTTTGAAGATCCTTGCATACACGCTGCCCTTGTTCATTAATGATTCCTGGAATGTCCTTCTTGGAACCTGTTTCTGCCTTAAAGTACCTATACATACTCTTCCTTTTTTCACTAAAATTTGTATGACCACCAATTATGCTTGCCATCATATTATCCTTAGCTGACTTTTTTGCTAGATTTAATTTCTTAATAAGTTCTTTCAATTTCTCCTTACTTCCACAGCCATTTCTAACTCTCTTTCCAACCTGCACCTTCTTCTTAGTCTCTTTACTTCTGTGTTATAATATAGTGGATCTTTACCATTCCTTACCACCTTTAAAGGTACAAACCTGTTTTCACATTCCTCAACAATTGCTTTAAACCCATCCCAGAGTCTGTTTACATTTTTATTTCAATCTATCACCAAAGCTAGCCAGTTCATGTCCTGGTGGTAGGAAAAAAAAATTCATTATTAGTATGTTGGTCGGCAGTGTAGTAGTGTAGTGGTATATACAATTTCAAACACATTCGTAGATTAAATTCCATACCTCTTCGTAGTGGAGTGAGGGTAAACAAAGATGGAGCGGTAACCTTGGATAAAAGACGTTCTGCCACCATCACCATCACCGAATTAAACAATGTTGTACATAAGTTTGTGCAACTCTATATCAGTGTATTGAAAAGGTGGAACCTCTTAACTCTCTTTTTAACATTGTGATTCTCAGTTCAATACGGAACATTTACCAAGTTTCTAACTTTAAATAAATTAAATAACATTGTTACCATCAGATTGCATAGTTCTTTGAGTGATATGGTCGGTTTCTGAGGCTAAGTCCAGCGGACATAGCCCAAAAGGTGTTATACGTGGAGTAGATTCCTCATCTATCTATATAAATCAAATCGTAACAACCGTGTGTCTGTGCATTGACTATTTTGGCAAAATTTTTGTACAGCTTTCTGTTTAAGGGGTAATAATGTCCATCTGCATTTTTTTAGCTATAGTTTCCTGAAAGTCCTAAATTTTGCCCTCCTCGCCCAAAATCAAGATTGCCTCACAATCTGCCACACGAGCTGGAAAATTGAAATTAAACAAAATTATGCATACCCAAATGTACCCAAATTTCACCCCATTAAAATATCGTAACCTATGGAAAATTTCCAAGATCTTTAAATTTTTCACTTTTTATACTGAAGAATGTCGAAATATGGAGGCAATTTAATGACAGTGCAGACCTTCATTTGGAGGTATTTCGCATGTAAACGGTAAGTCCTATCACCAAACGGAAGGCACAATCTCGGTTCAGTTTCGAGTGATCTTCAACCTTGGACTTATAACTTTTTTCATACCTTTTTTTTTTTGCTAGTTGCTTTACGTCGCACCGACACAGATAGGTCTTATGGTGACGATGGGACAGGAAAGGACTAGGAGTGGGAAGGAAGCGGCCGTGGCCTTAATTAAAGTACAGCCCCAGCATTTGCCTGGTGTGAAAATGGGAAACCACGGAAAACCATTTTCGGGGTTGCCGACAGTGGGGTTCGAACCTACTATCTCCCGAATACTGGATACTTTTGTCATATCTGTATCCCTTCTGTATATTTTTGGTGTAGTTTCCTGAAAGTCCTAATTTTTACCCCCCCTCACCCAAAATCCAGATTGTGGCATGATCTGCCAGACGAGCAAGAAAATTGAAATTTGGCAAAATTATACGTTTTAGCCTGTAACGGACAGAAAAATTCCAAGATCTTTAAATTTTTCACTTTTTATCCCCGAAGAATATTAAAATATGGAGGCAATTTTAATTATGAAGCAGACCTTAGTTTCGAGGTATTTCGTGGGATAAACGGGCAGTCCTGTCACATAACGGATGGCACAATCTCTGTTCAATTTGGAGTGTTCTTCAACGTTTGACTTACAACTTTTTGTCATATCTGTATCCCTTATTCGTTAGATTCGTCTCTGTTTCTCGATTTTTAAGTAATTTTGGACTTTTTACATGCATAATTCATACTTTAAATCACTTACAAGAAATATACTGTAGATTTATCAAACTCTACATGAACATTGGCCGACCCAGTACCCATTATGTGAGCCAAACGCTGTGTCACATAATTATCCGAAAAGTAATGAAATGTAAGATAATCTTACACAAATTTCACTCTGTTCAATGTTTCTAACTCAATCTGACCCATGAATAGATGAGATGCAAGAAAATATCATAGGACCAGCCATTTAGGCCCCTAAATACTGCATCTTATGGTACAATCCTTTGTCGATATGATGTACCGTTTATCAGCAGGTAACCTGTAAATGAAGGTCTGCAACATTGTAAACATGCATATACTTTCGCATGTCGATCTGTGTATACTGATTGATGTCGATTTGTAGCGATCGAAAAGGATCTGTCTGCTATTGTAATCAGTACTCCCCAAACCGACTTTGACTGGCAGTTGGAATCGGATCCTTCTCCAACTTCTGTGTAACTGGCTTTAGTAAGGAAGGCCTACCATTATAATGAATAATCCACTTCTCGATTTGACTTGCAGAAGGCAAGGGAGCGTGCAATTTTGTTCAAAACTCCCCTACCCAATTGTGTCTGGCTGTAGGCCAGGGTGCCCGCCATTATAAACAAATATACCCATCAAAAATGTGACTAGCATTAGGCATAGTGGCCTGCTATTTTAATAGAAACTCACCAACTCTGTGTGACTGGCAGTAAGCTGGCTGGCAGAAGGGAAAAGGACCTGTCATTATAATGATAATGGCACAACTCAATTTTGACTGGTAGTAGGGAAGTTACCTGCCATTATAATAAAAACTCCTCAACTGTAATCTGTATGGAAGTAGGAAAGGGGGCCTTCCATTGTAACGAAAACTCCCTAAATCGATTGTGACCGCGCAGTAGGCAATGGGGCCTGCAATTATAATGTAAACTTCCTAAGTCGATTGTGAATGGCAGTAGGCAAGTGAGCCTGCTGTTATCGTCACAACTCTGCAACCAACACTTTATATTGAAAACAATGTATGTGGACCTCCCCGTGCTATTTCTCGGATAACACTAAGGGACATGTACTTCTGCCAATGTATTTTACTTCGTTTGAACAAACAACACAGTGGACTGTGCTATGTGGCATCTCCTCAAAATAACCTCATCCACGACTTAGCAATTTTAAAACAATCTTATTTACTGCATGTACAGTATTTACTTCGATATCCATATACAATGTAGAATACCGTCATGAAGCACGGGTACATTTGCTAGTAAAATATAAAAATTAAATATATGGGAAAATCAAGAGATAGCATTATAGGTTGGGAAGGGGATGCCAGTATGTCTCAGAATATCTAAAAGATGAATATAAAATACTCTGTAATAAGGTCACTAAACTTAAAAGAGAAGCTGAAAGTTCTTATTATAGTAACAGGTTAGTTTCTAGTAAAAATCCCTGGAAATTAGTTAACGAGATACTTCAAACAACAAATAACAACAATAGAGATATTCAACTAAAATTAATAGTAGTATAATCACCAATCCCTGCGATATTTCAACAACATTAAATTAATATTTTACTAGTACTGGTCAGGATCTAGCTGTTAATTTGCCTACAACCAATACCAGTAATCCATATAAATATCACACAGCTCCAAGAAATTCTTTATTCTTGTACCCAACTGACAACAAAGAAGTAGCAAGTATGATAAAAGAACTAAAAAATTCCAGTTGTTGCGATTGTTATGGTTTAAGCAACACAATTCTCAAACAGTTATCAACTGAATTAGTTCCATACATCGCTGCATTTATGAACAAATCGCTAGCTGAAGGTACAGTTCCTACATTTTTAAAAATTGCCAAAGTTATACCCATCCATGAAGGCTTAGAAAAATTAGACATAAACAATTACTGATCAATCTCTATTGTGCCCATTTTAGCCAAAACATTAGAAAAAGTAGATAAAATATGATTATTGAAATTCCTTCTTAAGAATAATTACTGTACTTTTATAAATATCAATATGGCTTTATTCCAAATTCCAGCACATACAGTGCTGTTGAGGAAATTATCATTAGACTGCAGGAAGCTCTTGATTCACAAAAATTAGCTTCTGGGTTATTTATAGACTTAAGAAAAGCCTTTGACATAGTTGATCACGAGATCATGATCAGAAAACTGAAAGACACAGGAGTAAGAGGTGTAGCAATGAACTGGTTTAAGAATTATCTCAGCGATCGATCACAGTTCGTTTCATATAAAAATGCTAAAAGGTTTCAGGGTTCAG
Source organism: Anabrus simplex (assembly GCF_040414725.1). Lineage (NCBI taxonomy): Eukaryota > Metazoa > Arthropoda > Insecta > Orthoptera > Tettigoniidae > Anabrus > Anabrus simplex. Next base: position 1,379,200,133 of record NC_090265.1, read on the forward strand.
TACTGTGTCCAAATTTATTTCTAATATTTGTGAATTATATAGGCTCCCTAAAATTACAAGGACAATTATCTCTTTTTGCAGATGATACAAATATTTTCTATGTTGGTACCTCTGCTAAAGAACTTGAGGTAAAACTGCAGTATGACATTAGCTTATTACAAACTTGGCTTTCAAACAATAGACTATCCACTAATTTTAGCAAGACCAACTACATGATTTTTCACAAGCCCTGATGTGCAACTCCTCTTGATCTTACATTAACTTTTTCGATCATCCTTTACCAAGAGTACAATTTACTAAATTTCTAGGTTTAAAAATAGATGAAATGCTTGACTGGAATGAGCAAGTTAAAACCATATGCAAAGAAATAACTCCAGCAAGTGGAGTGCTTCACAGACTAAGATATAAATTCAACCATATGTTTTTAAAATCTATTCATCATGCTTTCATTGAAAGTCACCTGACTTATATGTTGGGCCCGGATTTATATGCATGCAAATATGCACTAAAAAGTTAGAATATATGCACGGAAAATAAGGAAATATGTTCTTAAAATCATGCAATTTTATTCACTTAGGCCTACCTATTTACAGGTATCATTTATTGCAAAAAGAAGCATGACAATAGGTAACTAGTAGTCTTTCAATGTTCTCTGGAGACAAACTATGTCTATTGTCCATCAAAATGTGTTTATAGGCTGAGAATGATCGTTCTACAGTAACTGATGTGATTAGACAATACTTATACATGGGCACCAACGTTTCAGGGTATACATCTGGCAAAGATACCCTAGTTTCATTCAAGTATTGACTAATTAACTTAATCTTCTTCAGTGCTGGGTTCAAATTTAACACCTTTTCGAACTTGCATTTAATCTTCTCTCCAATTTTGCCTGGAGTGGAATTCAATGAAGATGCAGCTTTCTCAACGAGATCAAGTGATTCATGGAGGGAAGTACCTAAGATTCTAAGCTCTCAATGGCTTTTGGAAGTTTAAAAAAATGTGCATGGATTAAATTCACATCTTGATAAACAGTAGCAGTTTCAAACACAACTTTTGCATCACAGACACATGCATTATGCTCATCTTCAAGTTTTGTAACCACTTCTTTCACTTCATTAAAAATTTTGCGATAAAGTGATACTGCAGATAACCAGGAACTTCAATCTTTGTAGAACTGGACACGAGCTGGTGCTTTCGGAAACAGTTTCTTCCTACATCTAATTAAATTGTTAAAAAATGAAAATAAAAACTTACAACCTGCTTTCCAGTCTTTGACCGGGTCAGGGTTGTAATGTCTGAACCATATGTAGTCTGTTAGTACGATGGGGTCGCCACTCCCAAAGTGATATATTAATGACTGATAGATCCTATGAAATGAGAATGGAGAGTGTTGCTGGATTGAAAGATGACAGGGAAAACCGGAGTACCCGTAGATAAACCTGTCCCTCCTCCGCTTTGTCCAGCACAAATCTCACATGGAGTGACCGAGATTTGAACCACAGTATCCAGCGGTGAGAGGCCGACACACTGCCGTCTGAGCCATGGAGGCAATTAAATTGTTAACAGCTGGAAACTGTGCATGTATTTCTTCTGCAATGCAGTGTAATCCATGCGCTAAACAGGTTACGTGTATGAGTTTTGTATAAAATACTTAGAGGGCCTTTGCTGCTTTCAACATATACGAAGCTGCATCTGTGAGCAGTACAAGCACTTTACAACAATTATTCTCAATTTCAGATGGCCACAATAGTTGCAGAGAATCATTCGCAAATCTTGCTATTGTGCTATGGTTGGTTTTCTCTAGTACTTTACAAGCAAGAAGATGTGGCTTACCGGGTTCATCTGGATGTAACTTATCAACCACGAAATTTGCTATGTAACGGCCACATGAATCTGTTGTCTCATCCACCGATATGCGCACACAGTTCCTTCCGATGTCAGAACGGATCAATTCTAGGGTAGATTCATATATAGGATTTAGGTAATTCTTCCTAAGTGTTGATTCATCTGGTATTTTTTAATTTACACAATATTTCTTGAGAAATGATTGCAGAACTGGATTGTTAATTTATTCCATGGAATGTTGCTGCATACGAAAGCAGATCATTTGAAAGTTTATTAAGAACTAGCAAGATACCCGTGCTTCGCTACGGTATTGTACTGAAATTTATAATTGAATGCTTATTGTTTTAGATATATAATCCGCCGAAATTCGCGATCTGACTCGTTTTCTGTGAGAATCCACCAAAATTCCCGATCTGACTCGTTTTCTATTAGATTACGGCACGTTTCCTCCCATTTTTCAATCTTCCTTTCCAGCAATCGATTTCGTACTTCCCGGGCTAGGCTCAGGTATTCCTCCCGGTCAGTTGGCTCCGTAAATCTTTGCCATCTTTTCCTATAATCATTTTAATATGTATAAAATCCTTCAGGAGATCCGGCGTGGTGTCATATTGGGTGCTTTGGCGGCACTGAACCCGCGGCCGGACTGCATTCTTAGTCATTACCCGTCCAGGAGCCGTTTCCAGCGCGATCCGCACATTTGACGACGGTCCGGAACATTATTATTATTATTATTATTATTATTATTATTATTATTATTATTATTATTATTACTATTATGTGTTGCTGGAAAGGCTGATGACAGGGAAAACCGGAGTATCCGGAGAAAAACCTGTCCCACCTCCGTTTTTTCCAGCACGAATGTCACATGGAGTGACCGGGATTTGAACCACGGAACCCAGCTGTGAGAGAGGCCCGCGCGCTGCCGCCTTAGCAAAGGAGGATACTTATAAGTACATTAAGAACAGTAAAATCAATGGGTTCACCTCCTTCTACACCCCACCGCCGTTAAGTTTATTTACCGGCAACCCCCCCCCCCCAAAAAAAAAAATTAAAAGAAGGCTTGTTTCTTTATGTTTAAAGGAGATTCCAAACACCAATGTTCACGTCTATTGCCGTCAGTTTTGAGATATAAGTATCCCCATAAAAATAATTTATTTTTTTCACTTCATCTCACACTACTCCCCCCCACCCGTAAGTGAATTTTCCCGCAAAAAATACTTGCTTCTTTAATAGTAAAAGATCTTCTAAATACCAATTATCACGACTCTAACTTCTTCAGCTTTTGATTTATGTGTCGTCATGAAAGGAATTCAACTCCTTTACACTCCCACCCTCCAAGATGGTTTCCCCACCGAAACGCGTTTTTCTTTGTTTTTAAAGGAGATCTAAATACGAATTTTCACGTCTGTAACAACTTTAGTTTTTATTAGATGTTTGCATTCTCATACAATTAAGTCAATTAAATTTTCAATACTTTCACCCCCCCCCCCCCCTCATTGGATTTTCCGAGAATACGTGTTTCTTTACTTTTAAAGCAGATTGCAAATATCGAATTTCACGTCTGTAACATCTTCATTTTTGAGATATCAGTAGCCTAATTAAAAGAATTCAACACCATTTTCAGTCACTCTTACCCACCCCCCACCACCCAAGTGGTATTTCCGAAAAATAAAAATACACGATTCGTTATGTTTAATAGAGATAAAAAATACCATTTTTCACTTCTGTAACATGTTAAGTTTTTTTAGATATACTGTAAAAATTCTCATTTTAAAATTTCACCACTTTTGAGTTCCCCTTAGGTGGATTTCCAAAAACAAATCACCTATGTTTCTTTACATTTACAGGAGATTCCAAACACCCACTTTTTACGTCTGTAACATTTTACGTTTCCAAGATATTCTGTAGATATAGTCTTTCAAAAAATTCACCCAATTTGTCACTCCTGTTTAACCGCCATTAATTGGATTTCCAAAAACTAAAAAATACGTGTTTCTTTATTTTTAAAGGAGGTCCCATATACAAATTTTCGGTTCTGTAATATCTTCAGGTTCTGAAATATAAGTATCCTCATTAAAGGCATTCAACCCATTTTTCACCCTTTTACACCCCTCCTATTGGGATTTACAGGAAACAAAAAAATACGTGTTCCTTTATTTTTAGAGGAGATTCTAACTACCAATTTTTACATCTGTAAATTTTTAAGTTTTAAGATGTAAACACACTCATTTCTAAAAATTCACCCCCCACTTTCAACCCCCAATATTTATATCTTCAAAAAACGAAAAAATACGTGTTTCTTTACTTTTAAAGTAGATACCACATACCAATTTTCAGGTCTGTAATATCTTCAGGTTCTGAAATATAAGAAGCCTCATTAAAGGCATTCAACCCATTATTCACCCTTTTACACCCTTCCTATTGGGATTTTCCGAGAACAAAAGATTACGCGTTTCTTTATTTTTAAAGGAGATTCTAAATACCAATTTTTACATCCATACACTTTAAAAGTTTTGAGATATAGATACACTCATTTTAAAAAATCACCCCCTTTTCACCCCCCCCCCCATTAATTGGATTTTCGAAAAACAAAAAAATACGTGATTCTTTATTTTTTAAAGAGATCCCAAACATCAATTTTCAGGTCTGTAATATCTTCAGGTTCTGAGATATAAGTAGCCTCATTAAAGGCATTCAACCCCTTTTTCACCCATTTTTACGATTCCTATTGCGATTTTCAAAAAACCAAAAAATACGTGTTTCTTTATTCTTAATGAAGATTCTAAATATCAATTTTTACATCTGCAAACTTTAAAAGTTTGGAGATATAAATTCACTCATTTTAAAAATTCGCCCCCTTTTCACCCTCCCATTAATTGGATTTTCCAAAAACAAAAAAATACGTGTTTCTTTATTTTTAATAGAGATCAAAAGTACCAAGTTTCAGGTCTGTAACATCTTCAGTTTCTGAGATATAAGGACCGGTATCCTGATTAAAGGCATTCAACCCATTTCCCCACATTTTCACCCTTTTTCATCCCTCCTATTGCGATTTTCTGAAAACAAAAAAATACGTGTTCCTTTATTTTTAAGGAAGGTTCTAAATACCAATTTTTACAGCTGCAAACTTTAAAAGTTTGGAGATATAGATTCACTCATTTTAAAAATTCACCCCCTTTTCACCCTCCCATTAATTGGATTTTCCAAAAACAAAAAAATACGTGTTTCTTTATTTTTAAAAGAGATCAAACGTACCAATTTTCAGGTCTGTAATATCTTCAGTTTCTGAGATATAGGTACCGGTATCCTGATTAAAGGCATTCAACCCATTTTCCCCATTTTCACCCTTTTTCACCCCTCCTATTGGGATTTTCTGAAAACAAAAAAATACGTGTTTCCTTATTTTTAAAGACGATTCTAAATACCAATTTTTACATCTGTAAACTTTTAAAGTTTTGAGATATAGAGCAACTCATTTTAAAATTTCACCCCCGTTTTCACCCCCTTAGCGAAGGAATATCCCAAAATCCTCTCTTAGCGAGCACCTACGTCTTAATATGAATATATCCCCAAAATTTCATCTCTTTATGTCCAGTAGTTTTGGCTCGGCGATGATGAATCAGTCAGTCAGGACAAGTTATTTTATATATATATAGATTCAGGACTTGGGCTTTACCTGCGTCTGAAGTAGTTGTTGTGGTGTGCTGTTCTTCTCCTCCTTTCCTTTAATATGTGCAGTTGTTTTTGAATGCTGTTCAAGCCGAAATTTCTTTTCACATTTCACTTCCTTTGAGCAAACGTGGCAGTACATGGTGACACTATCTGTTGAATAGTCCCTTTTACCTGACACTCACTGATTTAGTAAATCTCTTCTGGTGCTCTTTTCTTTAGGCATTTTTAGAAACTAACACTTTCAAAAATTGAGATGCAGGGCATTAAATTGGAATGTAACTAGTGAACTGAAGATACTTCTGTCCTGACCGAGTGCCCAAACCCCTGAGATTATTATCTGCTGTGGTAGAGAAAGGAATTCATGGAAGTCCAGCCTGCCTTCCCACACCTAAGCCATGTCCTCCCATGAGTTCTAATTCCTGCCAGTTACAAGTTGTGAGCCCCTGAGATACCTCTCTAGCATTTAGGAATTGGCTGTGGCCTTAATTAAGGTACAGCCCCAGCATTTGCCTAGTGTGAAAATGAGAAACTCGGAAAACCATCTTTTGGGCTGCCGACAGTGGGGTTCGAACCCACTATCTCCCGAATAATGGATACTGGCTGCACTTAGGCGACTGCAGCTGTTGAGCTCAGTTAGCCTATTTTAAAACTATATCTATTCACTTGAACAGATGTTGTAAAAAATGTTTTTTGTATCCATCACTTTTTTCACTATATGTGATATTCTGCTTGTCTACTAATAAAAAGTTTTTGAAAATAATGTTTCTTTTGTCACGTGACACTTATTATTGCATGTGACGTATTTCACAGGCTATGCATAGCCGACATCAAATGTAGGAGGTGGTCATAAAATGTGACTGGATGTGTATGATGACATGCATGTATGTACGTACTAGCTGATGTACCCGTGCTTCGCTACGGAATTCTACATTGTATACAGAATTCTAGGTTAGGTAGTGTACACGTTGTGAGCAAGATTGTATTATATTGCATAGCAACGTTACCCTAGAAACGCGACGGGGAAGTCACCAAACGTCTTTTCTCACATGAAAACTGGGCTAGGGAGTTTTCATTATGATGGTAGGTCTGCTTTTTTTACTATTTGTTTTACGTCGCACCAACACAGATAGGTCTCGTGGCGACGATGGGATAGGAAAGGCCCAGGAAGTGGAAGTAAGCGGGCGTGGCCTTAATTAAGGTACAGCCCCGGCATTTGCCTGGTGTGAAAATGGGAAACCATGCAAAACCATCTTCAGGGCTGTCGACAGTGGGGCTCGAACCCACTATCTCCCGATTACTGGATACTGGCCGCACTTAAGCGACTGCAGCTATCGAGCTCGGTTGCTTGCCTACTATCAGTCACAATCTGTGAATTGTAGTACTATAATTTGGAATAGGCCTAAACTGTAATTCTAGACCAGGTCATACTACTATTATTAACTGAGCCTCTGCCAAATCTGTACACTTCTCATTCAAAACAGCGAGTCAGAGTAGGGAGCGAATAGCTGGAATACTGATGAACCGGTGTGTTACGTACCAGCAGTATCAGGCAATGTATGAACCAGAGGAATGGCATGCTAAAGAAAAAAAGTTTTCCAACTCCCCAACTCTTTCCCGCCAATATTGAGTCAGGCTGTTATACTCGGTACGCAACAGCAATCCCATCTATCGGAGTTGAGGGCACGATAAGAGGCAAGGAACATTACAACAAACAATGGTCAATGTAATGTTATTGTTTATCAATGTTATGCGCTTTTGATATTGTAGGCCTTCGCATTTAGTTTTCTTCCAAATCTGAAATACTACTCTTATCACAGTCGGTACTGAATAAAACACAAATTCTCTATAACTTTTGTTATGTAGTACTTTTCTATAGGAGCAATAATAAAAGGTATTTAAAAATTAAATTTTAGGCGCCTACCCCTAAACTACCATTTCACCCAGGTTCAGTAAAATTGTTTATAGCTTAGACTACAGTTTTTTCTTCCCCGACTCTATATACCGTTTTTCATTAAATTCTGTTCACCTATTTTCTCGTGGCTCGGCCTTGATGTGGACTTAGCAACAAAAATCGAAATTCATGAATATCAGTGTTATCATAGCCGGTACGGTAAAATTGTATAAGACATAAATGATCGGAAATTTAATTCTATGTAACGTTAGTTATGTAGTATTTATCGACAGGACCACTTAAAATATAAATATTTGAGAATTTAATTTTAGGCCTTCCCCTAAACTACCATTTCACTGAGCGTGAATAAAATGATTTATAGCCTAGATTATAGTGGCTCATCCCCTGACTTTACATACCGATTTTCATTAAATTCTCTTCAGCCGTTTTCAAGTGATGCGTGTACAGACAGACGGACAGACAGACAGACAGACAGACAGACAGAAATTACGGAAAAGAAAAATGCATTTCCTTGTTACTGTGGACATGAACGATACAGAAATACCACTTTTTTCAAATTCTGAGCAATGTACAGACAAAACTCTTAGTTTATATATATAGATGTATGTATGTATGTATGTATGTATGTATGTATGTATGTATGTATGTATGTATGTATACTGTTATTAGGTGGTTAATTGCCCAAACAACTCAAACGAAATGTATAGGCAACATCATTCTTTCTTTTCTTTTTTTACACTAGGGGTTTAGGAGAAATAGTTATTTGAAAAACTTTCTCTTGAGATTTTATTCTATTTTAAGTTAAAATAAGTATTGACAGTCTTATCAGCTTTTTAAATTTTGTGTGTTGCAGCTCTTTCAATCTACAGTTTATAAGAACAAAACTGGTAAGTATGAGACATCCACTTATCGTATCAGCAAGTCAGCATGGCTCAAGGAAGAGGACCACCCACATGTATCAGCCGTAAATCAGCGAGTTGCAGATATGACTAACCTGAATGTTAAAACAGCTGAGGAACTACATGTTGGCAACTATGGTATTGGAGGGTATTATGGACCTCATACAGATTATTTTGAGGTAAGGGATATTATTGTAATCTTTTGGGCAAAAGTCGAAGTTTCAAATCTTAGAGCTGCATACTGTATGCAAGAAATGGTGAAAAATGGAGAGAATCTATTATCTTATTGTAGAATACTACAGGTACATTCTTTTAGAGAAAAGCAGGCTTGTAGATTTACATGATTTTATTATTGTTGATATCGTAAGACAAAGGACTCTGAAAAAACAAAATTACCAACACACACACACACACACACACACACACACACACACACACACGCACACGCACGCACCTTCCTCAAAGTTTGAAGTTCATGAGAAAAGAAAGATTTTTAAATTCTCTAATCAGGATAATAGGTAGGTCTACGTGGTGGAAGAGTGTTCACTCAATCATCAATGATCAGCATTTAGGGTTGTCGCCCAGGTGGTGGATTCCCTACAAATTGTTTATACCTTTTTCTTAAACATTTTCAAAGAACTTGGAAATTTATCAAACATTTCCCTTGATAAATTATTACAATCCCTTTTTCTTCATCCTGTAAATGAATATACGCCCCAATTTATCCTCACGCATCCCAGAATGATATTACTAGGCCCGTTTCCATTAACCATTATGTTCTCTTTATGCTTGTTATATTTGTCACAACAACACTGTGGAACATGATATGATGTTAGATTTCAGAAAATGAAGTTACTTCTTTTATTTTACACTTATCCTTTGAATTATATAAAATTCTTTTGGGAAGTTCCTTTGTTGATAATCTACAAAATTTCAAATAATAATTATTAAATTTTCTCTCGTTCACAGTTCGACTTTGACTAATGACACATTCTAAACGATTTTGGTCATCTGTGCATATATTGTTTATGAACCTGAATAGATCTTCAAGAAAGGCATTATTATCTCGGATAGCAAAATCTTGTTGAACAATTGCTTTTACAGGGGTGAGTTACGCGATGCATACTTTTCTTTGAAGTATTTGACCCACTTTTTAGCACTTGTTAAGTGTATTATCTTGAATAATATAAGATCATTTTTCACATAGTAGCCATATTTATTTATAAACATAATCTCCATCAATTTTGAGTACAAAGTTATGTGCAGTTTTGACTTTACAAATACAACTCTTTGTTGTACATTAAACAGCACTAAATTTCCCTTAGCCTGTTTATTATATCTAATTAAAATTAAAATACTGGCTACCGGCCATAATCAAAATAGCATTGATATTTATGGCTCTGATATGGTACCAATTAGTTAGCAACCCTACACAGGCCCTCCACTTTTGCATGAAATTAGAAATGAGTGTACCGAGCTCGATAGCTGCAGTCGCTTAAGTGCGGCCAGTATCCAGTATTCAGGAGATAGTAGGTTCGAACCCCACTGTCGGCAGCCCCGAAAATGGTTTTCCGTGGTTTCCCATTTTCACACCAGCAAATGCTGGGGCTGTACCTTCATTAAGGCCACGGCCACTTCCTTCCCAGTCCTAGCCCTCCATGTCCCATCGTCGCCATAAGACCTATCTGTGTCGGTGCGACGTAAAGCAACTAATTGGAGAAATGAGTGTCTTTTATGAAATTCATTTTGCATTGGATACATGGTGTCAGATGGTGACAGATTCCCTATCTGTTGTTTTCCTAGCCTTTCCTTAAATGATTGCAAAAAAAATTGGAAATTTATTGAACATCTCCCTTGGTAAGTTATTCCAATCCCTAACTCCCGTTCCTATCAACAAACAAACATTTGCCCCAATTTGTCCTCTTGAATTCCAACTTTATCTTCATATTGTGATCTTTCCTACTTTTAAAGATACCACTCAAGCTTTTTGTCTACTAATGTTATTCCACGCCACCTCTCCACTGACAGCTTGGAACATACCACTTATATTAAAATTTAAAATAGTTTAAATACAATACAGTTCAATACAATACAGTCTGTATAATTAGGATACAATTATTACATACCATATTGTTTAATATGGGACATGTTTCGCTTGACATCGCAAGCATCTTCAGCCATTAAATACTCTTAAGTTAGGTCAGGGCCCTGAGTCAGATGTTAAGACTATCCCTTAACATCTAATAGTTTATAATAATATTGTAAATAATGGTCATTAGTACTCCAAAGTGATGGAAGTTATGCTAATTTTAAATAAAGTCATAAGAACTTTAATAAGATATTTGTTTAGTTGCCATCATAAAGGAGGATATATATCCTCTGTAGATTGGAATTCTTTTTAATTACATGTAGATTACAAGCTAAACGATATTCTAAGAGAGAAGCAATTACATTTAGATAAAAAACTCCCCCTTTTAAAAGAAAATCAATCATAGTCTCCAAAAAAAGATTGTTGGTTACAAGGGTAATGTCCAGATAGGGGAGGTGACTAATACTAAAGAAGTATTAAAATTTACCTATGACAGCAATGACATTTACAGTAAGATACAAAAGTTGAAAACTAGAAAAGCAGCTGAAATTGATAAGGTTTCTGGGGATATACTAAAGACAATGGATGGGGATATAGTACCATATCTGAAGTACTTGTTTGATTATTGTTTGCATGAAGGAACTTTATCAAATGCACAGAGAGTTGCAATAGTACCCCCTGTATATAAAGGAAAGGGTGACAGACATAAAGCAGAAAATTACAGGCCAGTCAGTTTGACGTGCATTGTATGTAAGCTTATTATATAAGCTGATTATATAAAACGTGTTTGCAAAATCAATAACTGGTTCGATAGAAGGCAGTTTGGGTTTAGGAAAGGTTATTCCACTGAAGCCCAACTTGTAGGATTCCAGCAAGATATAGCAGATATCCTGGATTCAGGAGGTCAGTTGGACTGTATCGCAATTGACCTGTCTAACGCATTTGATAGGGTAGATCATGGGAGACTACTGGCAAAAATGAGTGCAATTGGACTTGACAAAACAGTGACTGAATGGGTGGCTCTGTTTCTAGAAAATAGAACTCAGAGAATTAGAGTAGGTGTCCCTGTAATAATTAAGAGGGGAATTCCTCAAGGCAGTATTATTGGACGTTTATGTTTTCTTATATATATATATATATATATATATATATATATATATATATATCAATGATATGTGTAAAGAAGTGGAATCAGAGATAAGGCTTTTTGTGAGGTTATTCTTACAGAGTAATGAATAAGTTACAAGATTGTGAGCAACTGCAAAATGACCTTGATAATGTTGTGAGATGGACAGTATGCAATGGTATGATGATAAACGGGGATAAAAGTCAGGTTGTGAGTTTCACAAATAGGAATAGTCCTTTGAGTTTTAATTACTGCATTGATGGGGTGAAGGTTCCCTTTGGGGATCATTGTAAATACCTAGGTACTAATATAAGGAAAGATCTTCATTAGGGTAACCACATAAATACGATTGTAAATAAAGGGCACAGATCTCTGCACATGGTAATGAGGGTATTTAGGGGTTGTAGTAAGGATGTAAAGGAGAGAGCATATTTGTCTCTGGTGAGACCCCAGCTAGAGTATGGTTCCAGTGTATGGGACCCTCACCAGGATTACTTGATTCAGGAACTGGAAAAAAATCCAAAGAAACGCAGCTCGATTGGTTCTGGGCGATTTCCGACAAAAGAGTTGCGTTACAAAATTGTTGCAAAGTTTGGGCTGGGAAGGCTTGGGAGAAAGGAGATGAGCTGCTCGATTAAGTTGTATGTTCCGAGCTGTCAGCGGAGAGATGGCGTGGGAGGACATCAGTAGACGAATAAGTTTGGTGGTGTCTTTAAAAGTAGGAAAGATAATAATATGAAGGTAAAGTTGGAATTCAAGAGGACAAATCGGGGCAAATGTTTGTTTATAGGAAAGGGAGTTAGAGATTGGAATAACTTACCAAGGGAGATGTTCAATGAATTTCCAATTTCTTTGCAATCATTTAAGAAAATGCTAGGAAAACAACAGATAGGGAATCTGCCACCTGGGCAACTGTCCTAAATGCAGATCAGTAGTGATTTAAATAAGTGCACTGAAACTAGAATTCCTTCTCTCAGCAACACACCAGCAATAACTTAACTAATGCAATTTTCTCAAAAAAGGAAATGAAACTCTTAAACAAGGGATCAAAACATAACTGGCCTAGTATACAAAAAGAAAGTGATATCATCACGGCCATAGCAGAGACTGAAGCCAATATTTCCGAACTCCCTTTGGAATTACAAAACGACACTAGATACAATGTAAATAAGAAACTATCAACATTAACGGAAGGATTAAATAAAAATACTGATTTCAACAACACTAAATATATTAAGGATATAAAAACAAAATAAATATTGACAACATACTATAATAGTATATAAAGCTGATAAAGGAGGAACTATGGTTTTATTAAATAAAAAAGATTATATTAAAAAACAGGAGGTTTTTCCAAGTGCTAAATACAGAATAGGCAAAACAGACCCCACAATAAGAATCCAGCCAAATTTAAAAACACTATTAAAAATGCTACATTTTTAATCAATGAGCAAGAACAACAAAATCTAATCCTTATGAACCCCATTACTCCCACAGCCAGAGCATGACCAAAATTGCATTAAAAAAAATACTCCCATATGTCCAATCATCAATTGTAGAAACAGCCCAACTTACAAAACATCCAAATATATCCATAAATTTCTCAAAATCATTACATTTTAAAGTAATTCCCTTTAAAGAATTCAGTAGAATTCTGTGATATTTAAAAACATTATCCTTACCACTCAATCACATTATATGCTCTTTTGAGATTACTAACATGTACTCTAATGTATCAACCAAAGAAACAGTAAATATCATCAAAGACAAACTCAGTAAACATAGTAAACTTAGCAAGCTTGAAATAGAAGTTTTCTTAAGAATCCTAAATTTTGTGTTAAAGAATAATTATTTTACTTTTAATGGTAAAATTTACCATCAGGATAGTCTGACTATGGGAGACCCCTTATCTGGCATCTTAGCCGACATATACCTAGATTCCTTACAACATCATAAAATATCAACAAATATAAAAGGTCTCAGCCTTTGGCGCAGATACATAGATGGTGCTGGAAGTAAGATGGCGACTACTGTGTGTGAGTCTGTGATATCCGTAGTAGATAATGGTGTAAGATGCAGTGAAAAATGTGGCAGATGCAGAAGAGTAGTTAAAAATGGGATTCTGTGTCGTAAGTGTGATGAATGGTACCATTTTCGTTGTGCAAATATTGTAAATAGGACTGATATTGAAGAAAGTGAGTTGCTGTGCCCCGAGTGTAAACAAACCAAAAGTGAGGCAGAACAACAAGAAAGAGAGACATACGAAATTATAATTAAGATTTTAGGAGTGCTACAAGAAGATTTATAAGCTCTGAAACATGAAAATGAAAGCTTAAAGGACAGAATAAAGAAACTGGAAGATAAAGAAGACATTGGAGAAGAAAGATCGCCGTGGACGGAAGTGACGCGTAGCCATTTTAGGCCTAATGTTAAACATTTGGGAGAAACTACGTACAAATTAAAACCGGGAAAAAACTCTTTGCAGTGCCAAAATAGATTTCAGTTACTTCAGCAAGTTCCAGAAGAAGACATACCAAGTTTTCCAAATAATTTTAAATCCAGTGGAGGTAAGCTACAGAAGAAGAAAACCTACCGGAAGTCAAGATCGCCAAAGATTCATCTCTACGCAGACAGTCAAGGGCGGGGTATGGCAGAAGGCATCAAGGATGAGCTGCAGAATCCGGAAACTGAGGTTTTAGGGCTAATAAAACCAGGAGCCAAAACTGAAGACGTCCTTTCAAGTTGTGATCCTGTGTTACAGAAGGACAATTATGTGGTAATTGTTAGTGCTACAAATGACATTGCTGCAAATGAAGGTGAGGAACTAATTATGACTCTCAGAGGTAAGATTTCGAAACTACCTGATTCAAAAGTAATTGTGGTTAATGTGGCACCCAGGTATGACCTTTTAGAGGACTCATGTGTGAACAAAGCTGCACATGATGTAAATATAAAAATCAAGAGATTATGTAAGAGTTTTAGAAATGTCTATGTAGTAGATACTTTAGGTCTTGGCAGGCAAATGTTCACTAGGCATGGGTTACATCTGAATGGTAATGGAAAAGCAAATCTCTGTAGACACATTGCTACAATTATCAACAGAGATTTGCAAACTAATCTGTACTTAAGAAAACCCATACCACTAAACTGGCACATACAGGGAAACTTGCCAGAAAACCCAGACCCTTAAATCAAGATATATGTACAAGGATCTGGGTTCCAGAGACGTTCTCAACTCGTGAGTCAAACGTTACCCAATTGCAACAGTCAAGTTTTAGGGAGAAAGGAGGTCTGAAATTGCTCTTGGTAAACTGTCAGAGTGTAGTAAATAAACAATTAAAATTCGGTACATTGATGGAATCTTATGAGACTGATGTGGTGATAGGAGTAGAATCATGGTTGAGAGAAGGGGTGGGTAATAGAGAAGTATTTCCAGAAGGGTACACAGTCTATCGTAGAGATCGAGGAAATAAAAAGGGAGGGGGTGGGGGTGTTTAATCTGGTGAAGGAAACTTATTGTTCACATGAATGGTTTACCGATGAACGGGATGAAATATTAGGGAAAAAATTAGTTTGTGATAATATGAAGGAGGTGGGAATTATAGGAACATACAGGCCTGGAAGAGAGGAAAGAGACATGGAAATATTTGAGAAAATAATAGATTATACTCATAAAAACAATAATAATGATATGGTAATAATAGGGAGAGACCTAAACTTGCCTGAAGTTGAATGGAATGGAGCTGCAAGTGAAGCCCATGAACAGAAACTGGCAAATAAGTTAATTTGGGAGGGAGGATTTACACAAGTAGTACAAGAATCGACTCGTCTCAATAATTTACTAGATGTATTCTTGGTTAAACCATGGGAAATTGTTGATAAAACTGAGGTAATTGAAGGAATAGGTGACCATAAGGCTGTAATAATGGATGTAGGACTTGTACCAAAAATGCTTAATAAGAGGCTCACAAAAGACAATAAATTATACAGAAAAACTAAAGTTGATGAATTTGGGACTTACCTTAAATCACAATTCAGTTGTTGGATAAGTGAAGGGAATAATGTGGATACACTTTGGGCTAAATTTAAAGGAATCATTTGGGAAGGAGAGAAGAGATTTGTACCTGTTAAGAAGGGTAAAATGACCTCAGACCCTGTTTATTATACAAGTGAAATAAGAAAATTAGAAAGAAAATGTAGAATAGTAAACAGGAAAATCAAAGAGGGTAGGGAGAATAGAGAAACTAGAAAACAGCTAATGAGGGAACTGAATAGAGTAAAAAAGGAAGCAAAAGATAATTATATGAATGGCATTCTTCAAGAGTGTAATGACCACAAAGGGAAATGGAAAAAGCTGTATTCATATATTAGGAATCAAAAAGGAAAAGGAATCCGAATTCCTACAATGGTGGGAGAAGGGGGTGAACACTATTTAACAGATACTGAGAAAGCAAACCTCTTCAGTAGGGAATTCAGAGATTCAATAGAAGTTTGTCAGGACTTGGAAACCATAACAGAAGATAGAGAGGGAGAGACACATAGGGAAACAAGAATCTTTTCATTCACAAATGAAGATATTTTCAGAGAAATCCAACTGCTTCAACAAGGAAAAGCAGCAGGAAGTGATCAAATTACTGGGGAGGTATTAAAGACGATGGGGTGGTATATAGTGCTATATTTAAAAGTTCTCTTTGACTATGTCATAAAAAATAGTGTAATACCAAAGGAATGGAAGGAATCTATAATAATACCAATTTATAAAGAAAGGGTGACAAAAGGAAACCAGAGAACTACAGACCAATCAGCCTGACCAGTATAGTTTGTAAAATACTGGAGAGTTTAATAGCAAAGTACATCAGAGGGATATGTGATGATAAAAATTGGTTCATGATGAGCCAGTATGGATTTAGAAAGAAATTTTCTTGCGAGGCACAACTGGTGGGATTTCAGCAGGACATATCAGATCAGTTGGATTCAGGAGGCCAGTTAGATTGCATAGCCATAGATCTTTGCAAAGCCTTTGATAGAGTGGAACATGGAATATTATTAAAGAAATTGGAGGGAATAGGACTGGACGTAAGGGTTATACGTTGGATAAGAACATTTCTAAATTCAAGTGTTCAGAAAGTCAAAGTAGGAAATAATATATCACAGGAAGAGAAAGTTTGGAAGGGAATTGCACAGGGTAGTATAATCGGTCCGTTACTTTTCTTAATATATATAAATGATTTAGGGAACAATATAACATCGAAAATTAGATTGTATGCAGATGACATAATTGTTTATAGGGAAATAAATAACATTTAGGATTGCTCAGAATTACAAAGGGACCTTGAGAGTATCCAGGAATGGGTTGAAGAAAATAATATGAAGATTAATGGAGGCAAATCAACTGTTACATCATTTACAAACAGGAGCTTTAAAACTGAATTTGAATATACTTTGGATGAGGTAGTTATCCGTAAAGATGGCAAGTGCGAATACTTAGGTGTGAGATTTGAAAGTAATTTGCACTGGAAGGGTCATGTTGATGACATTGTTGGGAAAGCATACAGATCGTTACATGTCATAATGAGGCTACTTAAAGGATGCAACAAAGAATTAAAAGAAAAAAGTTACTTAAGTATGGTTTGTCCATTATTGGAATATGCAAACAGTGTTTGGGATCCTCACCAAGAATACCTAATAAAAGAACTAGATGGTGTGCAGAGGAAAGCAGCAAGGTTTTTTACAGGGGATTTCCGGAGAAAGAGTAGTGTATCAGAAATGTTAAAGGAACTTGGTTGGGAACCTTTAAGTATGAGAAGGGAGAAAACTAGACTTATAGGAATATATAGAGCCTATACAGGAGAAGAAGCATGGAGAGATATCCGTGAGAGGCTACAGTTGGAAAATAATTATATTGGTAGAACTGACCACAAGTACAAAATTAGAAGGAATTTTAGCAGAAGCGATTGGAGTAAATTTTCATTCATTGGGAAGGGCGTGAAGGAGTGGAACAGATTACCAGGGGTAGTGTTTGATCCTTTTCCAAAATCTGTACAGATATTCAAGAAGAGAATAAACAACAACAGAGAAAATAAATGAAATGTTAGAGGGCATTCGACCAGTGCAGGATATTGTAAATAAGAAATGTGTGTGATTAAACTAATTCCATCCCCTGGTCTATGGAGTTTGGACAGCCCAAGTAGGGGACTGTCTGTAGGGGTGAAATACAGTGGGGACTTCGAGGGCCCTGGGACCGCTACGGT
Organism: Anabrus simplex; assembly: GCF_040414725.1. Lineage (NCBI taxonomy): Eukaryota > Metazoa > Arthropoda > Insecta > Orthoptera > Tettigoniidae > Anabrus > Anabrus simplex. The sequence continues at coordinate 1,379,217,930 of NC_090265.1, forward strand.
AGCTGTGAAGGCCCTTCAGGGACTCTGAAAAGTGTTGGCAAAAGGGGCTCAGGTTAAGACGCAGCAGGTTGTTATGCTACTTAGGGTCCAAAATGGGTAAAATACAAATATGTAAATAAATTCAATGTTAATTTTAATCTTATACCAGTTGTATATTATTATTAGAAGTAATTCCACATACTGTATATGAGTTGACTATGTTTGTAAGATATTATAAGTAGAATTTTGTAAACAATATAAATTTATTAAGGATGATGTGTGTGTTTCATAGAACAAATTATTAGTGTAAATTGCATAATCTTGTATTCTAGGAAAATTTTCTTCGTCTGTTGTTAATTTAAAATTTAGTGCTTGACAATAATGTATTTTAGTGTACCATTTGCCACCGAGGTAGACACCTCATTTGCAAATAAAGAGATTTTGATTTTGATTTTTGATGACACTTTCGTAATTATTAATCAAGAGCTCAATAACCGTGATAATATTTTAAATTTCCTCAACAACCTAGACAAAAATATAAAATTTACCAAGGAAGATAAAATCGATAGATCCTTAAACTTCCTAGATGTCACAGTAACACGTAATAGTGATAACTTTGACTTCCAAATTTATAGAAATCTAAACTACACCACAATAACAATAAAAAATACTTCATTACATCCAAAACGCCATAAACTAGCTACCTTCCATAGTTTAATTTACAGAGCCTTAAAAATCCCTCTATCATCTAAGAACCTAAAAGATTAACTCAACTACATAAAAGATTTGGCAAAAATTAATGGGTATAAACCAGGAACAATTAACCATTTAATCAATAAGATAAAGCTAAAATTAACAACAAACCTCATCCCTGACAGACACAAAAAATCCAATTTCATTACTTTCACTTACAACAATCCAGGCATTTACCAGGTTTCGAACCCCCTAAAAAACCAAAACACTTACATAGCCTTTAGAACAAATAACACCATCCAAGGTTATTTTTCAATCAAAACACAGTCCATTCAAATAATAACATTTACTCAGGTTCAGGCATTTACAGACTCACTTGTACTCAATGTGACATCTTGTACATTGGACAGACAGGCCGCAGCATTCACACTAGATACTTAGAACATTATAATACCTCCAAACACAACAAATTTTCAGCTATGAGCTCTCACATGAAAGAAGCAGGTCATCATTTGACTACTATAGATCAAGACCTCACTATTATTGAAAAAGTAGGTAAAGGGAAATTAATGTACGAATTACAAAACATCTATATATTTTTAGACCAATATTACAACAAAACTTCAAACCTTTATGATATTATTGATGTCAAAACCCATTATACGTATTTTACCAAAATTGTTGCAGTCACTAAACCATAAACATTATAAACAATTTAAAATTATTATCTTTCAGAACCCCTCCCATTGTAAGAAACCGAACTCCCTCCCCATCCGCCCCCACAAGCCAACCACATCCAATAGGTTAAAAACTTCATTTTCCCGTATTGAACTGAGATTCACAAATAGAATTAGGGAAGGTTCAACCTTTTCAATACAAAACCTGCTGTATAAGATGTTCATAACATATTATTTATTCTATTATTAGAACCAATCTCGCCGCTTATTGCGTCATCATCAGCTACAAAAAACACAAATGGGCAAAGTACATATCACAAATATTGCATAAAAGAATCTTGCATGGCTAAATACAAATGATGGACTGCTTTTCTCCTTAAAGGATAGAAGAGAATGAGTAAAATATGATGATATGATTTGACACATAAAAGCGTCGTAGTTTGATGAGTGAGTATTGTGCATAAAATTGGTCTGATGCTTTGAACATAAAAGTCTGAATGTGATAATAAAACGATGTAGTAAAACGATGTAGTAAAATTGTCCACTCTTCTGTTGCTGTTCAATTAAGACACATAAGTCCAGGTCCGATGTTATATGAGGTTGGCAAAACCATCAAGAAGATTTAGTCAAGGCCGGGACACCTGATGTTAAGCGATTGAATAAGGTTGATCTTCTAATTAATCTCAGCTCAACAAGGGTGGTGAATGTTAAAAGAAAGAAAAGAAAAACTAAGTTAGTGAAATGGAACTCTAAATGGAGTCGTGGCCAAGGATGATAGGATATGACACTCACCTTGTTCAGCGTGCTGTGTGTGTGGTGTGAGGAGAGTTGTGGACAAGTGAGATGGGTGTGACTGAGGAACGAAGGTAGAATGAGAGGGGTGGAAAGGGGTGGGGGGAGGGGGAAGGGGAGAGGAGAAGGGCAGGGAGGCGGAGTTTAAGGCGGATCAGGAGGGCGGAGTGGTAGTGGTGTGGGACGTAAAAGAGTGCTGTGGATAGCGTGAAAGATCGATTTTCCTCCCGTGGTTTTTATACCTCTAAAGACTTCGATTAGGAAGTCAGAAAGGATATTGGATTTTTCTTAAATTTCGTTAAGTTTTAAGTTAGGATTAAAAAATTGGTCTAGGTGAATGAAACAGTTCTCCGTAACGTCGAGTAAAGGGCCTTTATTTATGTTTTTGAGAATTTCTAGGTCTTGTTCTATGGTAGTAAAATTATGTTTTAAATCATGTATGTGTTGGCCTATTGCAGAAAATCTATTATATCTGATGGCATTGACGTGTTCTAAGTATCTGACTTTGAAGCTACGCCCGGTCTGTCCGATGTATGAGGAAAAACAGTTATTGCATTGAAAACGGTAAACACCTGACTTTGCGTAAATATCGGATCTGTTTATTGATTTGGAATTGTGAACTATATCTATGTTTCTATTGCTGGTTCTGTACGAAATTTTAATATTGTGTTTCTTGAAAACGTTAGTTACACTGTGTATCTTTTCGTTAAAGGTGAAGGTGGCGAATAGGGCAAGGTTAGGTCTTTCTTTGGCTAATGTTGTCTTTAGTCTATGTTTACATTTGTTAATGATACGTTCTATGAATGAGGTGTTGTATCCGTTGAATTTATCAATGGCACGAATGGTGTTCAATTCCTTCTTTAGGTTTTCCTTGGATAACGGTATTTTTAGTGCACGGTCTACCATACTATAGTAAGTGGCGCATTTATGTGCGTGTGGATTTGTGGAGTCTTTTCTGATAGTAGTCGCTGTTTGGGTTGGTTTTCTGTAGATATTGTATTCTAAAGAAAAAGGAAGTCTCTTAATTGTAAGATCTAAAAAGTTGATTGAGTTATTGGACTCGGATTCTAATGTGAATTTTATATTAGAATATATCTTGTTTAAGTTACTAAGGGTGGTAGCTGCATTAACCGTTCTATCATCTAGAATAACCAGAGTGTCATAGACATATCTAGACCAGAAGTGTATATTTGAGAACATGTTATTGGTATTAATTGCAGTGTCTTCTAGGAAATCTATGTAAATTTCAGCCAAAATTCCTGAAGCCGGCGACCCCATAGCCAGTCCATCTTGTTGGTAAATACATTTGTTAAATGCGAAATAGTTGTTGTGTATTACGAGTTTTAGGACCTGCATGAAGTCTTGGATCTCTAGTTTACTTAGCCCGCTATACGTTTTTAGGCTTTTTGGTATTATGGGAAACAGTCTTTTGGTGTTGATGCTGGGATACATGTTATTAATGTCGAATGAGTGAAGGGTGTGAAATGGTTGTATTTCAAATTTATTCAGTTTTTCGATTAGTTCAATGGTGTATTTTACGGATTTTTTCGACTGAAATTTATAGTTTTTACTAATAAATTTTTGTATGAATTGGGCCAATTTGTATAATGGGCTAGGTCTATAGTTGATGATGGGGCGTATGAGGACGCCGGTCTTATGGATTTTGGGGAGAGCTTTAGCGGTAGGCAAACCGGGGTTCATATTGATTAATCTCGTTTTTTCTTGTTCTTTAAAAAGGAATGATGTGTTTTTTAAAGTTTGTTTTAGGAGACGTTGGATTTGCTGTGTCGGATCTTTTTTGACTATGGAGAAAGAACCATTATTGAAAGAGCTTTTTGTTTTTTCGAAACATCTGTGTGAGAAGTGTCACCACCAACTGCTCTAAAATTAAACCCTATCTTGCTGTATATATAAATATTACCTGACTACATCAACAGTTGAATTGTACAGTATTCAACTTTCAAATTTTAATGACAAGAGTTCTTATAACATACCAATACAAAGTACATCAGCCATACAGCATTCTCGATATTCACCTAATACAATTCAATCAACACAAGAACTACAAGAGGATTGAAGAATGAATGCAACGCAACATGAACTCAAATTTTAATAGACGTTTTTAAAATATATGTTACTATGTTTTAATGTGTTTAATGTGCTATATTTCTTAGTATCTTATGATGTGGCATATATATTTTAATGTGTTTATGTACTCATGTCCATGCTCAATCAATAGGTTTTAGTTTATTCTAACCATCACCACTTTTAATCAGAGATATTTTAACGCAAAATACTGCAATATATTTTACTTCCATTTTTCATTAGACATCCGGATGCTCTAACGTAACATCTTTGTAATTTTGTCTAATGACTGTAAATTTGTGTGCTAGCTGATGATGGCCAAGATAGGCCGAAACCGGTACTAGTGCAATAATTCATTCACAATAAATGTATTGATCGGTGGAACATTTTTCTTGTCTATTACATTGAATCCAATCAATACGGAATAAGAAACTTATAAATAATAATTTATCCATGATAACCGTTGTATTGCCTTTATCGGCTTTTGTGATGATAAGATTGTGAACTTTAGTTTTCTTCGCGAGTTTAGTAATGTGTTCTCGTTCTTCGAATGTTTTTTATTTGAACTACTATTAGTGGGAGTTGTTTTGTTTTTTAGGTTAATGATTTTGTTTAAAGATCGTCTGACATCCAATCGAACGTCGATTAAAGGGCCCTTATATATGTTTTTGAGAATTTCTAGACCTAATTTCAGAAAAATCCAATATCCTTTTTGACTTCCTAATCGAAGTCTTTAGAGGTATAAAAACCATGGGAGGAAAATCGATCTTTCACACTCTCTACAGCTCTCTTTTACGTCCTACACCCCTACCACTCCGCCCTCCTGATCCGCCTTAAACTCCGCTCCCTACCCTTCTCCTCTCCTCTCCCCTTCCCCCTTTTCCACCCCTCTCGCTCTACCTTCGTTCCTCAGTCACACCCATCTCACTTGTCACAACTCTCCTCACACCACACACACAGCACGCTGAACAAGGTGAGTGTCATATCCTATCATCCTTGGCAACGACTCCATTTAGAGTTCCATTTCACTAACTTAGTTTTTCTTTTCTTTCTTTTAACATTCACCACCCTTGTTGAGCTGAGACTAATTAGAAGATCAACCTTATTCAATCGCTTAACATCAGGTGTCCCGGCCTTGACTAAATCTTCTTGATGGTTTTGCCAACCTCATATAATATCGGACCTGGACTTATGTGTCTTAATTGAACAGCAACAGAAGAGTGGACAATTTTACTACATCGTTTTTACTACATCGTTTTATTATCACATTCAGACTTTTATGTTCAAAGCATCAGACCAATTTTATGCACAATGCTCACTCATCAAACTACTACGCTTTTATGTGTCACATCATATCATCATATTTTACTCATTCTCTTCTAGCCTTTAAGGAGAAAAGCAGTCCATCATTTGTATTTAGCCATGCAAGATTCTTTTATGCAATATTTGTAATATGTACTTTGCCCATTTCTGAATTTTGTAGCTGATGATGACGCAATAAGCATTGAAACCGGTTCTAATAATAGAATAAATAATATGTTGTGAACATCTTATACAACAGGTTTTGTATTGAAAAGTTTGAACCTTCCCTAATTCTATTTTTGACATCCAATAGCACATAAACTTACCACCCCGCCCAACCTACCCACACCTTCACACACTCCCCCGCCAATTTCACATTGATATAACACTACAAGCGTGTCAGTCATTCAAATGCTACCATGGCAACTAATTAACATTACAATAGTCAAAAAGATAAATGAAATTACACACAACATATTTTCTTCAACTCACCTCATCTTCAACCAAATTAATGTCACAACTATCAAAGGGGTTAGTAATTTCACACACATTGTTTTTCCTTCGTTCTCTCCTCCTTTAATTCTGTTCCTTAACATTTCACTCTCTTCTTGCTTCAGACATAACACCACAAGCTCTACTCAAACTCACACATTTTCCTTTCGATTTTTAATATAAGAAGCTACAACCACGTCTACCTGCTAATATAAATACAGCTACGTTTTTGACAAGTACTTGTCCTCGCTCCTAAGTGCTTTAAGAAGTTTGCCGTCTTATCTTTTGACATAAGATTTACAACTTACACAGACTTTTATTTTAACCACCACTAAGAGTGACTTTTATCCTAAATATTTTTTTTTGCTAGGGGCTTTACGTCGCACCGACACAGATAGGTCTTGTGGCGACGATGGGATAGGAAAGGCCTAGGAGTTGGAAGGAAGCGGCCATGGCCTTAATTAAGGTACAGCCGCAGTATTTGCCTGGTGTGAAAATGGGAAACCACGGAAAACCATTTTCAGGGCTGCCGATAGTGGGATTCGAACCTACTATCTCCCGGATGCTATCCTAAATATTAAGCTATTATAAGCTCCTTTCGCCATCTCCAGTATAAGGCACCATATTTACCAGATTTCATTTCAACGCAGCAATTTACGTATTCAATTTGAACTTTTAACTCACTACTTGTTACCAGATTTAAAAAGAGGACTTTCATAAAAAATACAATAAGGACTAAATATAGGAGTAAGTCATAAGAGTACTTATAACTACTATCTTCCACTTGCTAGTCTTTTTTAGACATTTGTACCTACAACAGTATGCTCTTATTTATATTTTAGACCTTCATTAGAAAGTACGAATAAGAACAATCAGGAGCCTGATTTTTCATTCTTTCAGGTATGAGATTTTTAGGCTAATGATGCCCTAATTATGGGCAAAACATGTCCCTGTAACTAATATGTTAAGATCTATTTCTTAAATTTAAATAAAAAACTCTTATGTATTGAATCGGTGGAATTTATAATCTAGTATTATATTATTTCTTTGACTTTAAGTACATTTCAATACAGACCATAACATGAGATTTGTAACATGTAATATACCACTTAGTCGAGCACCTCGTCTCCTTTCTCCCAGATCTTCCCAACCCAAACTTTGCAACATTTTTGTAACGCTACTCTTTTGTCGGAAATCACCCAGAACAAATTGAGCTGGTTTTCTTTGGATTTTTCCAGTTCTTGAATCCTGGTTAGGGTCCCATACACTGGAACCGTATTCTAGTTGGGGTCTTACCAGAGACCTATATACCGTCTTCTTTACATCGTTACTACAACCCTTAAATACCCTCGTAACCATGTGCAGAGATCTGTACCCTTTATTTACAATCATATTTACGTGATTACCCCAATGAAGATTTTTCCTTATATTAACACCTACGTACTTACAATGATCCCCAAAAGGAACTTTCAACCCATCAACGCAGTAAGTAAAACTGAGAAGACTTTTCCTATTTGTGAAACTCACAACCTGACCCCGTTTATCATCATACAATTGCCTACTGTCCATCTCACAACATTATCAAGGTCATTTGGAGTTGCTCACAATCTTGTAACTTATTTATTACTCTGTAAGAATAACATCATCTGCAAAAAGTCATACCTCCGATTCCACTTTACATACATATCATTGATCTATATAAGAAAGCATAAAGGTCCAATAATACTGCTTTGAGGAATTTCCCTCTTAATTATTACAGGGACAGATAAAGCTTCGCCTACTCTAACTCTCATAGGACATAAACTTAATGGTATTTGATCCGTATGGAAACAGGAACGCCCGTACTTCAGTTTATCGGAGAGCATGAGAAACGACAAGGTGTGTACGGCCCATGCTAAGAGAGTGAGAGAGAAGGGTAGTGAAAAAAAATTATGATTAAGTGGATCCTTCAGTTTATTCAATAGATATGCAAAGAATTATGTCACCTTTTACAGCTGAATCGTAGAGTTTTCCTTGAAGGCGTGGAGGGGACGTCGTCCTGCGGCGTCTGCGTCGTCTTGCGGTCGACGTCGGCGTTGTCTTCCGTCGTTGGTGTTTTCTCTGTATTAGTGTTGATGGCGACTCGAACCTGAGGCAGGAACGAGGAAATGTGGAGCTTCCGCATCGGACGCCATGGGACTCTGGTGTGACACCTCTCTAAGGCGAAGCACACCGAAATAGCTCCCACAGTCAATGATGTTGAAAGCACTTTAGCAGCAAGGATAAAGTCAGAGTCACAGTTCCATGAGAATAATATGGAAGGAATTATCGTATTTGGAATAATAAACAAACGAAAACAATCTAGGACCTTCCGAGGTGCAGTGATTAGGCACTTCACAAAGAAAATTAAATTCACCGGGTACAGTCTCTGCACTGTACACCATGAGCACAATATTCACACACTTGTTGAAATAAACGACAGTCCAAGTTCTGTTACGTCGTAATTTTCAGATGATTATCACTGGCACTTAAGATCATACGTGATTCTGAACAGGTTATGATGGGAATTGGCATGGTCCCTCGGAAAGAAATGACGATACCGTATTCCACAAGTTAATACTTTCTTTAAGAGGAAATGTTGGCACAGTTTTATTACGAACACAGTTCCGAAAAATGGATGGACACAGTCTTTAAATGAAATGAAGGTCGGCACAGTTTTATTACGAACACAGTTCAATGGATAGACACAGTCTTTAAATGAAATGAAGGCTGGCACAGTTTCATTACGAACACAGTTCCGAAAAATGGATAGACACAGTCTTTAAATGAAATGAAGGCTGGCACAGTTTTAATACGAACACAGTTCAATGGATAGACACAATCTTTAAATGAAATGAAGGCTGGCACAGTTTTATTACGAACACAGTTCAATGGATAGACACAGTCTTTAAATGAAATGAAGGCTGGCACAGTTTTATGTTAGAAACGTTATCGCTGTTTTCACACAGTCTTTAAATGAAATCAAGGTTGGCACAGTTTATGCTAGAAACACAGTCCTTAAATGAAATCAAGGTGGGCACAGTTTATGCTAGAAACATTCATAGTCCACAAACGAAATATAATCGCCCAGTCGTACAGACTGATAAAACGAAATTACGTTTTTGTTCATGCACAAAGTTCAAGCCCACGGAGAAGGCTTCCAACACTAACGTTTCCGAACTCAAGTACACAGCCGGACTGAGTGACGAATTATATCGCGACGTGCTTACTTGCACACACACACTGAACTCACGGCTTACTGCCGACTCCTCTCACTCTCTCTGCCTACGGCACACTGCAGCTGCACACACTGCACACTGCCCACACTGCACACTTTCTGCTTTACCCCAGGCTGGCGATTCGCTTATATTACCGAAGGTCGGTGGGCGTGGCTACACATGTGGGCCCCAAGAAAATTTTATATCTTGGCCATCTTTACACCGATTGACATGAAATTTCGGCTAGCAGCGTTCATTATTCCTGCCTGCAAGGTGACGTTATTGAAATATTGACATCACATTTCGTTCATGCTGCAATGCTATGGAACACGAAAGAACCTTCTGCGTGACGTCGCTTGACCTTGGCCGGTGTTCTAGAATAGCGCGAGCTTGCTTGCAGTTCCCACAATGCCTGTGCGCTCGGCGCAGGTTTTAAATGCTTACGGCCGGGTGTTAGCGAGTTCCTCTTAATAAATGAATGAAACGTGAATGCTCGTAGGGCATTCCCGTTTCGGTATTGAACTGTGATCACAATAATATAACATGCAATGTTTACATTAGGTACATTCTTAATCTTGGTTGTGAACATAGTTCATTTATTTCCTTTTAATGTCATTTGAGTTTGTGCTTTTGTTTTTAGTCATTTGATGTATTTGTACAATTTTAAGTTATGGCTAATGATGGCCTTGTCAAGGCCGAAACTAGTTCCAACCATGATTAAGAATGTGATAGAAACATTGCATGTTATAGTATTGAAAAGTGGGACCATAAAAACATAAGTTTAATTATTATTTTACTCTAATTCTCTGAATTCTATTTTCTAGAACGGTAGCCCCTCATTCATCCTTGGAACAGGAAACAGAATAGCCACAGTATTATTCTATGTAAGTATAATCACATGTTATTTAAAGGTAGTTGTAATCAGTTTATAAGACTTTCTTGATGCAGTATATTTTTTCCTTTAAAAAATTTTCATGGAATATTATATTTCCAAGATGGAGAGTAGTTGAAGAAGTTGCCACACTATTAAATTTTTTGAAACAGTTTTAATATTTGTGACTTAACTGAGTTAGATTCCACACTGTCTTGGACATATACTCTCCCCACCTTCTCCACCTCCTCTAAGTCGGTCACCCAACCAGATTCCCTGAATGCAGCGATTCCCAACCTTCTGTTGTTCACGAAACACAATTCTGTGTAGTGAGTTCCTGCAGCACACTAATGTATGAGATGGTGAAAATGTTGGAGACCTGGGCTTACATGCACACTTCTTGCCTTCTGCAGGCATTTGTTTGTAGAATTGCAGTCATGTTGTGATATATTGTGATGTTACAGTAAAATGAAAATGTTAAAAGTCCACCTTTTCAATACAATGAATGTTTATTGATGTGAGTATATATCACATAACGTTTAAAGAAGATTGGTACTAGTTTCGACGCTCATTGCACGTCATCAACAGTCAGCGAATCAATTTAGCAAAATACAACTTATCAAATAGCAATATATAGTATAACACATGATAGCACCTACAAGACAAACGTTAAACTATGACTAGTTAAAATATAAAACACATGACAGCAAATACAAGGACTAATGTTAAAAGTTAAATTGTGATAAGTTAAAACAATGGAAGCAAATCAGAGAAGGAAACAAAATTGTTAAGGTATGATACAACACCATCTAAAACACATGACAGCAGCTATAAAGTCACTGTTAGATTATAACCAGTTGAAATAATGTGGTGCGTCTGACCGTGAAATATAAAAGTTTTTGAGAAGGTATCTCAGTTTTTGAGTCTCGATAAACAAAAGAATAGTCCAGCTTGAGGTGCATAGATCATAAGGTAACATTATGTTATCAGTGGGAAGAATAAACCTTGTTCGCTTAAGTTGCAGTATTTAACAGACTTAATTCAGGTGGTCCTTCCCTGCGAACCATGTGACCTTGCTGCGGTGGGGAGGCTTGCGTCTCCCAATGAAGCAAATAGCCGAGCCGCAGGTGCAACGATATCAGATGGGTATCTGTTGAGAGACCAGACTAAGGAATGGTTCATCGAAAGGGGGGTAGCAGCCTTTGGGAATTTGCAAGGGCGACAATCTAGATGATTGACTGATATGGCCTTGTAATAACACTCAACATGGCTTAGCTGTGTTAATACTGCTACACGGCTGAAAGCAACGGGAATCTACAGCCCTAACTAACTCCCAAGGACTTGCAGCTCTCTCTTTATATGAATGATGGCTTCCTCCCGGGTAAAATATTCCAGTGGTAAACTAGTCCCCAAATCGCATCTCCGTGTGGGGACTACACGAGAGGGGGCGATCATCAGGAAGATGGATACTGACATTCTGCGAGTCGGAGCGTGGAATGTTAGAAGTTTGAATCGTTGTGGTAGGTTAGAGAATCTGAAAAGGGAGATGGATAGACTAAAGTTAGATGTAGTTGGTATAAGTGAAGTACATTGGCAGGAAGAACAGGATTTTTGGTCAGGCGACTACCGAATTATCAACACAATACCAAACGGGTAATGCAGGAGTTGGTTTAAAAATGAACAAGAATATAGGGCAGCGAGTAAGCTACTACGACCAGCATAGTGAAAGAATTATTGTCGTCAAGATAGACACCAAACCAATGCCCACCACAATAGTGCAGGTCTATATGCCTACTAGTTCAGCAGATGATGAGGGAATCGAAAGAATATCAATCAATCACTACTGATTTACATTTAGGGCAGTCGCCCACGTGGCACATTCCCTATATGTTGCTTTCCTAGCATTTTCTTAAATGATTGCAAAGAAAATGGAAATTTATTGAACATCTCCGTTGGTAAGTTATTCCAATCCCTATCTCCCCTTCCTATAAACGAATATTTGCCCCAATTGGTCCTCTTGAATTCCAACTTTATCTTCATAATGTGATCTTTCCTACTTTTAAAGACACCATCCAAACTTATTCGTCTGCTGATGTCCTCCCACACCATCTCTCCACTGACAGTTCGGAACATACCACTTAAAATACCAATATAAATGGTCCGTTATTGGACATTATAAATTTTCCAGCTAGCTCATTCTTGGTTGCCAGCGTTTCGCCCTCATGTGCTAGGGTGGGCTCATCAGTTGGTACCTAGCACACTTACCAATACGCTGGCTAGTGCATACCGTGGAGGCCACTGCATAGGCTAACTGGAGCCACCGGCAGTGCCAATGCACTAAGAGACTTTGTCTCATCACTAAAAATTGATGCCTGCTTGGCCATCAGATGATATAGATGTTGATTCCCATAGGGAATCTGAAATATTTGTCCTGAATGAGCAAATTTATAATACCAATATAAATGGTCCGTTATTGGACATTATAAATTTTCCAGCTAGCTCATTCTTGGTTGCCAGCATTTCGCCCTCATGTGCTAGGGTGGGCTCATCAGTTGGTACCTAGCACACTTACCAATACGCTGGCTAGTGCATACCGTGGAGGCCACTGCGTAGGCTAACTGGAGCCACCGGCAGTGCCAATGCACTAAGAGACTTTGTCTCATCACTAAAAATTGATGCCTGCTTGGCCATCAGATGATATAGATGTTGATTCCCATAGGGAATCTGAAATATTTGTCCTGAATGAGCAAATTTATAATACCAATATAAATGGTCCGTTATTGGACATTATAAATTTTCCAGCTAGCTCATTCTTGGTTGCCAGCGTTTCGCCCTCATGTGCTAGGGTGGGCTCATCAGTTGGTACCTAGCACACTTACCAATACGCTGGCTAGTGCATACCGTGGAGGCCACTGCGTAGGCTAACTGGAGCCACCGGCAGTGCCAATGCACTAAGAGACTTTGTCTCATCACTAAAAATTGATGCCTGCTTGGCCATCAGATGATATAGATGTTGATTCCCATAGGGAATCTGAAATATTTGTCCTGAATGAGCAAATTTATAATACCAATATAAATGGTCCGTTATTGGACATTATAAATTTTCCAGCTAGCTCATTCTTGGTTGCCAGCGTTTCGCCCTCATGTGCTAGGGTGGGCTCATCAGTTGGTACCTAGCACACTTACCAATACGCTGGCTAGTGCATACCGTGGAGGCCACTGCGTAGGCTAACTGGAGCCACCGGCAGTGCCAATGCACTAAGAGACTTTGTCTCATCACTAAAAATTGATGCCTGCTTGGCCATCAGATGATATAGATGTTGATTCCCATAGGGAATCTGAAATATAGGCTAACTGGAGCCACCGGCAGTGCCAATGCACTAAGAGACTTTGTCTCATCACTAAAAATTGATGCCTGCTTGGCCATCAGATGATATAGATGTTGATTCCCATAGGGAATCTGAAATATTTGTCAACATCTATATCATCTGATGGCCAAGCAGGCATCAATTTTTAGTGATGAGACAAAGTCTCTTAGTGCATTGGCACTGCCGGTGGCTCCAGTTAGCCTACGCAGTGGCCTCCACGGTATGCACTAGCCAGCGTATTGGTAAGTGTGCTAGGTACCAACTGATGAGCCCACCCTAGCACATGAGGGCGAAACGCTGGCAACCAAGAATGAGCTAGCTGGAAAATTTATAATGTCCAATAACGGACCATTTATATTGGTATTATAAATTTGCTCATTCAGGACAAATATTTCAGATTCCCTATGGGAATCAACATCTATATCATCTGATGGCCAAGCAGGCATCAATTTTTAGTGATGAGACAAAGTCTCTTAGTGCATTGGCACTGCCGGTGGCTCCAGTTAGCCTACGCAGTGGCCTCCACGGTATGCACTAGCCAGCGTATTGGTAAGTGTGCTAGGTACCAACTGATGAGCCCACCCTAGCACATGAGGGCGAAACGCTGGCAACCAAGAATGAGCTAGCTGGAAAATTTATAATGTCCAATAACGGACCATTTATATTGGTATTATAAATTTGCTCATTCAGGACAAATATTTCAGATTCCCTATGGGAATCAACATCTATATCATCTGATGGCCAAGCAGGCATCAATTTTTAGTGATGAGACAAAGTCTCTTAGTGCATTGGCACTGCCGGTGGCTCCAGTTAGCCTACGCAGTGGCCTCCACGGTATGCACTAGCCAGCGTATTGGTAAGTGTGCTAGGTACCAACTGATGAGCCCACCCTAGCACATGAGGGCGAAACGCTGGCAACCAAGAATGAGCTAGCTGGAAAATTTATAATGTCCAATAACGGACCATTTATATTGGTATTATAAATTTGCTCATTCAGGACAAATATTTCAGATTCCCTATGGGAATCAACATCTATATCATCTGATGGCCAAGCAGGCATCAATTTTTAGTGATGAGACAAAGTCTCTTAGTGCATTGGCACTGCCGGTGGCTCCAGTTAGCCTACGTAGTGGCCTCCACGGTATGCACTAGCCAGCGTATTGGTAAGTGTGCTAGGTACCAACTGATGAGCCCACCCTAGCACATGAGGGCGAAACGCTGGCAACCAAGAATGAGCTAGCTGGAAAATTTATAATGTCCAATAACGGACCATTTATATTGGTATTATAAATTTGCTCATTCAGGACAAATATTTCAGATTCCCTATGGGAATCAACATCTATATCACATACCACTTAGTCGAGCAGCTCGTTTCCTTTCTCCCAAGTCTTCCCAGCCCAAACTCTGCAACATTTTTGTAACGCTACTCTATTGTCGGAAATCGCCCAGAACAAATCGAGCTGCTTTTCTTTGAATTTTTTCCAGTTCCTCAATCAAGTAATCCTGGAAAGGGTCCCATACACTGGAACCGTACTCTAGTTGGGGTCTCACCTGAGACAAATATGCTCTCTCCTTTACATCCTTACTACAGCCCCTAAATACTCTCATAACCATGTGCAGAGATCTGTACCCTTTATTTACAATCGTATTTATGTGATTACCCCAATGAAGATCTTTCCTTATATTAGTACCTAGGTATTTACAATGATCCCCAAAGGGAACTTTCACCCCAACAATGCAGTAATTAAAACTGAGAGGACTTTTCCTATTTGTGAAACTCACAACCTGACTTTTATCCACGTTTATAATCATACCATTGCCTACAGTCCATCTGACAACATTATCAAGGTCATTTTGCAGTTGCTCACAATCTTGTAACTTCTTTATTACTCTGTAAGAATAACATCATCTGCGAAAAGCCTTATCTTTGATTCCACTTCTTTACACATATCATTGATATATATAAGAAAATATAATGGTCCAATAATACTGCCTTGAGGAATTCCCCTCTTAATTATTACAGGGACACCTACTCTAATTCTCTGAGTTCTATTTTCTAGAAACAGAGCCACCCATTCAGTCACTGTTTTGTCAAGTCCAATTGCACTCATTTTTGCCAGTAGTCTCCCATGATCTACCCTATCAAATGCCTTGGATAAGTCAATCGCAATACAGTCCAACTGACCTCCTGAATCCAGGATATCTGCTATATCTTGCTGGAATTCTACAAGTTGGGCTTCAGTGGAATAACCTTTCCTAAACCCAAACTGCCTTCTATCAAACCATTTATTCATTTTGCAAACATGTCTTACATAATCAGAAAGAATGCTTTCCCAAAGCTTACATACAACGCATGTCAAACTGACTGGCCTGTAATTTTCAGCTTTATGTCTATCACCCTTTTCTTTATATACAGGGGCTACTGTTGCAACTCTCCATTCATTTGGTAAAGTTCCTTCATGCAAACAAAAATCAAACAAGTACTTCAGATATGGTACTATATCCCAACCCATTGTCTTTAGTATATCCCCCGAAACTTCATCAATTCCAGCTGCTTTTCTAGTTTTCAACTTTTGTATCTTACTGTAAATGTCATTGCTGTCATAGGTAAAATTTAGTACTTCTTTTGTTTAAGTCACCTCCTCTATCTGGACATTATCCTTGTAACCAACAATCTTTACATACTGATGCCTGAATACTTCTGCCTTTTTAAGATCCTTGCATACACACTCCCCTTGTTGATTAATTATTCCTGGAATGCCCTTCCTGGAACCTGTTTCTGCCTTGAAGTACCTATACATAATCTTCCATTTTTCACTAAAATTAGTGTGGTCACCAATTATGCTTGCCATCATCCTTAGCTGACTTCTTTGCTAGATTCAATTTCCTAGTTAGTTCCTTCAATTTCTCCTTACTTCCACAGCCATTTCTAACTCTATTTCTTTCCAACCTGCACCTTCTTCTTAGTCTCTTTATTTCCCTGTTATAATATAGTGGATCTTTACCATTCCTTACCACCTTTGTAGGTACAAACCTATTTTCACATTCCTCAACAATTGCTTTAAACCCATCCCAGAGTCTGTTTACATTTTTATTTACCGTTTTCCACCGATCATAGTTACTTATTAAAAACTCCCTCATGGCTGTTTTATCAGCCATATAGTACTGCCTAACAGTCCTAATTTTAATCTCTTCCTTTCTTTCACATTTATTTTTTATTACCACAAAAACAGCTTCGTGATCACTAATACCTTCTATTACTGTTTCTCTATAGAGCTCATCGGGTTTTACCAGCACCACATCCAGAATATTGTTCTCTCTAGTTGGTTCCATCACTTTCTGAATCAGGTGCCCTTCCCATATTAACTTATTTGCCATTTGTTGGGCATGCTTCCTGTCGTTTGCATTACCTTCCCAATTGACATTTTGTAAATTAGATCACCCGCTACGATTACGTTCCTTTCCTTATTGTTTTCCACATAGCTAATTATCTTATCAAATAATTCTGAATCAGCATCTTCGCTACCCTTTCCCGGTCTGTACACTCCAAAGTCATCTAGTTGCCTATTATCTTTACAAATGAGCCTTACCTCTAGAATTTCGTGCTTGTCATCTTTAACTTTTTCATAACTTACACATTCTTCTTTCACGTGAATGAATACTCCCCCTCATACCATTCCTATCCTTTCTCTAAGAGATAGAAGTTTAATACAATATGTAAAAGGTGACGAGAATCTAATTGTGATGGGAGACTCGAATGCAGTGGTAGGTCAAGGAAGAGAAGGTAATACAGTAGGAGAATTCGGATTGGGACAAAGGAACGAAAGAGGAAGTGGGCTGGTTGAATTTTGCATCGATCATAATTTAGTCCTTGTCAATACTTAGTTCAAATACTACAAATGACGGCTGTATACGTGGATGAGGCCTGGAGACATGGGAAGGTATCAAATAGACTTCATTATGATTCAGCAGAGATTCAGAAACCAGGTGTTGGATTGCAAAACTTTCCCAGGAGCAGACGTGGACTCTGACCACAACTTGTTGGTCATGAAATACCATCTGAAGTTGAAGAAATTGAAGAAAGGAATGCAAAAAATGGGATCTAGACAAGTTGAAAGAAAAGAATGTGAGGGATTGTTTCAAGGAATATGTTGCACAAGGGCTAAATGAAAAGGCTGAAGGAAACACAATAGAACAATAGAAGAAGAGTGGACAGTCATGAAAAATGAAGAAATGTTAGGAAGGAAGAAAAGATCAACAAAGTATCAGTGGATAACTCAGGAGATACAAGACCTGATTGATAAACAACTAAAATACAAGAATACTATAATAGAAGACAGCAGAGAAGAATACAGACAATTAAAGAATCAAGTGGATAGAAAGTGCAAGGATGTCGAAGGTTCTATGATCCTAGGAAAGGTAGATGCTGCATGCAGAAAAGTCAAGGAAACCTTTGGAGAAAGGAAATCTAGGTGTATGAATATTAAGAGCTCAGATGGAAAGCCACTTCTAGGGAAAGAGGACAAAGCAGAAAGATGGCAGGGACATATCCAACAGTTGTATCTAGGTAAAGATGTAGATAATTTGGTTCTGGAACAAGAAGAGGCTGTTGATGCTTATGAAATGGGAGACCCAATTTTGAGGTCAGAGTTTGACAGGGCTGTGAGTGACCTAAATAGCAACAAGGAACCTGGAATTGATGACATTCCCTCTGAATTACTGACTGCCTTAGGAGAAACCAGCATGGCAAGGTTATTCCAAGTGTGTAAGATGTACGAGACAGGAGAAGTCCCATCCGATTTTTGGCAGAATGTTGTTATACCTATTCCCAAGAAAGCCGGTGCTGACAGGTGTGAAAACTACCGCACCATTAGTTTAGCAACTCATGCCTGCAAAATTTTAACATGTATTATTTACAGAAGAATGGAAAAACAAGTTGAAGCTGAGTTGGGAGAAGATCAATTTGGCTTCAGAAGAAATGTAGGAACACGTGAAGCAATCCTGACTTTACGTCTGATCTTAGAAGATTGAATCAAAAAGGACAAGTCCATGTACATGGCATTCGTAGATCTAGAAAAGGCACTCGATAATGTTGACTGGACGAAGCTAAGATTCTGAAGGTGATTGGGATCAGGTACCGAGAACAAAGATTTATCTACAATCTGTATAAAAATCAGTCTGCAGTGAAAAGAATCGAGGGCTTTGAAAAAGAAGCAGCAATCCTGAAAAGAGTGAGGCAAGGCTGCACTTTGTGCCCCCTCCTTTTCAATGTTTACATAGAACAGGCAGTAAAGAAAATCAAAGAGGAATTTGGAAAGGGAATCACAATCCAAGGAGAGGAAATCAAAACCTTGAGATTTGGCGATGATATTGTTATTTTATCTGAGACTGCAGAGGATCTCCAGAAGCTGCTGAATGGTATGGACGAAGTCTTGGGTAAGGAGTACAAGATGAAAATAAATAAGTCCAAAACAAAAGTAATGGAGTGCAGTCGAACGAAGGCAGGTGATGCAGGAAATATTAGATTAGGAAATGAAGTCTTAAAGGAAGTGTATGAATATTGTTACTAGGGTAGCAAAATAACTAACGATGGCAGAAGTAAGGAAGACATAAGATGCAGACTTGCACAAGGAAGGAAGAGCTTTCTTAAGAAAAGGAATTTGTTCACTTCAAACATTGGTATAGGAATTAGAAAGATGTTTTTGAAGACTTTCGTGTGGAGCGTGGCATTGTATGGATGTGAAACATGGACGATAACCAGCTGAGAAAGAAAGAAAATAGAAGCTTTTGAAATGTGGTATTATAGAAGAATGCTGAAGGTGAGATGGATAGATCGAATCATGAATGAATCATACTGAATCGAATTGTGAGAAGAGATCGATTTGGCTAAATTTGACGAGAAGAAGAGATAGAATGTTAGGACACATCTTAAGACACTCAGGACTTGTTCAGTTGGTTTTTGAAGGAAGTGTAGGTGGTAAGAACGGTAGGGGTAGACCAAGATATGAATATGACAAGCAGATGTAGGATGCAATAGTTACGTAGAAATGAAAAGGTTAGCACAGGATAGGGTGGCGTGGAGGGCTGTATCAAACCAGTCTATGGACTGATGACTCAAACAACAACAATTCAGGTGGTTTTGAAGCCAACAATGTGGTCATGTGAAGATCATAATTTGAATCAACGTTACGAATCCCAGTTCAGTATGGAAACGTGGAGACCTAATGAAAAGATTGAAAGCCAAATTAGACGTGATATAAAAGTAAATAGTCAATAGAAAGGTAAGGGAAAAG